>NC_136264.1:210516992-210879492 GCF_964187855.1 Myxine glutinosa
CCTCTCTATCTCTTTGCTGATGACTCCACTCTCTGCCGCTCCATTCCTCTTCCCTCAGATCGGCAGTCTGCTGCCTCCTCGCTCTCTGAAGACCTGGACAAAATCACAGACTGGTCAAACAAGTGGAACATGTCTTTCAATCCTGACAAATCTCACACTCTTACTATGTCTCTCCGAAAAGATCGACTGGACAACCCTCCCATCTACTTTCTCAACAATCCTCTCCAAGAAGTTCTGTCGCTCAAGATTTTGGGTCTCACTATCTGCCATGATCTTTCTTGGGAAAACCACATTTCCAAGCTGGCCTCCAAAGCCAGTCGCCGACTGGGCATCCTCCGGCGTGCGAAGTCCTTCCTCGGCACACCTGAGCTCCTCACCACATACAAGGCTTTCATCCGCAGCTCAATGGAATACTGTTCTCCCCTATGGGCCGGTGCTCCTGCCTCACACCTAGCTCGGCTTCACGCTGTTGAAACCAAAGCTTTCAGAATTATTGGAATCTCCCGCGATGAAGCTATCTCTGAGGGCCTTTCACTCACTCACCGCAGGCAGGTAGGTGGTCTTTCTGTCTTCTACCGACTCCTCTCCGGCCTTGCACCCCCAGCTCTCTCTGTGCTCTGTCCCCCAAATATTCCTACAGGTCGCACAAGATCTGCCAGCAACCCTCTGATGGTTAAACTGCCGAAATCTCGGCTCTCTGCTCACCTTCACTCTTTCATTCCTCTTTTCTCCCGCCTCTGGAACAAACTCCCTCACTCCCTTCAATCCCACACCTCCCTCCAGGTCTTTAAAACAGCTGTTCACCACCATCTCTTATCTTCCCCCATCCAAAACCTTGATCTTTTCTACCCCCGCTAATTCACCCCAGATCCACCTTGTTTGAAATGCCAACTTCTTTCCTGGAGGTCCTGGCAGTGTCCATATGTTTTATACCTCTCCCACCGCCCCCTTCCCATGCCCCCCCCCCCCCCCAAAGCCCTCGCCCTCTCTCAGATCTCTCGATGTCTCCATGTCTCTCGGTCCCTGCTCTCAAATGTTGTGTTTGTGTCCTTCCCCCTCTCTCCCCATCTTGTCTACCGCTCCCGATGTTATATGTTTTATGTGTCGGTTTGTCTTTCTGTGTGATTAATGTTCGCTCTTTCACGAGCCTCGATCTTGTATACAAAAAAAAAAAAAAAAAAAAAAAAAAAAAGAGCCACAGTCAATAAGTTAGGCCTACATATTACACACTAAAAAAGCGTGCCCCTGACCCCGGGAACCTGTACAAAACAGGCATGAAAATTGCCCAGATAGTGATCATAGGAAGTCTCAAAACTGTATGTATAATATATTGTATATAACTATATATATAATGTATAATGTGTATTTATGTATATTTATTATTTAATGTATATTTACTATATATTTATTTTTAATATTATATTTAATGTATATATATAATTATGTATTTATTTTGTGTATATACAGCCCAAAAAATGGGAATTCCTATTTTTGCATGGGGGAAAATTCATCACTGATGTGGCACCCCTAAATATTATTGGATTCCATTCAAATTTGGTGTGCTTTCCTTCGACACCAAAAGGAACAAAAATAGACCATGTCCCGGAGAAAATCTGCATTTTGATTTTTTGAAGCCCACCCTAATATATATATATATATATATATATATATATATATATATATATATATATATATATATATATATAGATAGATATATATTGTTGCGGTTTTGGAACCCATACTTTCTTGTAAATATCCCATCATTAAAAGGTTAAAGGTAGCACCCCTAGTTAGTCCACAAGCAACACGTAGGCCACCATAGGACTTCAGTTATTTCATTAGTATGTGTTTTAGATAAGGCCGTGTTTCCAATAGTTGAATGAAAGGGCCCACTTCGTATTTGATTGACACAACGCAGATTCATTTTGCGACCTCCCTCTCCAAGCGACGCCATTGCACGTCGGTGCCTCATGGCTCTCCCAATTTGTTACGCGCCTTTGTTAGCACCGTTCGCTGCCTTAGCGCTCGCCCCAGCCACCATAAGCCACGAGGTTAGGCCCGAGAAAGGGGGCGGAATGCCAAGAAGAAGGTGTGGCAACGTCATCCAGCCGTGAAAGGCGGAGCCGGTAAGCCCTCACCAGCCAACCAGGGCTGAAGTAACATCACCGACAGGCATGGCTTTTTGGCTCGCGGAGTGATCGCTGGTCGCGTTATATAAGCGCGAACGCAAAGCCCTTTCACAGGACTCGTGCGAAGCGGCGCTATTCACAGGACTTCGAGGACTCACTCGCTGGCGCTGTTAAGAGAACTACTTGGAGGACTTGTCGGAGGCGCGCTTGTTGGGGAGATACGACAGCGCTTCTTAAGGATCGCTGGGAAACGCGCGTTGCGTTGGACAATTGGGAGAGCGCACCTTTATCAAAGGAGGACTTTGGAGAGAGGGCGTTTAGCACGAGCGTGCAAATATTACGTACGCAGGACACCAGCTCCCCCCCGCTTTATAAAACTGTCCGGTCGCGCTCAACTACACGCGGAGCTGCCTGACGGGTTTCGCCACTGGAGCCGACTGGAGCCTGGACAAGTCGGTGACCATCTGCAATCCCGGTGTGAGTGTGTATGTTTGTCCTGGGTAATAAGTTAAGACTGCCATAAGACTGCCCTGTGTGTTGCTTCTTCCTCTTCCTATCTTGTACATTCTTTCGTTTCCTCTTCTTCTTTCTTGTATATAATTAATAAACCCATCTTTGTTCTTCCTATACTCTGGTTTCCTCTTGTCCGATTGCATCCATCCCTTCTTCCATTGGGTAAACGTGGCACGACAGGAACCGCTATAATCGGGTTTAGCGTCATTGTTAATGGCCCAAGTCGCGGCTCGCTTCGCTCGGTGTATCCAGTAACGCTGCGGCTCGGGTGGAAGGTTATCTCCTTGCTTCACGGTCGGTGTTGGTAATTAGGTAACAGGACCAAATTGACCAGCAACCCTACCTAATACCGACCGGAAGGAACGGCGTAACTTCAGGATCACGTCGGTCAGTAACAGACAAGGGGATTAACCCCCTCTTGGTAAGGGGAAAAGGCCGACGTTTGAGATCCACAACAATATATATATATATATATGTCGGTCGAAGACCTCAAGGGAAGGAAGAAGAAGAAGAATCAGAGCAACAATGTTTAATGGGATCGATTACAAACACACAGTGTGGAGCGAGGCTCAAGAATGCACCGCCTAACACGCAGCGGGCAATTCCTCAAGACACTCGCTAAAAAATAAGTGGAAAGGCATTTCATTTATAGCAAAATATTAGACAAGAATCTGCGCTAAAGACATAGCACTACTGGGCCATAAGGACAACACCTCCCATTGTCCCTTCCTACAGAAGGCCAAACTTAGACAAACAGATGTAAGCATTGGATGGGCTGAGCTTTTTTGGCTCTTTATCTAAACATATCAGACCCGAGCGCAGGCCGAAGTAAATATTCTCATACACTAGGCTAAATGGTAGATGAATGATTGGATACACGTGCTGAATACATTAACAATCAAGGATATGTAATGTCTATATTTCTCCCGAGGTTGGTTACGTCTTTGTTTTTAGGAGACATACTAGAAACTACAAAGATATATAATTAATTATTCCCTTTGCGAAGAAGGCGTTTAGCGACATGTTTTCTCTGTACGTGGGTCGCGACCATATTATCTACTGTTTGGCACATACATTCAAGGACTTGCTTACTGGGCTAAGGATCCACCCTGCACGTCGAGCCTCGAAACCACATTTTGTCCACTCGCCTCTGCCTGCAGCTGAGTTCAAATCAGTTTTCAGAAGCACGATATATAATTTCAGATGTTATACTCAATTGAGTCATGGGGTTTAAACCCTAATGGCTGACAGTTCCTCCCTTTGTCTTTACAAGACAACTCCTTGGAAAGACACCGTATACAAAGTGATTAGCATCCCAATTAGTCACATGCTAGGCACGACATAGCGTCACGCATGCTCAAGAAAGATATCGGCCCTAACTGGCCGTCTAACATTCAACGTATGAATTGTTAGCCATAATTCGCGACGACGGCGCCTGGTTTAAGAGATTGCTGCCGCCCGGCCGGATTCCGAATCCACCCTCGTTCCGGCGTAGGTGCGACCCGGTTGCCAGCCAGATTTAGGGGCCCTCCATATGCAGGCGTGGTCCTCGCGAATTAGGGCAAACAATCGACGTCCAATGCCATCAAGCCTTGTACATGTGATTGCTCTGTGGAAGAAAAGGAGGCACATTCGTCATCACCAATATCCATCTCCTCATAATCTGTGTCAACGTCAGTATTCAAAGTGTTGGGTGTTTTAAGCTGAGACGATCCCAAAGTGGTTGTTACGGGTGGTGTAAGTGGTGGTGAGGGTGGTTCTCCCGGATATCCCGGATACATGTTTGCCATCCGCTCCTCACTGCTGGCATAATAGCAATAACTTTTAAAAGAACCTACACTTTCTAAATCACAGGTATAATCATCCCAACTAAAATCATAATCATTATCAGAATCCCAAGCATCAATAGGTTCATCGATTTCAAGCCAGGAATCATAGATCCCCAAAGCCACATCCTCTTGCCACGAAACGTCGAGGCCATCAACCCAATCGTGGGGGTCCGAGACGATAGAGTTGGCTGGTTCACCAATGGCCTTTGGATCCTTCCCATATAGTGAAAGTAACATCCCGTTGTTGGTGGTGGATGGGGTCCATCCTGTGAAACATTTTCTCACACAAATCATGATTAGGGATTTCATTATAACTACGGTGAGTACGATTCCCACGATTATGGCCAGGCCTGTCAATAGCCATTTTACAATGACCCCTGTCCATCCTCTGAACCAGGCTGATATGCTGGACCATACATTATTGGCTTCTTCCCTTCCCTTTCGGCTATCCGCGAGATCCTGGGTCGCGGCCTTAAGC
Source organism: Myxine glutinosa (assembly GCF_964187855.1). NCBI lineage: Eukaryota > Metazoa > Chordata > Myxini > Myxiniformes > Myxinidae > Myxine > Myxine glutinosa. The sequence continues at coordinate 210,521,942 of NC_136264.1, forward strand.
CGACTGATTGAGGCCTCTATGCCTCCCGAGTGATCTGGGATATATGTGCAGCATTTTCCATCAATAACCCCACATACTCCTCCCTTTTCTGCTAACAACATATCCAAAGCCACCCGATTCTGCATCACCATTGTTCGCATATGCACTAATTCGTCTTCCAATTGTAGTTCTGCGATTCGAGTTTCGTTTCCAATTCGTTCCATTACTAATGCGAGACTATCTATTAGCCAATCATTCATAATACATAAGAGGCGTTAGCCAGTACACGCAAGGGGTTTTCCACACAAGTATCACAGTCATCACAAACATAAATACAGGCAGCAGCCAGTTCCCACATGGGATCAACACAAGTATCACAGTCATCACAAAATTCAATACAATTTTCTGGAGCGCTGGTCACAACTGCCTTGTTGAAGGGCCCATTCAGGTCGACGGCCTCTGTGGTCAGAACCATAGTCGTTGTCGGCGGCTTCTTCACTTTCCATCCTGTAAAATACTTTCTTACACACACCATGATCAAATTCCTAGCCCCCCCGTCCCACCAATTGGCATTTAGTTACCTTCTCTCTCAGATGGTTGGCTTATTCATAGCCGCATTTCCTGTGTCGTGTCTGGAAATTCAAATGCCATATTTACTTTCACCAATTTCCGAAAATACCTTCCTTTTAATCATCTTCCCTACATCTAATAATACATGATTTACCAAATTTACCTTGGGAAAAATGGATCCCAGATAACAAGTCCCTCCCCACTGTTCGGGTAAGTATGGATATGCTTTATTTCCGCAAATAAACATCACTCCATGGGGTGGGATAAGGGCCGAGGCCATGCATTTACTGATCTCAACGCGGGTGGCGCTTGGTGTTCCCCAAGATATGGTTAGCTTGGTTACGTTATGCTGGGCTTGGTCATCTATGGTTATTACAAGGGGGCCTCCCTTTTCTCTCCCTCTGGTATCGGATGGCAGGGTATGGGTACATTCCGAGGTTCCCATCTGAACGTGTCCCTTTCCTATAAGACACACCCGTTCCTTTTGCTCTGTCACCCAGACTGGATCAGGTGGTTTGTCTAACAAAGCCTGCTTAATGGGTGGGGTATATCGAAACTCCCGGGAACACACTGCTGGGGATTTTGGGCCTATCAGTTCCAAGGTTGTGGTCAGACATGGGGTACGCAAGGGTCCTGAGCACATATCTCGTAGGGACAGGGGTAGCACTACCATTTCTATCCCTGTCGTACTGGTGTGGGGAAAATGCATGCACACCCAACACCGTGATCGGTTCTGTACTTTCGCCATTGCACGGGTCACAGTCCAATACGTATTTTCCTTTGGCTTTTTCTTGCTTTCGATCCGTGGGTGCGGAATTAATATGTGTGAAATGCATGGTGGCCTATAATCGTAGGGGGAGCTCTGTGACGTCATGAATTCACATTGTAGTAATCGCTTGCTTCAAACGACTGAGGGCAGCAAAACCTGTCTAAACCTACTGCCATTTAACGACGCTTCCCAGATGACGGCTCCCATACACCATTCTGGCACAAAATTGTTGCATCCCACAGATGCCACGATTATTTGAACAAACTCATTTTCCTAATCCACCCTTTCAATTTTCATTTCAATTTAAAGTCAATCCAATGTCCTCTTTTAGCATCCCATGCACCTGTTGCAGACACCTGTTTTAGCCTGAAGCGGTATATTAAACTAAATGTGATTGCCACCCCTAACAGGCGGTGGTGCAGCATCCTCGATCTGTGGTGGTGCGTTTGAGGTGTCTGTGTTTGTGGGTATGGCCAACTTACAATGTGTGGCATGTACCCAGGACGACTTGCCCTCACAAAACACCGCTGTTGGTGTGATCAGAAGAACTTGGTATGGCCCCGTCCACCTTGGTTCGAGCGCAGTCTTACGGGTGAAATGCTTCACCAGCACGTAATCTCCTGCCTCGACGGTGTGGATAGGCTTGCTTGTTGGCTCCGGTAGGGCCTCCCGAACGCGTTCATGTATGCTGCGTGCCACATGGGATAGACCTATGCAAAACTTTAGAAGCATGTCATCCATGATAGGTAATTCAAGGGCTGCCATATCCACTGGCGCCGATACCGTTGACATATAGCGCACGAGCGACAGACCATGGTAACCACAGTCAAAAGGCCTGGTGCTGCCCAGGTGGAAGTGACCTGCCTCATCACCCCCCTATGGCACACATGGCCATTTTGATGCGCCATGCGTGCCAACCATGGCAATAAAGCTCGCGGTGCCACGGGTTTGTCATTAATCGTCCACATTTGTCCTTCTGCGGGGCGCTGAGCTCCCAATTTAATCCAATCTTGATGTTCTACGTTTGAGGCCGCGGCTTGTAATTGTATTACATCGAACTCTGTAGGTGCGGATGTCGGAACGTCTGTCTGGGCAGTCGCTTTAGCGCCCTGTTTGCGCGTAACTACTGGCATATTATACCCAACCTGTTGGTTTGCCGCTAGTGCTGCTGCTCCGTCGGCTCGGGCGTTTCCACGTGCCACAGCGTCGTCTGTACGCTGGTGACCTCGGCATTTAACTACAGCTATTTCACGTGGAAGCATAATACTATGAAGCAGATTTCGCACTAAGTCCCCATTTTTAATGAGTGCTCCCGCTGAAGTGAGGAACCCTCTCATTTTCCATATGGCCCCTTTGTCGTGGACCACTCCGTGTGCGTATGCCGAGTCTGTATAAATTGTCACTGCTTTTTCCTCGCTTACTTCGCACGCTCTCGTGAGTGCGTACAGTTCAGCTTGTTGTGCTGACCAGGTGGGCGGGAGGCGGCCGCTTTCGACCGTCTCCGTATCCGAGCATACTGCGTACCCAGATAACAGGGATCCGTCCCTAGCCCGTTTGGCTGAACCATCGACGTAATAGGTGTGATCGGCTTCCTGTAGCGGTGTGTCCTGTAAGTCAGGCTTTACTGTTGATATTAATTGGACCACGTCCGTGCAAACGTGCGGGATTCCCTCCTCCTTTGTTGGCAAAAGTGTCGCTGGGTTAAGAATGGTACACCGCATCACCGTCACGTTGGGTGCCATAATTAATGCCGTTTCGTATTGCATCAGTCGAGTGGCTGTGAGATGCTGTGTGTTTCGCTGTTGTAGTAGTGTATGGACGCAATGCGGTACCTGTAAAAGGACAGCATGTCCCATTACTATGTCGGCCGTCCGCTCAACTGCGTATCGGGCAGCCGCCACGGCTTGTAAGCACAGCGGAAAGCCTTGTTCTACCGCATCAAGCTTTTTGCTGAAATAGGCTACCGGACGTTCCCTATCTCCATGAGTCTGAGTTAACACGGATCGTGCGAATCCCCCTACTGCATGGGTGAAAAGTGTGAAGGCCTTTTTATAATCGGGAAGGCCCAAAGTTGGGGCCGTTATCAGGGCTCGTTTGAGTCCTTCGTAGCAGCGTATTCGACTGTCCGTCCAGTTCACCATCCGTGGCTGGTCGTTTTTCGTCGCCTCATATAGAGGTTTTGCTAGTAACGCATAGTCAATTATCCATGTACGACAGTACCCTGCCATTCCCAAAAATCGCAACAAACACACTAACACTTCACTGTTATCCTTCACTTCACTTCAAAATTTCACTGTTATCCTATCAATACCTGGACATTTTTTCCCTTCCTTCCTAGATACGCGAATTTCACACCAGTATAAACCCACTGGAAAAATTATCTGAAAAATAACTAGCCTCCCAAAACCATTTCCCTGCAAGAGCGGGGTTAGCCTTGCGGTCCACATGACAATCTTTTTTATTTTGCTCTATCACCTCCCTTTGAGCAATAATTTAATTGGTGTGATTCCCATATACCCACTCCTGGTGGAGTTCTGTTCACCTGGTCTGCAGAGCCGTGATCCAATCTTCACCAGCCCCCAATCACCTTCTTATCACAAAACAACAGTCCATAACTAACCACTTTTCTTTATTTCCCGTCTTTTCCATCAACTTTTATAATCTTTTCCCCTCCCTTTCTTAGCAAACCTTGCAAAGTCACTTGTCATTGACAAATGATCCATCTAATTCGACTTTCCTTTAACATCTTCGCACTTTCCATGACCTTCTTCACACTTACTTTAAACCTTTTCTTCAGACACAACCCACATGAGTTATGAATACAATTTCCCCTTCCAGGCACGTGTCTAGTCACTCACAAAGTGTCCATAAGACAACGTCATCATATTTCACAGAACTCCACCACTCTATTAAATCCTAAACATGCCCAATGGGCAATCCACAAAAAAATCAAAGCATTTTCAGTCCCCCTTTCAGGGAAGTCAAATCAACCACCATTAAAGCACAAAACAGAAAACGACCATATACTCAGAGTATATGCCATATACTCAGAGTGAGACCCGAAAATCAAGCAGACAGACCGACAATCGAACCTGTCTTTCGACACTGCCGAACGACAAGTTCGCAGACACTGAGGGAGTGACATTCGACCCCCAGTAGATACCGCGGACACCGCTTTGGTCCGCACCAGCAACTCCCTCAAAATCAGTGTTCAGAGACATGACTCCATAGACAGCCAGAAAGCCAGACAAATACGGACACACACACACAGAGATTAATATATTTTTACAGATTAATATACAGAGATTAATAGATTAATATAAACAATTAATATATTGTCCACATTCATCTTGGTCAACCCAACCCATTCTGGCTCTCCCCAAGAGCTCTGTGTCCGGACAGACAGACAGATAAACGGACCGGGTGAAACCATAACCATCCATCCTTCCGATTGGACTCACGTCAGCATCACATGTCATTCTTGCCTTCATTCAACGCATTCTGTCATCCCACGTCGGCCAAATACAAGCCCCGGCCATGCCGTTGAATAAACACCCTGTCGGTTGACAGCCTATTATTTTTGACTTTCACTCCCATTCTCCCTTGCTACATCTGGAGAGCCGTTAATGTGGGGATGTAATTGAACACTTGTTTTAAAGCCCTGTCTACACATGCTCTCCATAACATTCTCATTATTCCCTGCCAATTTTACTCATCCGGATTGCCCAACGCCCGTAGGCAATTTGGGGAATCCCTTGTCAGTCAATGACACACATCAATGACACACACACAATAAACACAAATACACGCTGCAATGACAGATCATTCATTCCCTTATACACAAATACCATGTGACTGACCTTTCATTCTCCATACAATACAGTATAAATTCATGCACACTCATGCACACTTCAATCCTACTTACCTGTGAACTCTAACACATCCAGTGCGTAGCTTAACTTAAAATACTCATTATTCTACCTTTCTTGGGCTAGTCCCTCCTGGTAGTCCTAAGATCGGGTCGCCCCCCGATTCCTAACCTTAAACGCAGTTCTCACGCCGGAGTAACTTAATACCTATTATCTATCACCCACATATGGGTCTACCTGCTTCCCACGCAGGAAGCTTACCTGAGGGATATCCCTCCTTATCTCGGGCGCCCTGTATAATCGATTCATTACCCACTGCTGCTCTGGTTTAAACTAAATATGGTTCGGAATGCAAGCCAGGTGGTACAGCCGACAGAGGTCCACACGTCCAAAGCAAGGCAGGAGGCTTCAATTTCGATGTGCAAAAATTGCTTACCCAAATTAGGTGCCGGCAGGCCTCCCTCCCGACCTGGAACGTGAGGGTCCACCTCGTCTGCACACTTGGATGATCCCACTCCTGACACCAAAATTGTCGGTCGAAGACCTCAAGGGAAGGAAGAAGAAGAAGAATCAGAGCAACAATGTTTAATGGGATCGATTACAAACACACAGTGTGGAGCGAGGCTCAAGAATGCACCGCCTAACACGCAGCGGGCAATTCCTCAAGACACTCGCTAAAAAATAAGTGGAAAGGCATTTCATTTATAGCAAAATATTAGACAAGAATCTGCGCTAAAGACATAGCACTACTGGGCCATAAGGACAACACCTCCCATTGTCCCTTCCTACAGAAGGCCAAACTTAGACAAACAGATGTAAGCATTGGATGGGCTGAGCTTTTTTGGCTCTTTATCTAAACATATCAGACCCGAGCGCAGGCCGAAGTAAATATTCTCATACACTAGGCTAAATGGTAGATGAATGATTGGATACACGTGCTGAATACATTAACAATCAAGGATATGTAATGTCTATATTTCTCCCGAGGTTGGTTACGTCTTTGTTTTTAGGAGACATACTAGAAACTACAAAGATATATAATTAATTATTCCCTTTGCGAAGAAGGCGTTTAGCGACATGTTTTCTCTGTACGTGGGTCGCGACCATATTATCTACTGTTTGGCACATACATTCAAGGACTTGCTTACTGGGCTAAGGATCCACCCTGCACGTCGAGCCTCGAAACCACATTTTGTCCACTCGCCTCTGCCTGCAGCTGAGTTCAAATCAGTTTTCAGAAGCACGATATATAATTTCAGATGTTATACTCAATTGAGTCATGGGGTTTAAACCCTAATGGCTGACATATATATATATATATATATATATATATATATATATATATATATATATATATATATATATATACTAGAATATAAGACCCGTCGCTTAGCTGACGGAAATACCAATCTTTGCTGTGATGGCTAATCTATGGGGGAAGAAAAAAGAAAAATGAATCCTGGGAGATCTTGCTCTCTGTGCAGCGATAACCAACGTCACGTGTTGGCATTTGCAGTTTTGACTTGCATGTCCATGTACCCATAAAAAAAAATTGGGGGGGATCACAAACACTCCTGGAGTTACCCGAATCCACAGTAGTTGGATTTATTGAAATCCGTTAATCCAATCTCAAGTTATATATAACACGACAAACACGGCTCCTTTTATAATATAAATGTTTTGTGTCTGTTTATTTTTTTTTTTGTGTTTAATGTGTTAGCTTTCACATGAGCCTCGATTTTGTATACAGAAAAAAAAAAAGACCTCTTTTACCATCAAGACCCTTTCAATACTTTAGACACCTTTAGTTCCATTCACCCTTCCAACCTTTTATACCCTTTAAACCTTTACACCCATGGTTCTTAACCTGGGTTCGACCGAACCCCAGGGATTCAGTGAGCCAGTCTCAGGGGTTCGACGGAGGTCCTCCTAAATGCATTGCAATTTTTTTTTTTTTTTAAAGTTTTGTATCAATTTTGAATCTATGTGTAACTACGCTTATTATTAATATTATTATTATTTTGCTATGTATGTTACGAACGAATGGAAATGTTATTTGTAATTGTATTCCCATCCCATTCATGGTTTCTCTGGTCTGTGTTTAAGATGTTGTTTCACACTGACTGTAGCAAGTTGAATCAATGAGCAACTTGCTAATTATTCTGTTGATGGTGCTTACTTGCTTATTCACTTACTGGATTTTGGACTTTGCAGGTGTTCGGAAATTCCAGTGAATAGCCTTGATTAGCTTGCCGTGTGCCGTGCGTCATTGGTTGCGCCTTACTTTGGAGTTACTGATTAATTGAAAAGTAAGTTGGAAATGTTTGTGGATATGCAGGGCGGGTTCAGAGTTATATTAAAGTCAAAAGTGGATGGTGATTATAAAATATGATTGAATTTCTCAGAAAATTAGGTGGAGGTGATATAACTCCTTTGGTCGCAATTCAAAACTAACAATTCGCAGTTTTCTATGCAATATTATAATGGGATTTGAGGTGACAGAGTTGAGTAGATAATAAATCCCGTCATCGTAACTATAAGTTATGTTTTCTTCGTTAAAATTTCTCAGTTTTCAGAGAGGTACTGATTATATTTAAGCATGTTCCTTTTTTAATTTTTGTCATATAATTATTTGCCCGAACTCAATTAAGATCAGTTTTACTTTTTTTTTTTTTTTGCAGTATGTCGAGCAAAAAAAGGAAGTGGTCGGAGGATTACGTGCGGTAAGGGTTCACGTGTTTGATGGAACGGGATGGAAGTCAGCGTCCTCAATGCATGCTTTGCAATGTCAAGTTGAGCAACTCCAGCCTAGCACCAGCAAAACTACGGGAACACTTCAAAAAACTGCACGGCGAGGAGCAGTACAAAGACGCAACGCTGGATGAATTCAAATTGAAGAGAGTCCGATTCGACGCAAGTGCTACCTTGCCCACTCTCGGCTTCGTTCCAATTGACAAACTGATCCTCACCGCGTCGTATGAAGTTGCGTACCTGATCGCAAAGCAGGGCAAACCGCACACCGTTGGCGAGACACTGATCAAACCGGCCGCGTTGAAGATGGCCAACATCATGCTGGGAAAAGCTGCTGAAAACAAGTCGTCTCTCGTTCCACTCTCAAATGACACCATCAGATGCAGAATCAACGACATGAGCAACGACATCCTCGCCCAGGTAGTTGCAGATTTATTCGCATGCCCGACGAAATTCAGCCTTCAACTCGACGAGACCACCGACGTTTCGAATTTGAGCCAGCTCATCTTATTTGTGCGTTATGTCAAAGGAGACGAGATCAAGGAAGACTGTTCTGTTCTGCAAGCCTCTCATAACAACGATGAAGGCAGCTGACATGAAGAAGCTTGTGGACGACTTCTTCAGAAGCAACGGCCTCTCGTGGAACATGGTGTCTGCAGTTTGCTCGGACGGAGCTCCAGCCATGCTGGGATGCAACTCCGGTTTTGGAGCGCTGGTGAAGACCGTTGCACCACACATCATGGTCACGCACTGCGTCCTGCACAGACACGCGCTGGCATCAAAAACCCTGCCTCCAAAACTGGCCAATGTTCTGAAAATCGTCGTTGAAACTGTGAATTACGTGTGAAGCCGTGCTCTGAATCATCGCATCTTCAAAGAGCTGTGCAATGAAATCGGCTCTGAATTCGAAGTCCTTCTCTACCACTCTAACGTTCGATGGTTATCACGAGGGAAGGTAGTGAGCCGTGTTTTTGCCTTGCGTGTGGAATTAGCCCTGTTTTTGTGAGAACACCAGCATTGCCATGCAACGAACTTCCAAGAGTCAGAGTTCATCCTCGCCTTGGCGTACTTGGCTGACATCTTTGACACACTCAATCATCTCAATTGCCAGATGCAGGGCGGTGGAGTGAATGTCATCGAATCTGAAGAAAAGCTGAGCGCTTTCCAAAATAAGTTACCGTTGCGGAGGCCGCGAACAGAGAACGACAACTTTGCGAACTTTTCGCTACTGGACGAGTGCGTGAGCGGGATCGAAGACGAGTCTGAAGTTGGAGGCACTGCTGTATCGGGGGAGATGAAGCCAGCGATTGCCACGCACTTGGATGAGCTGGGAAAGTCATTCGACGGCTACTTCCCCGACCAAGAGCAATACCCAGCATGGGTGCGGCAGCCGTTTACTTTCGACATTGCAATGGCAGATGTCAATGACCAATACCTCGACGACCTCATCGAACTTCAGCAGAGCCAGACTAACAACAACTCTTCGGCACAACAACACTCTCAACGTTTTGGTGCCGCCAAATGGAAGGGTATCCTCACATCGCTAAAATTGCCCTCGAGATCCTCACGCCGTTCGTTACAACGTATCTCTGCGAGCATGCGTTTTCGAAACTGGTGGACATTAAAACAAAGAAAAGGAGCAGGCTTGCATGCGAAAATGATTTGAGGGTGGCCCTTGCCAAAACAAAACCACGCATTTCCCAGATCGCCTCCTGAAAAAAATAACAGAAAACGCATTAAGATGCAATTCTTCTTAATTTTTTGGTCAAATTTGAGGGGTTCCGTGAGTGTTTGGTGGGTTTCGTTAGGGTTCGGCGCCTTTAAAAAGGTTAAGAACCACTGCTTTACACCATAAGTCCCTTTTGACCCCTTAGACCTTAACACCAGTTAGACCCATTACCCTTCAGACTGATGACAGCTTGGACCCTTGACCATTTAGGGACCTTTTTTGGTTGCAAATAAATAATATAACCAATATTACATATACATTGATACAAAATAAATGTTTGTATTACGATTGGTATAAATCATGACAACACAGCAACATTTGCCACAGTCAGGTCATTATGCTCAATTAAAACAAGCCCGCTCCTCTGCAGTGATGATGTGTGGCGAGGCGAGCATTGCGAGCCGATCCATGCAAGTAAGTGTATAAAATCTGGTCAAAAGTCAAGGTCAATGCCATCTAAAACATGTAAAGCACCTATTAGGCCACAATTAGGAAATGTATCAACCTAATTTTTTATGCACAAAATTCCATCATGTAAAGCAGTTGATAGGTCAAGTTTTCAAAATTACCAAAATGCTGTTTCCATGGCAATTATTGTTTATTTGGATTTCACAAGTATTGTGCTCTGCACAACACATTTGTTTGTTTGTTTGTCTGCACAGAATGTGCCAACGTAGGCCACAAATGCCACCTAGTGATAGCCAGTAGTACACACTCTTTTTTTCAACTGCGTACATCTATAAAGCATGTACAATTAGAATGTGAATGTATTTGTAAAAATTATGTATAATTGTAATGTATAATTAGAATGCGAGTATGTCTATAAAGTATTCCGGTACAATTAGAATGTGAGTATGTCCATAAAGCACAAACCAGTATAATGTGAGTACGTCTATAAAGTATGTACAATTAGAATGTTCGTACGTCTGTAAAGTATGTACAATTAGAATGTTAGTACATCTATAAAGTATGTACAATTAGAATGTGAGTGCATCTATAAAGTATGTACAATTAGAATGTTAGTACGTCTATAAAGTATGTACAATTAGAATGTTAGTACATCTATAAAGTATGTACAATGAGAATGTGAGTACATCTATAAAGTATGTACAATTAGAATGTGAGTATGTCTATAAAGAATGTACTATGAGATTGTGAATAAGTCTATAAAGTATTTCGGTACAATTAGAATGCGAGTTCAGTGAATCTATAAAGCACATACTATAAAACCACACAAACAGGTCCTGGTGAGGGTATGCAATTTTTGATTGGTTGTTCTAGTTCAACTCCTTTGTTAATTCCTGAGAGGGAGATTACAAACACTTTTCTTCTTTCTGTGCTTGTGGAAGAGGGGAGGAATCCACACGATGAACATCCTTTTGCAAAATGAAACTGTTTGGAGGGTCAAAAACACATTAATGGTAGGTTTGATTCCATTTTTTCAATAACAATTGCACTCGTGGAAGCTTCTAAATGATCCTTTTGTGGTTTTGATCCTCTTTTGACAGATGCTGTTTTCTGGCTCTCCAGAGAGTAGACACATACTTGTTTGCAGGTTTGTGGAATGATCTGAGGTTGCCTTTGGTCAGATTTGCCTTCTAAATGGAGAATGCAAGTTGTTTCAGGGCAACCGCCTCACCACAGGATTCAGTGTACCAAGGGCAGGAAAAGGGTACGTTAACTGAAGACGAGATGGGATGAATTTGTGCACAAGAGAGAGAGCAGGATTCTGTGGAAGAATTCCCAGGCAGAATTAAGTCAGGGGCAGTATACTGTATATGAGAGACCAGATCTGAAGTGTGATGGGTGTTTGCAGTCCCTGGCAGTTTGCCCGAGTGAACTGCCAGACACGTCGGTGCTAAAGCTGGTCTCTCAGAACGGCCAGAGATGTTGACCTTCACAATCAGATGAGTCAATTGAGGCAGAGGAAGAGCAAGATACTTTGTCAGGGAAGTTAGTCTTCACCAAATCCAGAAGGGAAGATTTGTGATTGACAGAAATCCGGGTGGGGAAGTTTCCAGATCGAGTCAGTCCCATGGAGTAATAATCGAAGAAGAATCTAAACAACAGAAAAATAAATGAAAATTAACAAAACTTGGTTTGTAGTTTCACTAGTCCAATGCATTATTAATTATGTCGAAAGACAAGAATGCTATTGCTCATTGGAAGGCTTGCCAGGGTCTCGACATGATCATCAAGTATGTACATCAATGACAGGAGAATTATTGATTAAAAAGTTAAACCGGTCCCTAATTTGATTCATTTATCTTATGCATATCTTATCTTATCATATCTTATCATATCTTATGCATATCTTATCATATCTTATCGGGTGCAGCCCGAAGTGGAGATCGGTTTCTGAGGTTTGGGACATGGAATGTGGGGACAATGACAGGGAGATCAGGAGATGTGGTGGAAGTATTGGTCAGAAGAAGAGTGGACATATGTTGTGTGCAAGAGACGAGATGGAAGGGAAGTGGTGTGAGAATGGTGAAGGGTAGGCAGGGACAGAAATACAAGTTTGTGTGGCAAGGGTGCCCGGAGGGCGTGAATGGTGTTGGTGTCCTGTTTTCTGAGGAGTTTGTAGACAGTGTGGTGAGTGTGACTAGTGAGTGATAGGTTGATGATGGTGAAAATGATGATTGGAAAGCTCTTGGTGAACGTCATCTCGGGATATGCTCCGCAGGTTGGTCGAAGCGATGAAGAGAAGGACAAGTTCTGGTGTGCGATAGAGAAGCTGATGGAAAACGTGAAATATGAGGAAGTTGTTGTGGTGGGAGGAGACCTGAATGGACATGTGGGAAGGAGTATGGATGGTTTTGAGGGAGTTCATGGGGGTTACGGATATGGTGTGAGAAATGGAGAAGGTGAAAGGATTTTGGAGTTTGCTGATGGAGCTGATTTGTTGATTTGTAATACTCAGTTCCAGAAAGAGGACAATAAGCTTGTTACAATGTTACATACACGTCAGGTGGGTCGACGACAACCGTTGACTACCTGATGGTGAGTCGGCGAGATAGGGGGCACCTCCGGGACACAAAGGTGATCCCGGGGGAGGAGGCTGTTTCACAGCACCACTTGGTTGTCTGCGACATAAGGGTGAAAGGTGCGAGGAGAGCTCGGCGGGTGAAGTACCAACCGAGAATGAAGGTGTGGAGGTTGAAAGAGGTGACAGTAAGGGAGGCATTAAAAGAGAGGCTGAGTAGGGTAGAGGATGATGTGGTTGAGCTTGAAAGTGGTTGGATGTCAATGAAAGCTAGTCTGTTGGGAGCCGTTGGTGAGGTATGTGGATGGACAAAAGGACCACCGAGGCACTCGGAAACATGGTGGTGGGATGTTGAGGTTGGAAAGAGGATTGACGAGAAGAGGAAGAAGTTCAAAGAGTGGCAGAAGGCGAAGGGTACGGGAGCAGAAACAGCAGAGCATGAAAGTTATAAGGCAGCCAGGAAGGCTGCAAAGAAAGAGGTAGCAAACGCGCAGGAGGCATGTAGGAAAATGTTCGGAGAACGCTTGGATTCGGAAGAGGGTCAGAAAGCAGTATTCAGGATTGCAAAGCACATAGCGAAAGAGAGGTGTGATGTGATGGGGGTGAGTTGCTTGAAGGATGAAGTGGGACAAATCGTTGTCGACCCAGATGGAATTAAAGGAAGATGGAAAAGATATATGGAAATGCTGTTGAATACAGAGAATGAATGGGATGGCAACATCAAGAGTAACCCAGTTTTAGGACCGGCAGAGAAGATAACTGAGAAGGATGTTGAGGAAGCGATAAAAGCAATGAAGAGTGGAAAAGCGGGAGGGCCGACGGGAGTTGTGGGAGATATGTTGAAGGCAGCAGGAAGTTGGGGTGTGAAGAGAATGACAGAGATCTGTAATCTGGTGGTGAAAGAAGGCCGCATTCCAGTGGATTGGGAACTGAGTACCCTCGTCTCTTTATACAAGGGGAAAGGTGACCCTCTGGAGTGTGGCTCGTACCGAGCGATAAAGTTATTGGAGCATGGAATGAAGGTATTGGAAAGGGTGTTGGAGAGGAGGATAAGGAAGAAAGTGAAGATCGACGAAATGCAGTTTGGATTTATGCCAGGAAGAGGAACGACAGATGCGCTTTTCATTGTGAGGCAGTTGCAGGAGAAGTACATGGATAAGAGGAAGAAGTTGTTTTTTGGGTTTGTTGATCTGGAGAAAGCATTCGATAGGGTTCCACGCAAAGTATTGACATGGGCATTGAGGAAGTTAGGAGTGGAGGAATGGTTGATCAGAGTAGTGATGGCAATGTACAAAAGAGCACGCACAGCTGTAAGGACGAAGGACGGGAACAGTGGTGAGTTTGAGGTGAAGGTGGGAGTGCATCAGGGGTCGGTACTAAGTCCACTACTATTTGTAGCTGTGATGGAGGTGCTGGCTCAGACCGTAAATGAGGGTTTACCGTGGGAGTTGTTGTATGCAGATGATCTGGTGTTGATTGCGGAAAGTATGGATGGACGGAAGGAAAAGATGAACAAGTGGAAGGAATGTATGGAGACAAAAGGTCTGAAGGTGAATATCGGAAAGACAAAGGTGATGGCAAGTGGTAAAGCATGTGGTGAGGTGGAAAGAACTGGGAAGTGGCCGTGTGCTGTGTGCAGGAAGGGTGTCGGAGTGAACTCCATTCAATGTACAATGTGTGCTGAGTGGGTTCATCAAAAATGTAGTGGTCTGAGAGGGTCATTAACCAGTGTGGCAGCTACATTCAAATGTAAGGTGTGCACAGAGGGAGCTGCAGATGGAGGAAATGTTGAGTTGGATCTTGGAGACGGCGTGAAGCTGGAAGGTGTGAAAACATTTTGCTACCTCGGAGACATGCTGAATGGAGAAGGTGGATCAGACTCGGCAACGGTTGCTCGAGTGAGATGTGCATGGAAGAAGTTTCGGGAACTGAGTGGCGTGCTGATGAGGAGGAGAGTGTCGCTGAAGCTGAAGGGAAAGGTGTATGCTGCATGTGTGAGAAGTGTTATGATTTATGGGAGCGAGACATGGGTAATGAACGTAGAGCAGCAACGAAGGCTGGAAAGGGTGGAAATGCGAATGGTTCGATGGATGTGCGGAGTATCGTTGAGAGAGAGGAAGACAAATGATGAATTGCGAAAGATGATGGGAATATTGCCTGTGATTGATGCTGTGAAGAGGAACAGGTTGAGATGGTTTGGTCATGTATTGAGGAAGGATGAAAGTGACTGGTTGAGAAGAGTGATGGAAGTTAATGTAGAAGGAAGTAGAGGACGGGGAAGACCGAGAAAGACTTGGCTAAAGATGGTGGAAGAAGAAATGCGGGCAAGGGGGTTAACAAGGAGAGATGCAGAAAATAGGGCAAAATGGAGAAGATTGTCATGGGGACCGCAAGGCTAACCCCCGCTCTAGCAGGGAACATGGCCTTAAAATGCATGTTGTTGTGTTGTTGTATCTTATGCATATCTGAAGCATCCAGGTGAGTAAAGGTCGAATGTGCTGATCTTTGATTGGTGAAAAAAAGCACAAGATGACCAACCGCATGAGAAACAGAGATAGACTACGATGGGAATAGAATCCAAAGGTGTATAAAGGTCTTATTTGGAGAATTCATTGTAATTTTCCTAAAAACAACCAAAGAAAGAAAGATGTCACACTCAAAGGTCCTATCCTCCCCTAAAACCATATAACATACCCACAGGTGAATAGAAACAGATCAATATGTTTATCTTCATTTAGAAAATATTTTGGAGAAACCGTGCTGGCCATTTAAAAACACAAACGAGACAATTGAGCAAAGAATTGACGATTGTTTATTGGGAGATAAGGGTATTCATCAGCAATATTACCACGATGAAAGTGACCATTGCATGGATGACAAAAAAAACAAAACACACAACAAATGTAAAAAGTTTACAATTGTTTCAATGACAAGAGAAATACATTTGAAATGTTCCAGTTAGTCCTTTTGGAAGGACAAGGGGAGACTATGGGTCCTTCTTGCATTAAGACATGTTCTCGGTACATGATGTGTTGCTCATTTCCATGGGATTAGCAGAGATGTGCACCATGACCTACCTGGGGGGGAGGGGAGGGGGGGAATTGAGGAACCATCGTACACAGAGTAGGTAGATTCATCTGCAAAGTGTAACAATCGATTTTCCAGCAACAAAAAGGTCAAAGATGAAAAATGAAAAAGAGGTTTGGTGCCAGAAATCTACATGGATGGACACCAGCCTCAGCAGGTAGAGAGCATGGGAGAAACCTCCATTCAAAGCTTCAGCTTGTAAGTGTATAGATAAATGCAAAAGGCAGTCTCAAGAAAAAAAGTTGAATAACATTGACAGTTTAGTAATCAGGAAGAGTGCCAGATCCAATGTCAATCGAGAGGGCCATGACCTCCTGTCTGAGAATGCTTCAATCAATGTTCACACCAAAGCAGCGGTATGTCAAAGGTGCAATAACCGAGGAAGCCAAATAGAGTCGAGGGGGGCGGATTTGGCACGATTGTTACACATTGCCGATTTTTCCATGCACAGAGGTGGCCTTTGGAGAATCATCCGGAAAATGGCAGAGAAAGAAAGAGAAAGAGCTGATGAACAGTTTTTGAGTGTTAAAGTACTGATGCCGTCTGAACGAGTCAAGAATTGCAAGGAATTTCTCGCCTTAGGTTGGAGGCAAGGTCACACTGTAGGATATTGTCGGTGTGGGAGAGGAGGAGTAAAGGAAGAGGGATGAAGGACCTTTACCTTTCGTACAAAGGTAATTAGGCTTAGCGCAAACATTGTGCATTGCAACCCTATCCTTCGCAAGGTGAAGGAACAAATGAGTATTGCACTCCAAAAACGGCCTTGCAAGCACAATATTGTTGACCATTTCAAAGGTTTACAGATTTTAGTTTGCAACAAATCCGATAACTCTTTATTTTGACACAATATTCTAAAACGAAAATATAACAGAAAGTTAGGAATTAAATATTTGCTTTTAGACACTTCCAAAGTGCAAAACAAGTTTCAACAGCAATGATGATGTGTACAGTGATGGCTGATATCAGTGCGAGGTCAAAGTGTGGATATGTTGAGGGTGGGAAGGGGGTGGAGGGTAGGAGGGGCAGTTTGTACACAAATAACAAAACGCCCCTGAAGTTATATAAACTACTCCATTGAAAGTAAATAAATGATCGAAATGCATGACCTTATGGCCAGCCTGTATCCGTATGTAAACTGGGTATTCAAAAAGGAGAAGCATTGCATTCTGGGACCAATACAGGATCGTATTTTATTTAACCCAATGGTCTAAATGAGAAAGAAAAAAGAAAAAAATCAACATCCACTGGAATCAGAGGAAAATTTGAAGGGAAAGCAACGGGTAGGTTTGGAGTGGAAGGGAAAACCCACAGAAGATGAAGAAAACGAGGAAGCAATGCTATAATGCTCCAGGAAGCATCGTTTTGATTACCCCACAGTGGTTTCCTTAGGCTTCGTCGTCGTTCAGTCCTGCTTCCCTTCACGCCACTGTCGGGCTCCATCATTCCACGCGACGTACACAAACATAGCGAGAACTACGTGAACCGCAACGACAGCCACGATGGCAGCATAGAAGTAACTGTCGCGGTTGGACATTCCAAATGTGCCTGAAAAAGGAAGGGAAAAGGCAGTTAATCAGGAAAAAATATCTTCGTTTACACATCAATGTACTCCGTCCGCCGTACTTTTAAAAAATGATTTGTCACGGTAATATGATCGTGATAGGTGGTAACAAAGAAGGAAGAAGAGATTCAACAGGTGTTCACTCTAAGGCGCACTCAAATGATAAAATTGGACGGATATCATCGCAGAAGGAACTAGAACGCCACTCAGTTGAGCGCATACTCCCGCCGTGGGTCAAGTTGGAATAGTACGATTTCACAAAAGTTTGAGGGAGTAGTTCAGTGACAACACAAGACAAGACAACACAAGACAGACACTGCACAGAGATATATTTATATATAAGATTAAAAAGACAGCCACAAAACACGAAATTAAAAACACTTCACAGCCACAAAACACGAAATTAAAAACAACTCACAGCCACAAAACACGAAATTAAAAACACTTCACAGCCACAAAACACAAAATTAAAAACAACTCACAGCCACAAAACACGAAATTAAAAACACTTCCCAACCACAAAACACGAAATTAAAAACATTTCACAGCCATGAAACACGAAATTAAAAACACTTCCCAGGCACAAAACACGAAATTAAAAACACTTCACAGCCACGAAACACGAAATTAAAAACACCTCACAGGCACAAAACACGAAATTAAAAACACTTCACAGCCACGAAACACGAAATTAAAAACACCTCACAGGCACAAAACACGAAATTAAAAACACTTCACAGCCACGAAACACGAAATTAAAAACACCTCACAGGCACAAAACACGAAATTAAAAACACTTCCCAACCACAAAACACGAAATTAAAAACATTTCACAGCCATGAAACACGAAATTAAAAACACTTCCCAACCACAAAACACAAAATTAAAAACACTTCCCAACCACAAAACACGAAATTAAAAACATTTCATAGCCACAAAACATGAAATTAAAAACAACTCACTGCCACAAAACATGAAATTAAAAACATTTCACAGCCATGAAACACGAAATTAAAAACATTTCACAGCCATGAAACACGAAATTAAAAACACTTCCCAACCACAAAACACAAAATTAAAAACACTTCCCAACCACAAAACACGAAATTAAAAACATTTCACAGCCACAAAACATGAAATTAAAAACAACTCACTGCCACAAAACACGAAATTAAAAACATTTCACAGCCATGAAACACGAAATTAAAAACACTTCCCAACCACAAAACACAAAATTAAAAACACTTCCCAACCACAAAACACGAAATTAAAAACATTTCACAGCCATGAAACACGAAATTAAAAACACCTCACAGGCACAAAACACGAAATTAAAAACACTTCCCAACCACAAAACACGAAATTAAAAACATTTCACAGCCATGAAACACGAAATTAAAAACACTTCCCAACCACAAAACACAAAATTAAAAACACTTCCCAACCACAAAACACGAAATTAAAAACATTTCATAGCCACAAAACATGAAATTAAAAACAACTCACTGCCACAAAACACGAAATTAAAAACATTTCACAGCCATGAAACACGAAATTAAAAACACTTCCCAACCACAAAACACAAAATTAAAAACACTTCCCAACCACAAAACACGAAATTAAAAACATTTCACAGCCATGAAACACGAAATTAAAAACACTTCACAGCCACAAAACATGAAATTAAAAACAACTCACAGCCACAAAACACGCAATTAAAAACACTTCACAGCCAGGAAACACGAAATTAAAAACACCTCACAGCCACAAAACACGAAATTAAAAACACTTCACAGCCACAAAACACGCAATTAAAAACACTTCACAGCCAGGAAACACGAAATTAAAAACACCTCACAGCCACAAAACACGAAATTAAAAACACTTCACAGCCACGAAACACGAAATTAAAAACACCTCAGCCACAAAACACGAAATTAAAAACAACTCACTGCCACAAAACATGAAATTAAAAACACTTCTTCACAGCCACGAAACACTAAATTAAAAACACTTCACAGCCACAAAACACGAAATTAAAAACACTTCACAGCCACGAAACACGAAATTAAAAACACCTCACAGCCACAAAACATGAAATTAAAAACAACTCACAGCCACAAAACACGAAATTAAAAACATTTCACAGCCACGAAACACGAAATTAAAAACATTTCACAGCCACGAAACACGAAATTAAAAACACTTCACAGCCACAAAACACGAAACTTAAAAACACCTCACAGCCACGAAACACGAAATTAAAAACACTTCACAGCCACGAAACAAAAAACACTTCACAGCCACGAAACATGATTAAAAACCCTTCACAGCCACGAAACACGAAATTAAAAACACCTCACAGCCACGAAACACGAAATTAAAAACACTTCACAGCCACGAAACACAAAATTAAAAACATTTCACAGCCACGAAACACAAAATTAAAAACACTTCACAGCCACAAAACACAAAATTAAAAACACTTCACAGCCACGAAACACGAAATTAAAAACACCTCACAGCCACAAAACACGAAATCAAAAACAACTCACAGCCACGAAATTAAAAACACCTCACAGCCACGAAATTAAAAACACCTCACAGCCACGAAATTAAAAACACCTCACAGCCACATGATTTAAAAACACCTCACCACCACGTCATTTTACACCTCACCACCACATAATTCAAAATACCTCACCACCACGTTATTAAAAACACTTCACAACCACGGAAATAAAAGTTTCAGGGAGTAGTTCAGTGACAACAGACACTGCCCAGATATGTAGATATATACAGACTTGGCATTTAATATGGAATTTTTATTTTTCTTGACGGGTTTACTTTCTGAACTCAGTATATCAATCTGCTGAGTTTCTTTTACCCTTCGGTGATGTCTTTGTTGAAAGAACCATGTCACTGATTGTCTTTCGCAGCAAGAAGTCAATAACAGGATGATATCACAGGTGGCGTGACAAAATGTAAGGACAGGTACATTTGATGATTGGCTTCACAATCGGGTATATGAGGGTTGTTGCATTCTGGATTAGTGGAAAACAACTGCTGCACGTCTACAAAAGTTATTGCCGCTTCCTCTGGAGATGGTCCGTCAACTTGACAATGCTGTTTGTCATGGAGTGGTGGCTTTACGAAATTCTGGCATGAAACAGTGTGCTATTGCTCGGCAGTATGGCATCACTCAAGGTCAGGTGTCAAAGATCCTGAAAAGAAATGCTCAGAGGGGTGTCCCTACTCCAATACCGAGGCCAGGACGTCCACGCAGAACCACAAGGAGAGATGATCGCCAGCTGCACCGGTTAGTCTGCAATGGCCTTACCAAGTCAGCTAATCGGCTTAGGGCTGAGTGGCAGCAACTGACAAATGTGCCTGTATCCAGAAGGCTAGTCAACCAACAACTGGTTCAAGCAGGCGATCGTGCCAGGCGTCTCCTGAGAAAGCCAGGCCTGACCAGACAACGCAGCCAGCGCCGATTGCAGTGGGCCAGAGAGCACCGTCAATGGCAGCCAGGACACTGGAATCACGTGACCTTCAGTGACGAGTCTAGATTTCTGGTCTATCATCAAGATGGCCGCGTCCGAGTGTGCAGACAAGTGCATGAAGCCCACAACGAAGATTGTATAGTGCTAAGAGTCCAAGCTGGAGGTGGTGGGGTGACCGTTTGGGCTGCTTTTCATGCAGGGGGCAAAACTGACCTGGTTGTTCTGAATGGAAACCTGAACCAGTTCAAGTACAGGGTCATTCTGGAAGAAACATTGCTTCCATTTGCTCGTGCAGCCTTTCGAGGAAACTTTGTCTTCCAAGATGACAATGCACGGCCTCATCGTGCTCGCGTGATCCAACACTTTCTTGCTGACCGTGGTGTAGAGCATATGGAGTGGCCTGCCATGTCCCCGGATATGAATCCGATAGAGAACTTTTGGGCAGAATTAACGCGTCAAATCAACAACTTGGACCAGCAGCCTACCTCTGTGCGTGAATTGCAGCAGACTATTGTCACTGCATGGCAAGCGATTCCTGTCTAAACCTTGGCAAATCTCGTGAACAGCATGCCTCGACGTGTACGTGCTCTCCTGAATGCTCGTGGGGGTTACACGAAGTACTGAACTGTAATTTTACTGTCCATAATCCCAGTCATAATTTAGCTTTTGTTTTTGTTGAAAAAAAAATTGGCTAATGTGCAAAATCAAGAGATACTTCTGGAAAACGTACAGAACTTTAACACAGTACTGTCCGTGAATTGAGTTCGATATCAGTTTATATCACTTTCAAGGATCAATTTATTTGCTTCGAAATGTCAAATGTGGTTTTTGTTTGTTTTAAAGGTCACATTAACAAAATCTAGAATAATTTCAACATAATTCCAATGAACTTTTGGTTCGAAGGCATCTTGAAAAGTAAGTTCACCCCCACAAAAAAAATATTCCATATTAAATGCCAAGTCCATAGATAAATAAACCTGAAAATCGCAGAACCAGAATTATTTATTTGGTCTGGGAAGCCCATGCGAGGTTTCTTCTTCTTCAGCCTCTCACAACCCTGGGTGAATATGCGATCTTTTTTTAAAAAGTTGGAATTTTGCCAAATCTGTTTTATTCGTTTGTTAATATACCTCGGCCATTGACAAATCTGGAACTAAGTCTTTCTAAGTTCATCAAATACTGACACCGCGAATGACATTCACTGAGCTAAATGTTGATATCTCTTCCGAGGTATAAAAAAAAAAAAAGGTTTAACGCATTATACGTACCAAACGATACTTTTTATGAAATGGGGAAACCTAATACACACTTTGGTGGTTTTAAAATGACAGAATATGTCTTTATTAGGAAAAAAAAAAGAACACTGAAGCCGACGCTGCTAAAAAAAAAATACACCGCTCTAATGCATAACTACGAGTTTAAACTACATTTACAACAAATATGAAAACTATTTTCATATCACAATGTTAAATAAAGAATATATAGAAGATAATGTCAAAAAGAAATGAGCCCTATCTTCCAATGGTAAAAAAATCCTTCCAAAAATTCCTGGATCGGGAATAATATTCTGAGCTTCACCAAAAACTAATCAATTCTTCCTTATCCCAAGGGCAATCATCCCACCAACTTTCATCCAAATCCGTTCAGAACTTTTCCAGATATCTTGTTCACAAACACACACACACACACACACACACACACACACACACACACACACACACACACACACACACACACACACACACACACACACACACACACACACACACACACACACACACACACACACACACACACACACACACACACACACACACACACACACACACACACACACACACACACACACACACACACACACACACACACACACACACACACGAATGCATTACTCCTGCACAGGAAATTTCATACATTCTTCTCATGGGAGGTATGGAGGAAAGACAATCGTAACGTCTCCATGAGGTCATTCCACAAATGCTTTCATATCAATGGACCAAATGGTTGAAGAACAGCCGTCAACGGGATGATAAATATCCAGGAGCCATGAAACGATACTTTGGCCTGTTTGTCCTGAAGCAGTTTTCTGTTCTTTCTTTGTAATTTTCCTTGGTTTTTTCACTGTCGAGGACAATTTTGATTGAGGCATTTTAAGTTTATTTTGGTCCTTCATTTGAAAAGCCTGTTTCCCTTCAACAAGGCTGATCGCTTTTAGTTCAGGTAACTCAAAATCCAGGCTTAATCGTTGGGATATATTTTTACTGTCTCTACCAGGAGGCGAAGGGTACGGGAGCAGAAACAGCAGAGCATGAAAGTTATAAGGCAGCCAGGAAGGCTGCAAAGAAAGAGGTAGCAAAGGCGCAGGAGGCATGCAGGAAAATGTTCGGAGAACGCTTGGATTCGGAAGAGGGTCAGAAAGCAGTATTCAGGATTGCAAAGCACATAGCGAAAGAGAGGTGTGATGTGATGGGGGTGAGTTGCTTGAAGGATGAAGGGACAAATCGTTGTCGACCCAGATGGAATTAAAGGAAGATGGAAAAGATATATGGAAATGCTGTTGAATACAGAGAATGAATGGGATGGCAACATAGAGAGTAACCCAGTTTTAGGACCGGCAGAGAAGATAACTGAGAAGGAAGTTGAGGAAGCGATAAAAGCAATGAAGAGTGGAAAAGCGGGAGGGCCGACGGGAGTTGGGGGAGATATGTTGAAGGCAGCAGGAAGTTGGGGTGTGAAGAGAATGACAGAGATCTGTAATCTGGTGGTGAAAGAAGGCCGCATTCCAGTGGATTGGGAACTGAGTACCCTCGTCCCTCTATACAAGGGGAAAGGTGACCCTCTGGAGTGTGGCTCGTACCGAGCGATAAAGTTATTTGGAGCATGGAATGAAGGTATTGGAAAGGGTGTTGGAGAGGAGGATAAGGAAGAAAGTGAAGATCGACGAAATGCAGTTTGGATTTATGCCAGGAAGAGGAACGACAGATGCGCTTTTCATTGTGAGGCAGTTGCAGGAGAAGTACATGGATAAGAGGGGGAAGTTGTTTTTTGGGTTTGTCGATCTGGAGAAAGCATTCGATAGGGTTCCACGCAAAGTATTGACATGGGCATTGAGGAAGTTAGGAGTGGAGGAATGGTTGATCAGAGTAGTGATGGCAATGTACAAAAGAGCGCGCACAGCTGTAAGGACGAAGGACGGGAACAGTGGTGAGTTTGAGGTGAAGGTGGGAGTGCATCAGGGGTCGGTACTAAGTCCACTACTATTTGTAGCTGTGATGGAGGTGCTGGCTCAGAACGTAAAGGAGGGTTTACCGTGGGAGTTGTTGTATGCAGATGATCTGGTGTTGATTGCGGAAAGTATGGATGGACTGAAGGAAAAGATGAACAAGTGGAAGGAATGTATGGAGACAAAAGGTCTGAAGGTGAATATCGGAAAGACGAAGGTGATGGCAAGTGGTAAAGCATGTGGTGAGGTGGAAAGAACTGGGAAGTGGCCATGTGCTGTGTGCAAGAAGGGTGTCGGAGTGAACTCCATTCAATGTACAATGTGCGCTGAGTGGGTTCATCAAAAATGTAGTGGTCTGAGAGGGTCATTTACCAGTGTGGCAGCTACATTCAAATGTAAGGTGTGCACAGAGGGAGCTGCAGATGGAGGAAATGTCGAGTTGGATCTTGGAGACGGCGTGAAGCTGGAAGGTGTGAAAACATTTTGCTACCTCGGAGACATGCTGAATGGAGAAGGTGGATCAGACTCGGCAACGGTTGCTCGAGTGAGATGTGCATGGAAGAAGTTTCGGGAACTGAGTGGCGTGCTGATGAGGAGGAGAGTGTCGCTGAAGCTGAAGGGAAAGGTGTATGCTGCATGTGTGAGAAGTGTTATGATTTATGGGAGCGAGACATGGGTAATGAACGTAGAGCAGCAACGAAGGCTGGAAAGGGTGGAAATGTGAATGGTTCGATGGATGTGCGGAGTATCGTTGAGAGAGAGGAAGACAAATGATGAATTGCGAAAGATGTTGGGAATAGAGCCTGTGATTGATGCTGTGAAGAGGAACAGGTTGAGATGGTTTGGTCATGTGTTGAGGATGGATGAAATTGACTGGTTGAGAAGAGTGATGGAAATCAATGTAGAAGGAAGTGGAGGACGGGGAAGACCGAGAAAGACTTGGCTAAAGATGGTGGAAGAAGAAATGAGGGTAAGGGGGTTAACAAGGAGAGATGCAGAAAATAGGGCAAAATGGAGAAGATTGTCATGGGGACCGCAAGGCTAACCCCCACTCTAGCAGGGAAAATGGCCTTAAAATGCATGTTGTACCAGGAGGGCAAGATATAGACAAAAACTTCACATATTGTATTGGTTTGTTTGTTTTGATCGTTTGATTGTATTTTATTTGTAGATATTTTTTGTTTAATTCAAAAGTGCTCCCCAATTGGTGATTTCAAAACATCTTTGCAAGTTTTTAATTGAGCTCTTGTTCCATGTAACGTGCTATCATTTTTCAATGGTTTTCCAGTTTGTTTATATCTAGGCAGAATGTGAACAATGCCACGGTCAAAACGACCAATACCTGGTCTTACAATCGGTTTGCAAGTGTCCTTCACAGAACCGTAACGGCGGTCCAATGTTGACTGATCACCGCAGAACACACAACACACAACATGCATTTTAAGGCCATTTTCCCTGCTAGAGCGGGGATCACCGCAGAACAGCACCCTCATAATATGGCCTACCATTTTCCTATCTCAGCATTCTCATCTTATCTCAGCATTCTCATCTTTCAAAACATGTTTGCAAGTTTTCCATTGAGGCCTTATCGAGGTTCAAAAGCTTCATGTCCTTCTTCCATTTTGAGTTTTTGGTTATAATGTAGGCAGAATGTGACCAATGTTATGGTCGGGACACCCCATACCTGGTCTTATGATTGGTTTGTAAGTGCCCTTCACTGAACCGTAACAATGGTCCAATGTTGTTTGTTTTTTTTGTATACAAAGTCAAGCCTCGTGTAAGAGCTAACACATAAAAACACAGAAAAACATACAGAACCACACATGAAACATGTAATAAAGGGAGTGGGAGACAAGAGGGGGAGAGAGAGGGAAGTACAACAGCAGAGAACAGGGACATCAGTGGATCTGTTGAAGGGAGTTTGCTGGGGAGAGGGGGGAGGGTTACACGGTATAAACAAGATGGACACTACAGGTGACTTCATGAAAGAAAACGGAATTTAAAGGAGGTGGGTTTAGGGTGTATTAATGGGGGTTAAAAAAAAGATCAAGGTTTTGAATGGGGGAAGACAAGAGATGGTGGTGAACAGCTGTTTTAAAGACCTGGAGGAAGGAGTGGGATTGAAGAGAGTGAGGGAGTTTGTTCCAGAGGCGGGAGAAAAGAGGCATGAAGGAGTGAAGGTGAGCAGAGAGTCTTGATTTTGGCAGTTTCACCAGAAGAGGGTTTTTGGCAGATCTTGTGTGCCCTGTTGGAATATTAGCTATCTCAGCATTCTCTTTGTTGCATTTAGTCTTTTCATCAGTATCCATGACATGCATTAAAACGAGTTTTATTTTATCCACATCCTCAATATAAACTGATTCCAGCAACAGGCAGGACAGGGTTGGCGGCAGGAAGGGCATCCGGCCGTAAAACATTGCTTCAAAAAGGGGACCAAAAAACAACAACAACCACGGTCCCCGAAAAGGCCAACCCCCGCTTTGCGGGGAAAAATGGCCTCTAAACGGTGGTTTGGTTTTCAGCATTCTCTTTGTTGCATTTAGTCTTTTCATCAGTATCCATGACATGCATTAAAACGAGTTTTATTTTATCCACATCCTCAATATAAACTGATTCCAGCAACAGGCAGGAAACTTGGTCAGGGTACTGGACCGGCCTGATAATTTTTACATCCCCAACATGAATGGAGAGGACAGCCAGCCTTGCCTCCCCATCAGAAAGATGGAATGTACTGTACAAGAACGGTATGTACCATACAAGAACAGTAGTCTTTCATTAAATACGACCAAGTCGGGGATCAAGCCCACACTAGGCCATTCCTTGGCAAGCTCCAAACTGCCTCATTCAATATATTACAACATTTAGACGGTAATGAGGTGATATAAATTCAATGGTTGTTGAATCCTAAGTTGTTGAATTTACTGTTGTTGAATGTGTTGCTGTTGTTGAATCCTAAATCCAAAATTCAGTTGTTTAATTTATGACATAAATTCAATGGTTGTAAATAGCGTAGAAGTCACGCATTCGGGGATTCGATATTCGCGGACCTTGCGTATTCACGCTTCATACAATGTCACCAGCTTCTACATTCGCAGCACTGTACTTCACGTGTTCGCAGATATTCACGGGCGCCAAAACCATACCCCACTAGTCGCGCATAAAACACAAAGCAGCTCCAACCATCGATCTTCCACCAGCCACGCCCATAACAGTTCTAAAATCTTCCACCAGCCACGCCCATAACAATTCTAAAATAATCTTCCACAAGTCACGCATGAAACTACTTCCAGCCACGCATAAACCATTTCCTACCAGTCACGCACATACCAGTTATAAAAGCATCTTCCACGAGTCACGCATAAAGCAGCTGTATGTGCGCATTAAACGTCCTCCACCACCATCCTCCACAAATAATGATCAGGCTACCCACCCACCCATCCTCCATTTACCCACAACTTCTGCAAGTCTATGTATGTGTAGCATGTCCTGGGTCTCATTCGTTGTTCTCGTCCCGCTGCGATGCCTCTCGTTCATGAAAGTTTGCGCACATAGTTTGTCCCACGGCCTTGACCCGCTGTGATTCCTCATGCTCGTGAACTTTTGCGCACATCATTCGTCCTAAGTGTACGCGTAGTGTAGGAGATATGTCTGCTCCCAAGAGGCAGAAAAAAAAGTTATAAGCCCGAGTCAGAAAGTGGAGCTGCTTGACCGACTATCAAGAGGCGAGTGCAGCCTTTGTGGGCAGGCACTATGGCATGAATGAGTCGAACCACGAGTGATGCGGGTACGTGTGTTGTGGGTACGAGTGGCCCCAGTCACTTCCAAGCCAGCAGGGGAAGGTTTGACTGCTTCAGGAAGCGGCACGGTCTCCACAATGTAAAGCTCACAGGTGAGGGTGCCTCCGCGGACCACGAGGAAGCTGTAATGTTCCCTGCTCAACTCATTGAGCAGAAGGGTTATGTACCGTAGCAGGTTTTCAACGCAGACGAGACCAGCCTGTTCTGGAAGAAAATGTCCATGAGGATTTTCATCTGAAGGTGAGAGTGGACACTGGACAGTATGGGGCTTCAAGACTGCTAATGACCGGTTATCCTTTCTCCTCTGCACCAACACCAAAGCGGACTGCATTATTAAGTCAATGACGCTGTACCGTGTACTGAACCCATGTGCTCTCAAGGGCAAAAACAAGCAAACTCTGCCAGTATTTTGAAGAGCCAACGGAAAGACGTTGGTAACAGCTACCATCATAATGGATTGGTTCCATAACTCTTTAATCCCTCACGTGGAGAGGTACCTGACAAGAACCTCTCAGTCAAGGATCTCCTGCTGTTGGACAATGCTCCTGGTCACCCCGAGTTGCTGAAGGTGGCCCACGCCAATGTTGAGGCAATCTTCCTGCCATCAAACACCACCTTCCTGATTCAACATCTCGACCAATGGGTGATTTCAACGATTTAAAACGTATTACACCGGCCGCACCTTGCATGCTATTGATTGGGGAGGAACAGGAGGAGGGTGATAGTGAAGAGGAGGAAGAGATGGCGAGGGCCAACCTGACTTTCAAGTTCCTGGCTGAGATGCTGCCAGGCGAGGTCAGTTGTTGACAGGTTGCAAGATGCCGACTCAATGATGGAGTGGCACCTCCGGTTCAAGAGGGGGCTGGCTGATGTGTTTTTTTGGCCACACAAAGAGCTGCAAAGATACCTGCGGCACTCAGCGAAACAGCTCACGATCACCCATTTTTTCTTCACCCAGGCCCCTCCACCTCAACACCTTCACTACCCTCACCTGCGTCCCCTTTGTGCACGACTCATCAGCGACCTCACCTGAATTCCCTTCGGTGCACGACTCATCAGTACCCTCACATGCGTCCCCTTCAGAGGAGTTCATCAAGTTCACTGGATTCTATATCATAATCATCATAGTCAATGATCATCATCATAATCATCAAATGTTACATCGTACTGTACCTGTACCGTATGTTCAATAAAAATTGGAAACGGTACCTGCTGTTGTTGTTTTTATTTGTAAACATTTTTAATGAATCTGTAATCATGTGCATTTGTGTTCCTGAAACTCTCATGAATCACGAACCGCCGGTAACCTGTCCCACTTTTTCCCATTGAAACAATGCCCCGACATTCACGGATGTCATTTGCGGCATTTTTCAGGAACATATTCCCCATGAATGTCGGGGTTATACAGCACGAGTGATACCGGCTCCTTGAGCAAAATATGGTGTCAATATCAGGAAGGAATAAGTGGTTAAACGACTGGCATCATTCCACATTTACAGGAGAAAATTGCAAGTAGTCTCCCCACCCTCATGAGGGGAGAGTAGGGGTGGGTAGTTTGTACCCATGACCTGACCCTGGGAACCCAATCACGGATGTAATATTTGGTGGAGATTGGCCCAGCCATTTTCAATACACTAGCTTTAAAGCCATCACTTCGCTGATGGTAGTTGAACAACATAACTGGTTTATGTTACAGTACAGTAATAGGGTTTAGTGAGTCAATATTTGCAAAAAAAGAAAAAAAATTCCAGAAACATGTTGGTTACTGTTATCAACGCAGCATTAGCTTTAGCATTACCGTACCGTGTACAGTACCACCACATATTCGCCAAAAACAACATGAATTTGTTTTATGTTCCTAGGTATATCCGTTTTCTTTTTTTCACAAGTTATAAAATGCAAGTCCCATTGAGTCGTGAATAATACACCAATGTAATACAACATGCATTTTAAAGGCCATTTTCCCTGCAAGAGCAGGGGTTAGCCTTGCGGTCCCCATGACAATCTTCTCCATTTTGCCCTATTTTCTGCATCTCTCCTTCTGCATCTCCCCTTGCCCGCATTTCTTCTTCCACCATCTTTAGCCAAGTCTTTCTCGGTCTTCCCCGTCCTCTACTTCCTTCTACATTCATTTCCATCACTCTTCTCAACCAGTCACTTTCATCCTTCCTCACATGACCAAACCATCTTAACCTGTTCCTCTTCACAGCATCAATCACAGGCTCTATTCCCATTATCTTTCGCAATTCATCATTTGTCTTCCTCT
Source organism: Myxine glutinosa (assembly GCF_964187855.1). Classification (NCBI taxonomy): domain Eukaryota; kingdom Metazoa; phylum Chordata; class Myxini; order Myxiniformes; family Myxinidae; genus Myxine; species Myxine glutinosa. The sequence continues at coordinate 210,552,032 of NC_136264.1, forward strand.
CTCTCTCAACGATACTCCGCACATCCATCGAACCATTCGCATTTCCACCCTTTCCAGCCTTCGTTGCTGCTCTACGTTCATTACCCATGTCTCGGTCCCATAAATCATAACACTTCTCACACATGCAGCATACACCTTTCCCTTCAGCTTCAACGACACTCCCCTCCTCATCAGCACACCACTCAGTTCCCGATACTTCTTCCATGCACATCTCACTCGAACAACCATTGCCGAGTCGGATCCACCTTCTCCATTCAGCATGTCTCCGAGGTAGCAAAATGTTTTCACACCTTCCAGCTTCACGCCGTCTCCAAGATCCAACTCAACATTTCCTCCATCTGCAGCTCCCTCTGTGCACACCTTACATTTGAATGTAGCTGCCACACTGGTTAATGACCCTCTCAGACCACTACATTTTTGATGAACCCACTCAGCGAACATTGTGCATTGAATGGAGTTCACTCCGACACCCTTCCTGCACACAGCACAGGGCCACTTCCCAGTTCTTTCCACCTCACCACATGCTTTACCACTTGCCATCACCTTCGTCTTTCCGATATTCACCTTCAGACCTTTTGTCTCCATACATTCCTTCCACTTGTTCATCTTTTCCTTCAGTCCATCCATACTTTCCGCAATCAACACCAGATCATCTGCATACAACAACTCCCACGGTAAACCCTCCTTTACGTTCTGAGCCAGCACCTCCATCACAGCTACAAATAGTAGTGGACTTAGTACCGACCCCTGATGCACTCCCACCGTCACCTCAAACTCACCACTGTTCCCGTCCTTCGTCCTTACAGCTGTGCGCACTCTTTTGTATATTGCCATCACTACTCTGATCAACCATTCCTCCACTCCTAACTTCCTCAATGCCCATGTCAATACTTTGCGTGGAACCCTATCGAATGCTTTCTCCAGATCAACAAACCCAAGAAACAACTTCTTCCTCTTTTCCATGTACTTCTCCTGCAACTGCCTCACAATGAAAAGCGCGCCTGTCGTTCCTCTTCCTGGCATAAATCCAAACTGCATTTCATCGATCTTCACTTTCTTCCTTATCCTCCTCTCCAACACCAATTCCAATACCTTCATTCCATGCTCCAATAACTTTATCGCTTGGTACGAGCCACACTCCAGAGGGTCACCTTTCCCCTTGTATAGAGGGACGAGGGTACTCAGTTCCTAATCCACTGGAATGCGGCCTTCTTTCAACACCAGATTACAGATCTCTGTCATTCTCTTCACACCCCAACTTCCTGCTGCCTTCAACATATCTCCCACAACTCCCGTCGGCCCTCCCGCTTTTCTACTCTTCATTGCTTTTATCGCTTCCTCAACTTCCTGCTCAGTTATCTTCTCTGCCGGTCCTAAAACTGGGTTACTCTCTCTGTTGCCATCCCATTCATTCTCTGTATTCAACAGCATTGCCATATATCTTTTCCATCTTCCTTTAATTCCATCTGGGTCGACAACGATTTGTCCCACTTCATCCTTCAAGCAACTCACCCCCATCACATCACACCTCTCTTTCGCTATCTGCTTTGCAATCCTGAATACTGCTCTCTGACCCTCTTCCGAATCCAAGCGTTCTCCAAACATTTTCCTACATGCCTCCTGCGCCTTTGCTACCTCTTTCTTTGCAGCCTTCTTGGCTGCCTTATAACTTTCATGCTCTGCTGTTTCTGCTCCCGTACCCTTCGCCTTCTGCCACTCCTTGAACTTCTTCCTCTTTCTGTCAATCCTCTTTCCAACTTCATCATCCCACCACCATGTTTCCGAGTGCCTCGGTGGTCCTTTTGTCCATCCACATACCTCACCAACGGCTCCCAAAAGACGAGCTTTCATTGACATCCAACCACTTTCAAGCTCAACCACATCATCCTCTACCCTACTCAGCCTCTCTTTTAATGCCTCCCTTACTGTCACCTCTTTCAACCTCCACACCTTCATTCTCGGTTGGTACTTCACCCGCCGAGCTCTCCTCGCACCTTTCACCCTTATGTCGCAGACAACCAAGTGGTGCTGTGAAACAGCCTCCTCCCCCCGGGATCACCTTTGTATCCCGGAGGTGCCCCCCATCGCGCCTACGCACCATCAGGTAGTCAACGGTTGTCGTCGACCCACCTGACGTGTATATTATCCTCTTATTATTAACAAGCTTATTATACTCTTTCTGGAACTGAGTATTACAAATCAACAAATCAGCTCCATCAGCAAACTCCAAAATCCTTTCATCTTCTCCATTTCTCACACCATATCCGTAACTCCCATGAACTCCCTCAAAACCATCCATACTCCTTCCCACATGTCCATTTAGGTCTCCTCCAACCACAACAACTTCCTCATCTTTCACATTTTCCATCAGCTTCTCTATCGCACACCAGAACTTGTCCTTCTCTTCATCGCTCCGACCAACCTGCGGAGCATATCCTGAGATGACGTTCACCAAGAGCTTTCCATTCATCATTTTCACCATCATCAACCTATCACTCACTCCAGTCACACTCACCACACTGTCTACAAACTCCTCAGAAAACAGGACACAAACACCATTCACGCCCTCCAGGCACCCTTGCCACATAAACTTGTATTTCTGTCCCTGCCTACCCTTCACCATTCTCACACCACTTCCCTTCCATCTCGTCTCTTGCACACAACATATGTCCACTCTTCTTCTGACCAATACTTCCACCACTTCTCCTGATCTCCCTGTCATTGTCCCTACATTCCATGTCCAAAACCTCAGAAACCGATCTCCACTTCGGGCTGTACCCTGCCCATATGTAGTTGTAATTGTCATGGTAATCGTCATGGTTCTCTTTTTGAGGCAATGTTTTTCTGGCCGGATGCCCTTCCTGACGCCAACCTTCTTAGTCGTCTTACGACACTCAGGGATACGGTGTACCTATTCTAATCGAGTACACACTGGGAAACGTTTAAAATATGGAAATTCTGGGGGGGGGCAGAGGCCCCCCAGGGGGGGGTGGTGGAGGGCGGCGTCAGCATCACGGCTGCGGTTTAAACATATTTAAATAATATTTAAACAAAACCATGCAAAATAATCTGGGAAAAGTCTCTAAGTGAGGACGTGGATTTGAGAAAGAAGGGGCAGAGGTGGAAGAAAAACGAGATATAGGGGGCGGGGCACAAGTCGAGACGAGGAGGAGAGCGAACAAGCACGTGTCCGGGAGGGGAGAGAAAGAATTAATAAAGAATTTTTTGTTTGTTTGTTTTGTTTTTAAAACGTTGGACAAAGGGTAAGATGTTCCTGAGAGGTAGGGGGGAGAAAAGAAAATCAAAGAAACAAGCAAATACTATGAAGGAAAGAACCTATATTCACAAAATACTGACGGGGGGGGGGCGGGAGCCTGCAGAGGCCAGGCCACGCATGAGGTGCGAACAAAAAACGACTAATTACACACAAATTAGCAATAATTACAAAACCAAAACTAAATAGAAACACACAATAACACATACACAATAAAATAACCAGTGGAAATTTGACAAAGACACGAATGGGAAAATACTCAAACTTTGATGTCGTGGAGAGATCAAGTGTAATGTAATCAGTGTAATGTAATGTAATGGCCTAGTAAGTAAGAGATCAGTGTAATGGCCTAGCCTAACGCTAGATGTAACAACATTATGATGTCCCAGACAAAACACCATCTTACTAAATACGTCATCCCGACGCCTAGTGTCTGTCATTCAACCTATTACCTACAGACATCAGATAGTCACATAGAGTCAGATATATGGATCATGGTGTTCATTTGCTGTCTTGCTTTGGGACTTGGTTTTTTGGGTTCACAGTAACTTTTGGGTATTCTGGGTCTTTGGGGTCTTTTGGGTCCTCGGAGATTTTTGGGTCATGAGGGTCTTTTTGGTCCTCAGGAACTTTTGGGTCTTATGGGTATTTTTGGTCCTCAGGGGCTTTTGGGTCATCAATAACTTTATGGTCATCAAGGGTTTTTGGGTCATCTGGGTGTTTCGAGGTCTTTTTTCTTTTTTTTGCATACAAGATCGAGGCTCGTGTAAGAGCTAACATTAATGACAAAAAAAACAAACGGACACATAAGACGAAATAAAGGGAGCGGGAGACAAGATGGGGAGAGAGGGGGAAGCACACAAGTACAACATTTGAGAGCAGGGACATCGGGAGATCTGTGAGAGGGAGAGGGCTTGGGGGGAGGAGGCGTGGGAAGGGGGTTGGGGGTGGGAGAGGTAAAAAACAAAACAAAAAAAAACACATGGACACAGCTAGGACTTCCAGGAAAGAAGTCGGTATTTCAGAAAGTGGATCTGGGGTGAATTAACGGGGGTAGAAAAGATCAAGGTTTTGGATGGGGGAAGATAAGAGATGGTGGTGAACAGCTGTTTTAAAGACCTGGAGGGATGAGTGGGATTGAAGAGAGTGAGGGAGTTTGTTCCAGAAGTGGGAGAAAAGAGGAATGAAAGAGTGAAGGTGAGCAGAGAGTCTTGATTTTGGCAGTTTCACCAGAAGAGGGTTGCAGGCAGATCTTGTGCGACCTGTAGGAGTATTTGGGTAACAGAGCACAGACAGTGCTGGGGAGGCAAGGCCAGAGAGGAGTCGGTAGAAGACAGAAAGACCACCAACCTGCCTGCGGTGAGTGAGTGAAAGGCCCTCAGAGTTAGCTTCATCGCAGGAGATTCCAATGATTCTGAAAGCTTTGGTTTCAACAGCGTGAAGCCGAGATAGGTGTGAGGCAGGAGCACCAGCCCAGAGGGGAGAGCAGTATTCCATTGAGCTGTGGCTGAAAGCCTTGTATGTGGTGAGGAGCTCAGGTGTGCCAAGGAAGGACTTCGCACGACGGAGGATGCCCAGTCGGCGACTGGCTTTGGAGGCCAGATTTGAAATGTGTTTTTCCCAGGAAAGATCATGGCAGATTGTGAGACCCAAGAGCTTGAGTGACAGAACTTCTTGGAGAGGATTGTTGAGAAAGTAGATGGGAGGGTTGTCCAGACGGTTTTTTCGGAGAGACATAGTGAGAGTGTGAGATTTGTCAGGACTGAAAGACATGTTCCACTTGTTTAACCAGTCTGTGATTTTTGGTGTCTTTTTGGTCTTTGGTGACTTTTGGGTCATCTGGGACTTTTGGGTCAGAGTCTTTTGGGTCATCATGGAGTTTTGGGTCATGTGGGTCTTTTGGGTCCTCGGTCTCAAGTGTTAAAGGGTCTTCCAAGGTCTAAGGGCTGGCTCCCAGCAGTCTAAAGGGTTAAAAGGTACATTTGAAAAGTACGCAATTAATTAATAAACGTCAAAAAGTATGACTGACACTGACACTGTCACTCGCACTGACATGACACTCGCACTGACATGACACTCGCACTGACATGACACTCGCACTGACATGACACTCGCACTGACATGACACTCGCACTGACATGACACTCGCACTGACATGACACTCGCACTGACATGACACTCGCACTGACATGACACTCGCACTGACATGACACTCGCACTGACATGACACTCGCACTGACATGACACTCGCACTGACATGACACTCGCACTGACATGACACTCGCACTGACATGACACTCGCACTGACATGACACTCGCACTGACATGACACTCGCACTGACATGACACTCGCACTGACATGACACTCGCACTGGCATGACACTCGCACTGGTATGACACTCGCACTGGTATGACACTCGCACTGGTATGACACTCGCACTGGTATGACACTCGCACTGGTATGACACTCGCACTGGTATGACACTCGCACTGGTATGACACTCGCACTGGTATGACACTCGCACTGGTATGACACTCGCACTGGTATGACACTCGCACTGACACTCGCACTGACACTCGCACTGACACTCACACTGACAATCACAATGACACTCACAATGACACTCACAATGACACTCACAATGACACTCACAATGACACTCACAATGACACTCACAATGACACTCACAATGACACTCACACTCACCATTTATCGTAGATTTATAGTAGATAGGATAGTTTTATTTCTATTATTGACGATGGCACCATTTTATCATTTATCTGGCAGGCTGGTAGGATAGCCTGGAGGTATGCACACTCACCTCTGAGCTGTCTAGACTGGGTTTGATTCAGTGCTGTGCCCAAACCGAGTTCCCGAACTCGAAGAGTTGCGCTTCTGAGCTGAGTAGGAGTCAAGCCGGGTTTGGCTGTCAACTCGGAAAAGAACTCGGATATTTTCCTGCCACATGAAATGAAATAATTTTGGGGTGTGGTAGAAATGTGCGTTGGTATGTTCATCAAATGTGCTTCGAATGATCATGTTGTTTCTCTGTGAGCTTTAAAGCAAAATGCTTAACAACAACCTGGCGCTACCCGATTTAAACAATGCTATCGTGCTACTCGAGCAAATGCCGTCCAGGCCGTCGTTTCCAGTTAAAATCGAGCCTCCTGTGACAACTTCCCCCAAACAAATTTCTTTTTTGTTAGCAGCAGTTACAGAGAGTAGGAAGAGGAAAAGAAAGAAAAAGAGAGAAAAATAAATAAATGCTGAGTCAGAAGGAGGAACTAACCACTGTCGTTTTGCACTCTCCAAACAACAATCCCCCCATGGGGCAGCTCACAAACACTTTGCCCTCAAAGCGACAGACACAATAGTGAAACACAACACTCAGTCCCCTCCCAAACCCCCACCCCCACACTCCCACACACTACCATCACAGTCGATGCGAATTTCATCCCTTCATGCACTCATCGTACACGAAGAAAAAAAAAAATACTTTGAAGAAATAGAAGTTTCCTTCCCTTCCCCTCCCCTCATGCTGCGCCTTCCAATCCCCTCCCCTCTCCTCTTCTCTTCTCTTCTCTCGCTGCGCCTTCCCTTCCCCTTCCCCTCTCCTCTCCTCTCCTCTCCTCTCCTCACGCTGTGCCTTCCCTTCCCCCTCTCCTCACGCTGCGCCTTCCCTTCCCCTCTCCTCAAGCTGCGCCTTCCCTTCCCCTCTCCTCTCCTCTCCTCACGCTGCGCCTTCCCTTCCCTTCTCCTCACGCTGCGCCTTCCCTTCCCCTCCCCTCTCCTCTCCTCACGCTGCGCCTTCCCTTCCCCTCTCCTCACGCTGCGCCTTCCCTTCCCCTCTCCTCACGCTGCGCCTTCCCTTCCCCTCTCCTCACGCTGCGCCTTCCCTTCCCCTCTCCTCACGCTGCGCCTTCCCTTCCCCTCTCCTCACGCTGCGCCTTCCCTTCCCCTCTCCTCTGCTCACGCTGCGCCTTCCCTTCCCCTCTCCTCATGCTGCGCCTTCCCCCTTCCCCTCTCCTCACGCTGCGCCTTCCCTTCCCCTCTCCTCTCCTCTCCTCACGCTGCGCCTTCCCTTCCCCTCTCCTCACGCTGTACCTTCCCTTCCCCTCTCCTCACGCTGCACCTTCCCTTCCCCTCTCCTCCAACCAAACATATCTCTGGAACTACCACTGTGAATTTTGGGGAGGGTGGTGGAGGGTTTTTGCATGTTTGTACATCTTATATAATTGAGCTGCAAATTGGAAGGAACTAGAATGGCACTCGGTAGAGCGTATACCTCTGCCAGGCTGAACAGTTTATGTTTTGTATCCCACTGATAGGCTGGATCTGGATCCAGACAGGAACCAAAATCGAATTGGCTTGTTCTTGTCACTTATCCAACACATTCACCTTGTATCATCCAAACTTTTTGAAATATTGTGCTATATATTGTTTTTTGGCCCCATCTGCACAATGGTGAATAATTACTTTTTTTAAAATTATCAGATCCAGATTCATATCTTCATCAAAATGGAATCAATTCATCCTCGTCACACAACCAATCTGTCCACCAAATTTCATCCCAATCCATCTATAACTTGAGATATCCTGCTGACAGACAATTTTGAATCCAAGTATGATGGCCATTTTTGCTAACATACGGAGGCATCTCTCTGAATCGCTTGCTCTGCTTGTCGATCGGCCAGGCAAGCGGTTGATATGGAACGGCTGGCTTTGAAAGCCATAGCAAGCAATACAAAGGTGCAATACCATAGCAAGCAATACAGAACATGCCATGGGTCTCATAGCATCGCATGCTCTGGGTTAACTCTGATTGGTTGTTGTTGTTGGTGGTGATGTGGCCCTTCCGTGTACTTACATATATATATATATTTTTATTTTTTTAAATATTATTCAAGAAATATTACTAGCCTGGTGCTGGCTTAGCGGTTCGGGTGCCGGCTTGGGATCCTAAGATCCAGGGTTCGAATCCCAGTGGATCGCTGAATTAACGCCAGGGGGGTTGACTCAGCCTGTCATCCTTCCGAGGTCGGCAAATTGAGTACCAGTTCACTGGTAATTCCCTGTGTGTCGCAAGAGGCAACCAACAGGGTCGGCGGCAGGAAGGGCACCCGGCCGTAAAACATTGCTTCAAAAATGGGACCACGGTACCCCAAAAAGTCCAACCCCTGCTCTGCGGGGAAAAATGGCCTCTAAAGGTGGTTCTATTCAAGAAATATTACTATACATATTTTGTTTGCTCCTTCTGTGTCCTTCCAAAGGGTTCCTGCTTTGGTAGAATAATAAATGTTTCCGTTCGAAATGCTTCATGAAGAAACCATTAGTACTTCTTCTTCTTCAAACTAGGAACGAGGCTTTTAAAACGGGAAACTTTGTAATTAAGCAAACAAATTTTTGTTCCAAGTAAATTGATTTATTAGCTTTTCAACCAAGTAAATCCACTACAAAACAATATTATAACCAAGTAAACCACAGTCAAGTAAATTGCCATGTTCAGAATCAAAACAATAATGCCTTTCCAACGGTACCATTTTTATTTTTCTACAACAGCAGAAACCCTTTAGAATGAAGTGTGACGGAACTCGGCTCCTTATATATACGGAACTTCTTGTATATAGATTATAGGATGGAAGGAATGGAAATTAACTTCGCACTATTGGTACAGCTGTCAGATCATCCCAGTGACTTGGTGTGAATCCCAGCGGGCTGCGTCAAAGGAGCCTCGGCACCAGACTAGTTGGATCACGTGCCTATTGGGCACGATACCGTGCTGGTGGGAACTCCAACCCCTCCCCCAAGCTGGTAGAGATGCCGCACTAATGGGTGCCGTGCATCCAATTACAATTAATGGCTGAGCGGAGCCAGGGAGCGCATGGCACGGTCTTGTTATGAATGCTGATCCAAAGTGTCCTTCAATGGATGTGCCAAATTTCACCAAAGATCACAACCACTCAAACCAAGCATCTATCTATAATTCCAGTAATCTCTGTGTGTGTGTGTATGCGACCGCTGTTTCTCGACAACTACCGGTCCGATATACTTTAAACTTGCCAGGTATATTGCTGGGGACCCGAGGATGTGCCTTTTCAAGGTTTCATATTAATCGGACAATTACTTACCGAGCTATGTCCAAAAAACGATTCAACCAATCAGAGAGCAGCGAGCTATCGCGTGTGCCGAACGTGGCGAACACACTCTGCCTCGGACGGCACATTTGAGAGCGTATTCATTTATTTCACGTTGGCAAACTATGTTGCCGCTATGTTGGCGTTAAACTATGTTTTAAAACTAATTAAAACCATTTCATGTAAATAGAGGGGGGGGGGGGGGGGATTGTCACTGTACTCGCAAGCCGTTCGCCGTTCGCTTTGGCGTTGCGAATGGACCAAAACATTTCATGGACCAAACCATTTCATGTAAAGCGTTCGCCGTTCGCTTTGGCGTTGCGAATGGACCAAAACATTTCATGGACCAAACCATTTCATGTAAATAGAGGGGGGGGGATATAATTTTAGATATATATATAGTACGGGCATGCCCTAGTCTATCTATAATTCCAGTAATCTCTGTGTGTGTGTGTGTGTATGTGTGTCTGTGTGTTTGTCTGTGACCGCTGTTTCTCGACAACCACGGGTCCGATATACTTGAAACTTGCCAGGTATATTGCTGGGGACCCGAGGATGTGCCTTTTCAAGGTTTCATATTAATCGGACAAGTAGTTACCGAGCTATGTCCAAAAAACGATTCAACCAATCAGAGAGCAGCGAGTTATCACGTGTGCCGAACGTGGCGAACAGACTCTGCCTCGGACGGCACATTTGAGAGCGTATTCATTTATTTCACGTTGGCAAACTATGTTGCCGCTATGTTGGCGTTAAACTATGTTTTAAAACTAATTAAAACTAATTTGCGATTCTTTCGCTTTCCTGCGCGTTTGTGCACGCTATGGCGATTTCTTTACCAAACTCCGCAAGCCGTTCGCTTTGGACCAAACCATTTCATGTAAATAGAGGGGGGGGGGATTGTCACCGTACTCGCAAGCCGTTCGCTTTGGACCAAACCATTTCATGTAAATAGAGGGGGGGGGATATAATTTTAGATATAGATATAGTACGGGCATGCCCTAGTATTTAGTAATGAAAGCCACACGGGGCGGCAGTACAAAGGGAAGCAAAATAACAACCAACTAGAACGGCACTCGGTAGAGTGCATACCTCCCTCAGGGTGAACAGTTTTCATTTTGTATCCCACTGATAGACCGGATTTGGATCTGGAACTGAACCAAAATCGAATCGGGTTATTCTGGTCACCTACTCAACTCATCAACCAAGTTCTGTCACAACTTGTCCGCAACGTTTTGAAATATGCTATATATTGTTTTTGGCTCTATCTCTCAATGGTGTAAACTGGTCATGTCCTTGCTGCAGGCAAAAAGGAATCTCCGTGCTTCAGCCCGGCCTGAGAGGAGAAGAGTGGGCATGGCTGGCTGAGTAAGGCGTGGCACAGCTTGGCAGCTTTAGCAGACATCAAGTGGCTCCCCCAGAGATCGGTTCTGGGCATCTCCTGCTTGCTCCTCTCTGCACACGTGCATCTTTATAACATTTTCTCCCAACCACTGCTGTGACATACTTTGCCCCTTCCCTCACAGCCACTATTGGCCCGAAGGCCCCATTTGATGGGGAGGGGACCATTTGCGCTGGAACAATCACCACATCTGAACTCCAACTCAAACCATTTGCAGGAGACATTTTATCAAGATGGCAAAGGATTCACACAGAAAACGCTGCCCACGGGGCAGCTCACAAACACTTTGCCCGCAAAGCGACAAACACCATAGTCAAACACAACACGTAGTCCCCTCCCAAACCCCCACACACTACCATCACAGTCGATGCGAATTTCATCCCTTCATGCACACATCGTACACGAAAAAAAATAAATAAAAACTTTGAAGAAATAGAAGTTTCCTTCCCTTCCCCTCTCCTCTCCTCACGCTGCGCCTTCCAATCCCCTCCCCTCTTCTCTCGCTGCGCCTTCCCTTCCCTTTCCCTCTCCCCTCCCCTCCTCTCCTCTCCTCTCCTCACGCTGCGCCTTCCTTTCCCCTCTCCTCATGCTGCGCCTTCCCTTCCCCTCTCCTCACGCTGCGCCTTCCCTTCCCCTCTCCTCACGCTGCGCCTTCCCTTCCCCTCACCTCACGCTGCGCCTTCCCTTCCCCTCTCCTCTCCTCTCCTCACGCTGCGCCTTCCCTTCCCCTCTCATCTCCTCTCCTCATGCCGCGCCTTCCCTTCCCTTCTAGTCAGGTTCACTATGTCAATAAATTATATTTCGTTCAAAATCATGGTAGATTAGCAAACCTATACATTTTTGGAAAGGTTATAGCATAAGGAAACTAAAAATCAATGTTTACATTTGGAGAGATACCTGTATGGTGGCCATTTTGGATTTTCAAAATGGCCACTGTAAAATACATATTTTGTTCTATTTCTGCCTCTAATTACCCGAAAACTTTTTAAAATATACTAAACCTATATTTTCAGGGACAAGGAATCCAATGAAAGTATCAAATTAGTGCTATGGGGAATGGTAAGACACGAATCAAAGGTTTTGAATTGCAAAATACTGTCTTTATATTCGCGATAAGTTGCATAATCAAATACATGTTATCATTTTGTACAGGCAGTTAATAACATCAAAATGTGTCACAATAATTCATATCACCAAACATACACAGGCAGTCAGCAAAATCATATATACACATGCAGTCAGTTTCACTTCACATCTACACAGGCAGTTAATGACAAAATATACACAGGCAGTCAATGGCATCAAACATACACGATTACAGAATATGCCATTTAGAGTTCGTCATCACTGTCCTGTGTGTCGTATCCGACAATATAGTCCGCATCGTTTTCACAGTCCGTTCCACACAAGCAAAGGTCGGTCAAATTGATTGGCAAATCGAATTGGTCGAATGGTCGATCGAATCGAATCGATCGAATTGGTCGAATGGTCGATCGAAGCGATTGGTCGAATGGAATTGGTCGATTGGTCGAATTGGTCGAATCGAATTGGTCGGAATTGGCAAATGTAAACATTGATTTTCAGATTTTCCATGTAATAACGTTTCCAAAAATGTATAGGTTTGCTAATCTACCATGATTTTGAACGAAAAAAACATAGTGAACCTGACTATTCCCCTCTCCTCACGCTGTGCCTTCTTCCCCTCTCCTCTCCTCACGCCGCGCCTTCCCCTCTCCTCACGCTGCGCATTCCCTTCCCTTCCCCTCTCCTCACCTCTCCTCACGCTGCGCATTCCCTTCCCCTCTCCTCTCCTCACGCTGCGCATTCCCTTCCCTTCCCCTCTCCTGTCCTCACGCCGCGCCTTCCCTTCCCTTCCCTTCCCCTCTCCTCTCCTCTCCTCTCCTCTCCTCTCCTCATGCCACGCCACGCCTTCCCTTCCCTTCCCCTCACGCCGCGCCTTCCCTTCCCCTATTCTCGCGCTGCGCATTCCCTTCCCCTATTCTCGCGCTGCCTTCCTCTACCCTCTTCTCGTGCTGCTTTCCCCTCCCCCATTCTCGTGCTGCTTTCCCTTCTCTTCTGCTTACACTGCCTTACCTTCCCCCTCTCCTCACGCAGCCTTTCCCTTCCCCTTCCCTCCTCCCCTCCCCCTACCCCTTGCATGCCTCGACCCCAACCACCCTCCACCGCCCCCCCTCCACCCTCATTCTCCACCACTCCCCCGCCTCTGCTCCCCCACTCTCTTAATATTCCCATCACGAAGTGACTCCGCGTTGCCCGGAAACGCCGAGTACCTTTGCTAGTATCTCAATAAAATTGCAATTTAGAGTTTCCACCCAAACGACGCCACTTTTTCTCCATCCTAAGGTAGGTGGGAGATTTCATAAATTTCTCAATACAATTATGATTTGAGTTTCCATCCATACGAAGTTGCTTGCTCTCCACATGGAAACACAGTCAACAGGTTCGGCATTAGCGGTTTTGTCATTTACCGCAAGTGGAAACATCAACTGGTTCCGTAACATCCCAATACAATTGAGATTTTGCGTTTCCACTGATACTTCTGTGCAGCTTTTGGGGTCGCTGCATGTGTGATAAAGTGGGTGGGAGTTTTCATAAAATTTCTCAAAAAAATGTTTTTGAGACCTCGGCCTCTCACCCGAGCGTAGCACGGATACTTCGCTAGTATCTAATTGATTCTAATATCACAACTACATAACCTCACGCATATTCTAATACATTCACTATTGGAAATAACTAAAGTATTCTATGCAATGTTAGCCCCTACAAGTCATTTCCACAAAACTGTCAACTGTCAGGTAACTAATTCATCACTATCTTTTCCTGCACAGGACATCGTTTTATTGCAATGAGAGCAGTGCTGTGGCCAGCTGTACCTGTCAATGCAGCTTCGGTCGTGCGTTCTGCATGCAATTGATTTACAAATCGATTTTCGGCATGATTCTAGCTCTTCCATGAGCCTCAATCCTGTAAAAGGGATAAATTATTTAATTTTTTTTGCAAACTTATCTAAATTCCAAGAAGATCTGATGCCGGGTATATTTTTTTAACCAAAATTACCGAACCGGCTCCTGACCAGCTAGAAATCCTCGTGCTGTTGTTTCGCATGCAGGGAGGCGCATCGATTTGAGTACCATCCCTCGGATGGACGTTAAACTGGGCGTACCATTTGACATTAGTCGGTGGATGTTAAAGATCCCAGTATCCTTTGCAAAGACCAGGAACCTGAACTAATTACAAAATTCCTGCCTGGACTGAGGGCAGCAAGTGGTCTTCTTGGAGGTCCTTGGCACCAGGTTACACCGCTTGCTATTTTAGTGTGCTTGTTGTCTGGGTAGCAACGTCCATGCCGTAAACAAATTGGTGAGGTGGTTCGCACGTTTCATCTTAATGGGCCTTCGTCGTGGTCTGAAGGGCAACCGCCAGCATATCTAGCCAATCTCTCCATTTGTTCCCATGCATCACACCTTGTTTTCTTTGCTCCTCTTTGATCATCATTTCTTGTTCACTGTGGTCTCCAATATAGTTGTAGAGGATCTCATTGTGCATTCATACTTACTTTTATCTGGCACACTTCTTGGTTCATTGGCATCCTAAAGTAATGGGACTCTCTGCCATTCCTATTCATTTTGGTCTGGAATAGGAGCGATACTCTTAAGTAATGGGACTCTCTGCCATTCCTATTCATTTTGGCCCAGAATAGGAGCGATACTCTTAAATAATGGGACTCTCTGCCATTCCTATTCATTTTGGCCCGGAATAGGAGTGCTACTCTTAAATAATGGGACTCTCTGCCATTCCTATTCATTTTGGCCCGGAATAGGAGTGCTACTCTTAAATAATGGGACTCTCTGCCATTCCTATTCATTTTGGCCCGGAATAGGAGTGCTACTCTTAAATAATGGGACTCTCTGCCATTCCTATTCATTTTGGCCCAGAATAGGAGCGATACTCTTAAATAATGGGACTCTCTGCCATTCCTATTCATTTTGGCCCGGAATAGGAGTGCTACTCTTAAATAATGGGACTCTCTGCCATTCCTATTCATTTTGGTCTGGAATAGGAGCGATACTCTTAAGTAATGGGACTCTCTGCCATTCCTATTCATTTTGGCCCAGAATAGGAGCGATACTCTTAAATAATGGGACTCTCTGCCATTCCTATTCATTTTGGCCCAGAATAGGAGCGATACTCTTAAATAATGGGACTCTCTGCCATTCCTATTCATTTTGGCCTGGAATAGGAGTGCTACTCTTAAATAATGGGACTCTCTGCCATTCCTATTCATTTTGGCCCAGAATAGGAGCGCTTCGCTTAAGTAATGGGACTCTCTGCCATTCCTATTCATTTTGGCCCAGAATAGGAGTGCTACTCTTAAATAATGGGACTCTCTGCCATTCCTATTCATTTTGGCCCAGAATAGGAGCGATACTCTTAAATAATGGGACTCTCTGCCATTCCTATTCATTTTGGCCCAGAATAGGAGTGCTACTCTTAAATAATGGGACTCTCTGCCATTCCTATTCATTTTGGCCTGGAATAGGAGTGCTACTCTTAAATAATGGGACTCTCTGCCATTCCTATTCATTTTGGCCCAGAATAGGAGTGCTACTCTTAAGTAATGGGACTCTCTGCCATTCCTATTCATTTTGGCCCAGAATAGGAGTGCTACTCTTAAGTAATGGGACTCTCTGCCATTCCTATTCATTTTGGCCCAGAATAGGAGTGCTACTCTTAAGTAATGGGACTCTCTGCCATTCCTATTCATTTTGGCCCAGAATAGGAGTGCTACTCTTAAATAATGGGACTCTCTGCCATTCCTATTCATTTTGGCCCAGAATAGGAGCGATACTCTTAAATAATGGGACTCTCTGCCATTCCTATTCATTTTGGCCTGGAATAGGAGTGCTACTCTTAAATAATGGGACTCTCTGCCATTCCTATTCATTTTGGCCCAGAATAGGAGCGCTTCGCTTAAGTAATGGGACTCTCTGCCATTCCTATTCATTTTGGCCCAGAATAGGAGTGCTTTTTTTTTTTTTTTTTTTTTTTTTTTTTTTGTATACAAGATCGAGGCTCGTGAAAGAGCGAACATTAATCACACAGAAAGACAAACAGACACATAAAACAAATAACATCGGGAGCGGTAGACAAGATGGGGAGAGAGGGGGAAGGACACAAACACAACATTTGAGAGCAGGGACCGAGAGACATGGAGACATCGAGAGATCTGTGGGAGGGAGAGGGCTTTGGGGGGGAGGCATGTGAAGGGGGGGAGGCATGTGAAGGGGGTGAGGCATGTGAAGGGGGGGGGGGGGTGGGAGAGGTATAAACATATGGACACTGCCAGGATTTCCAGGAAGTAAGTTGGAATTTCAAACAAGGTGGATCTGGGGTGAATTAGTGGGGGTAGAAAAGATCAAGGTTATGGATGGGGGAAGATAAGAGATGGTGGTGAACAGCTGTTTTAAAGACCTGGAGGGAGGAGAGGGATTGAAGGGAGTGTGGGAGTTTGTTCCACAGGCGGGAGAAAAGAGGAATGAAAGAGTGAAGGTGAGCAGAGAGCCGAGATTTCGGCAGTTTAACCATCAGAGGGTTGCTGGCAGATCTTGTGCGACCTGTAGGAATATTTGGGGGACAGAGCACAGAGAGAGCTGGGGGAGCAAGGCCGGAGAGGAGTCGGTAGAAGACAGAAAGACCACCTACCTGCCTGCGGTGAGTGAGTGAAAGGCCCTCAGAGATAGCTTCATCGCGGGAGATTCCAATGATTTTGAAAGCTTTGGATTCAACAGCGTGAAGCCGAGCCAGGTGTGAGGCAGGAGCACCAGCCCATAGGGGAGAACAGTATTCCATTGAGCTGCGGATGAAAGCCTTGTAAGTGGTGAGGAGCTCAGGTGTGCCGAGGAAGGACTTCGCACGACGGAGGATGCCCAGTCGGCGACTGGCTTTGGAGGCCAGCTTGGAAATGTGGTTTTCCCAAGAAAGATCATGGCAGATAGTGAGACCCAAAAGCTTGAGTGACAGAACTTCTTGGAGAGGATTGTTGAGAAAGTAGATGGGAGGGTTGTCCAGTCGATCTTTTCGGAGAGACATAGTAAGAGAGTGAGATTTGGCAGGATTGAAAGACATGTTCCACTTGTTTGACCAGTCTGTAATTTTGTCCAGGTCTTCAGAGAGTGAGGAGGCTGCAGACTGCCGATCTGAGGGAAGAGGAATGGAGCGGCAGAGAGTGGAGTCATCAGCAAAGAGATAGAGAGGATTTTCCAGAGAGTCAGAGAGATCATTGATAAAGACCAGAAAAAGCACAGGGCCCAGCACACTTCCTTGGGGAACTCCAGCCTGAACAGGAAGGGGAGATGAGAGAAATCCATTCAGGGCCACACGTTGACTACGACCAGAGAGGAAGTCCGCAAGCCATGCATGGAGATTTCCATGGATACCATAGGAGGAGAGTTTGGTGAGCAGAGCTGGGTGTCAGACCGTATCAAAGGCCCTTGATATGTCAAGGGAGACAGCTCTGATTTCCTGTTTGGCATTGAGGACCTCCATCCATTGTTGAGACAGCAGAAGCAGCATGTCCAGAGTAGAGTGACCTGGTCTGAAACCAAATTGATGATCAGAGATCAAGCCATTGGAGAAGAGGAAAGATTTCATATCCGAAGCAATGATGGATTCCATGACTTTGCTGATAATTGGGAGCAGGCTGATTGGTCTGTAGTTGCAAGGATCTGTTTTTGCACCTTTTTTGTGTAAAGCGGTAATGTTAGCTGATTTCCAGGATGCTGGCAGATGACCTTGAGCAAAAGATAGGGTGAAAAGAACAGAGAGAGGGTGAGATAGAGCGGCAGAGCAGGATTTTAAGACCCGTGGGCTGATGCCGTCTGGTCCAGTTGCAGAATCAGAGTCGAGGTTTCACAAAAACTCCTCCACCTTGTCAGGAGAGAAGGACACAGAGTCCAGGAGCAGTTGGGTTCGACTGGGAAAGGTGGGAACAGAGAGAGATGGGTTTGGGACTAAGGATTTCGAGGCGAACACAGAGTTGAGGCATTCGGCTTTGTCACGTGCGATGTCAACTGTGTGGCCATTTGAGGTAAGGGAGGGGATGGAGGGGGAACAAACACCAGAAACGGATTTGACCAGACGCCACCAGGATTTGGAGGAAGGAGACAGGTTTGAGAGTTCATTCTTGAGTGAGGAGAGATAGTGCTTCCTGGCACTCCTGAGGGTAGACACACACTTGTTCCGAGCTTGGTGGAAGGAACTGAGATTTCCTTCAGTTGGATTAGCCTTCCAAGAGGCAAAGGCAAGTTGTTTCAGGGCAACTGCCTCACCACAAGATTCAGTGTACCATGGACGGGAGGAAGGGTAAGACAATTGAAGGCGAGATGGGATAAATCTGTGCATGAGAGAGATCAGTTTGCTTTGGAAGAATTCCCAGGAAGAATTGATGTCAGAGGCAGTGGAGATGGGAGACCAATCCAGACGATTGATGGCTGCTTGAAGACCGTCCCAGTCGGCCTGAGTGAAATGCCAGACTCGTCGACGCTGAGGAGGCTCTCTGAGAATGGCCAGAGAGATGTCCACTTTGACAAGCACATGATCAGAAGAACCGATTGGAGCAGAAGAAGAGCAGCAGACATTAGCAGGGAAGTTTGTCATAACCAAGTCTAGAAGAGAAGATACTCCATTGGCTGAGATCCGGTTCGGGAAATTGACAGATTGTGTCAATCCCAGTGAGTCACAGAAGTCCTTTGCTGAGGTGCCATGACTAGTGAGAGAGGAACCCACACCCAACCAGGTGGCATGATGACAGTTGAAGTCACCACATATGAGGAAGAGAGAGTTGGGATGAGTGGATAGAAGTTGGTCCATGTTGTCAGACATTGAAATGTAGATGGAGTCATCACTGTTTGGGGGACGGTACAGAACACATATGAACAAAAGGTGGGAGCGGAGAGGAAGCCGTAACCAGAGGTACTCCTGCGGGTGAGGAGGAAAGAGAGCAGTGCAAGGAGAGTGAGGAAGAGAGTTTTTGACAAAGATAGCCACCCCACCACCAGGCCGAGGCTCAGGTCTATCATACCGGAGGAGGGAGTAACCAGGAAGAGATATTAAGGAATCAGAGACATCTTGAAGGAGGAAAGTCTCTGTTAAGCAGATCAAGTCTGGATTGTCAGAAGCAACCTGTATGGAGAGATCAGTCAGGTTTGAGCGAAGGCCCCGGATGTTTGAGGTCCATACCGTTAATGAAGAGAGAGGGGGAGCATCGGGTACAGGACAGGGGAGGGGAGGAGTAGGGTAAGATGAAGGATGAGAGGGAGAGGTAGGGAGAGCAGTTGATAGTGTTTCAGATGTTGCAGAAGAGTTCCAAGAAAGGGAAGGATGAGGAGGATGAAAGGTTTGCTGGTGAAGGGATGCGGCACAGTGAGGGGTTGTTTGAGGGGGGGCAGAGGAAAGTAGAAGGTTTGGGGGGGGTGGAGGTATGAGATAGAAGGGAGACGAAGTGGGGAGGAGGCAGCTTGGAGGAGGAGGGGGGAGGAGAGAGAATTGGAGAGGAATGGTATGGGGGGAGAATTGAATGGGAGGGATTGGGGGGGAGTTTTGAAGGGCAGGAGTGAGGGGGGAGTTTAGGAGGGGAGGGGCAAGGGGGGAGTTTTGGAGGGAAGGGGAAAGGGGGGAGATCAGGAGTGGAGGGGCAAGGGGGGGGATTAGGAGGGGAGGGGCAAAGGGGAAGTTTAGGAGGGGAAGGGCAAGGGGGGAGTTCAGGAGTGGAGGGGCAAGGGGGGAGTTTAAGAGTGGAGGGGCAAGGGGGAAGTTTCGGAGTGTAGGTGCAAGGGGGGGGATTTGGATGGGAGGGGCAAGAGGGGAGTTTAGAAAGTGGATGATTAATGAAATTGATGATTAATGATGATTAATGCTACTCTTAAATAATGGGACTCTCTGCCATTCCTATTCATTTTGGCCCAGAATAGGAGCGATACTCTTAAATAATGGGACTCTCTGCCATTCCTATTCATTTTGGCCCAGAATAGGAGCGATACTCTTAAATAATGGGACTCTCTGCCATTCCTATTCATTTTGGCCCAGAATAGGAGCGATACTCTTAAGTAATGGGACTCTCTGCCATTCCTATTCATTTTGGCCCAGAATAGGAGCGATACTCTTAAATAATGGGACTGTCTGCCATTCCTATTCATTTTGGCCCAGAATAGGAGTGCTACTCTTAAATAATGGGACTGTCTGCCATTCCTATTCATTTTGGCCCAGAATAGGAGTGATACTCTTAAATAATGGGACTGTCTGCCATTCCTATTCATTTTGGCCCGGAATAGGAGCGATACTCTTAAATAATGGGACTCTCTGCCATTCCTATTCATTTTGGCCCAGAATAGGAGCGATACTCTTAAATAATGGGACTGTCTGCCATTCCTATTCATTTTGGCCCAGAATAGGAGTGATACTCTTAAATAATGGGACTGTCTGCCATTCCTATTCATTTTGGCCCGGAATAGGAGCGATACTCTTAAATAATGGGACTCTCTGCCATTCCTATTCATTTTGGCCCAGAATAGGAGTGATACTCTTAAATAATGGGACTGTCTGCCATTCCTATTCATTTTGGCCCGGAATAGGAGCGATACTCTTAAATAATGGGACTCTCTGCCATTCCTATTCATTTTGGCCCAGAATAGGAGTGCTACTCTTAAATAATGGGACTGTCTGCCATTCCTATTCATTTTGGCCCAGAATAGGAGTGATACTCTTAAATAATGGGACTGTCTGCCATTCCTATTCATTTTGGCCCGGAATAGGAGCGATACTCTTAAATAATGGGACTCTC
The DNA here is from genome assembly GCF_964187855.1 of Myxine glutinosa. Lineage (NCBI taxonomy): Eukaryota > Metazoa > Chordata > Myxini > Myxiniformes > Myxinidae > Myxine > Myxine glutinosa. The sequence goes on from NC_136264.1 coordinate 210,572,699, forward strand.
TGCCATTCCTATTCATTTTGGCCCAGAATAGGAGTGATACTCTTAAATAATGGGACTCTCTGCCATTCCTATTCATTTTGGCCCGGAATAGGAGCGATACTCTTAAGTAATGGGACTCTCTGCCATTCCTATTCATTTTGGCCCGGAATAGGAGTGCTACTCTTAAATAATGGGACTGTCTGCCATTCCTATTCATTTTGGCCCGGAATAGGAGCGATACTCTTAAGTAATGGGACTCTCTGCCATTCCTATTCATTTTGGCCCGGAATAGGAGCGATACTCTTAAATAATGGGACTGTCTGCCATTCCTATTCATTTTGGCCCAGAATAGGAGTGCTACTCTTAAATAATGGGACTGTCTGCCATTCCTATTCATTTTGGCCCGGAATAGGAGCGATACTCTTAAGTAATGGGACTCTCTGCCATTCCTATTCATTTTGGCCCGGAATAGGAGTGCTACTCTGACACTAAGTCCACTTTGTGTGGATAAATTAAAGGAATTAATACAGGAGCATGTGCCCCGGCTTTGTAAGTCAGACAAATGATTCACCTGAAAGGTTGGAGAAAATAATCGGCAATAACGAACAAAGCAAAATAAAACATCAGCAATAAAGAGGTAAAACCGGGGCATCTCACCTTCAAACACAAACACCTTGGAAGCGAAATACAGGCCGATAGGCAACGTGACCATGAGGACGGTGAAGAACATGAGGGTCCGGAGTACAGAGGATGCCAAGCCATCCCTGCAATGGAACCATACATAGAATGACTGAATAAAACGGTGTACCCTCATTCATATCCGGTTATACGGTTTGCCCAATGCTTACATTGTAACCATTTGGCATTCAAGGGAGGAAGAAGAGTCTCGCGACTCACAGGTATCAGGTTCAAACAATGAAAGGGAGTAATAACACCTTTCCGTAAACCATTCGATTCTCGAAGCGACACTTACCCGCTTGACTCGGGCTCCACCACGTCCCTCACGCCTAATCCCACACTGTCCCCCTTTAGCATTACGAAGGCAGTACAGTATGAGTGTTAAAATCACAGAATGGCAGCGAAGGGTCACAGCTCACAGTCCATATATCATATATGTGGAACCTTAAATCCAGCCCAACCTGACATTCAATGACAATGTTCCGGCAAACGCCAGAGATTTTGCCTCAAAAATTAATGTTAGTGACATACGCAAGAAAAAAATATAGCGAGAAAAATCAACAAATCAGATTTCATACAGATACAGTAGTAATGTACTGATAATAAACCGCCTATACACCGTCCAACGTGTTTTTCATACCCAAACAGGAAACAGCTACAAAAACAGGAAACAGCTACAAAAACAGGAAACAGCGACAAAAACAGGAAACAGCGACAAAAACAGGAAAAATCAACAAATCAGATGTCATATAGATACAGTAGCAGTGTACTGATAATAGACCGCCTATACACCGTCCAACGTGTTTTTCATACCCAAACAGAAACAGCTACAAAAACATAAAAACCAACAAATCAGATGTCATACAGTAGTGTACTGATAATAGCCCGCCTATACACCGCCCAACATGTTTTTCATACCCAAACAGGAAACAGCGACAAAAACAGGAAAAATCAACAAATCAGATGTCATATAGATACAGTAGTAGTGTACTGATAATAGCCGCCTATACACCGTCCAACGTGTTTTTCATACCCAAACAGGAAACAGCGACAAAAACAGGAAACAGCGCCAAAAACAGGAAAAAGCGACAAAAACATAAAAACCAACAAATCAGATGTCATACAGTAGTGTACTGATAATAGACCGCCTATACACCGTCCAACGTGTTTTCCATACCCAAACAGGAAACAGCGACAAAAACAGGAAACAGCGACAAAAACAGGTAAAATCAACAAATCAGTTGTCATATAGATACAGTAGTAGTGTACTGATAATAGACCGCCTATACACCGTCCACCGTGTTTTCCATACCCAAATAGGAAACAGCGACAAAAACAGGAAACAGCGACAAAAACAGGAAAATCAACAAATCAGATGTCATATAGATACAGTAGTAATGTACTGATAATAGCCCGCCTATACACCGTCCAACGTGTTTTCCATACCCAAACAGGAAACAGCGACAAAAACAGGGCACAGCGACCAAAACAGGAAAAATCAACAAATCAGATGTCATATAGATACAGTAGTAGTGTACTGATAATAGACCGCCTATACACCGTCCAACGTGTTTTCCATACCCAAACAGGAAACAGCGACAAAAACAGGAAAAATCAACAAATCAGATGTCATATAGATACAGTAGTAGTGTACTGATAATAGACCGCCTATACACCGTCCAACGTGTTTTCCATACCCAAACAGGAAACAGCGACAAAAACAGGAAAAATCAACAAATCAGATGTCATATAGATACAGTAGTAGTGTACTGATCGCCTATACACCGTCCAACGTGTTTTCCATACCTTAAACTTCCCAGCCACACCGCATCCATTACACTGCCAAAGGTTTCATAGACACAAGAAAATAGCCCTGGTCGTCTCCCCGGCTCCCTCGCAGGGAGCAGTCTATCTTATCTCGAATTAGAATTGGACATTGTTTTCTCAATTTTTATCTTCACAGGATCGGGTGCCATCCCTCGGGGTGGTGTGATCGGTGTAAGGTTCCCGAAGATCTGGACCATGTTTTTTCCTTTTGTCCACGTTATAATAATGCTCATTGCTAGATCTCATCTTCAGCTTTCTGTCCGCGGAATGGGGATCACGTGGTCAGGTCTGCCGGAAGCCTTTTGCTGACTGGATCTGAAACATCCTGGGTTTTGTAGAACAGTTTTAAAGTATATCAAAGATACGGGGTTAGCAGTGTGAGGCTCTAGTTTTTCTAGTGTATACCTCCTGGTTTGGCTTTGTTTGGATGTTGGGGTGCGTGGCGTATATAGAGCCTCGCGGCTCTGAAAGCGCCATTAAACCTTTAAAAAGGAGAAGAAGAAGAAAATAGCCCTTCTTCTTCTTCTTCTTCTCGCCGAAAAATATTTCCACGTTCTTGTGGCCTTGGTCCAAATATTTCACGAACCGGCTGGGCAAGCCGGACGTTCGATTAAACTTAGGACAGGAATTTGTAGTTTGTTCAGGTTGCAGGCGAACTCACTGGCTAACAGGGGAAGCTCATTTACTGAAGCCATTTGTCCGCCATCCTTGCTCTCCCATGGCATGAGTTCCCACAGGCTGCATCGTAACTTAGGTGAATGGCACTTACCGATGAAATGTGATTCCTCTAATCCTCTTATCCTTTGATGACGACCGTCCCGGTGTTTACAACCATAAACAGCACACTATGGCATTTCATAAATACTATAACAATGTGGCGGACACGAAAGCTCACTGGCGTGAGGGCATCATTCCACGCACCAAGTGGGCGGCGGCCACGCCCGAGGTGTAGGCGTGGCCGCGGGATATACACTGGGCGCGCAGCCCAGAGCGCTCCAGTGCTACAGTTGAGCTCTTATAATAAAGACTTAAACTTACCGCGTTGTCCGCTTCCTTCTTGTTGTACAAGTAAGCGTGCGTAGCACCGCGCTTCATTGGTGACCCTCCGACGTTCTGGTCAGCCGTCGCTGACCACCCGAACCCGCCACAGCAATGGCAACCAACGCGGACCAAATGAAACTCCCCGAGTTCTGGGAGACGCAAGCCGAAGTCTGGTTCCTGCAGGCAGAAGCCCAGTTCCGACTTCGAGGCATCACGGTGGACGAGACCAGGTACTGCCACGTGGTCGCCTCCCTCGGGCCCGGCAGGGCCGCCCGCGTCGTGTCGGTCCTTAGGAACCCACCGGCCGAAGGCAGGCACGAGGCGATCAAGCGTCTCCTCCTCGCTACGTTCGGCCTCACGATGGACGCACGGGCCGACCGCCTCCTGGACCTCCCCGAGCTCGGTGACATGCGACCGTCGGTCCGCATGGACCATATGCTGTCGTTGATGGGCAACGAAACCCCGAACGATCTTTTCCGGGCGTTATTTCGACGCCAGCTGCCAGCACGAGTCCGCCTCGCGTTGGCCGGTTCTGTGACGAAGGAACCCCGAGCTCTCGCTGCCGAGACCGACAGGTTCTTCGCGGCTTTGGACGCGCAGGCGAGTTTTGCGTGGCCGTCGCGCATCCCGAGGCTGACCATGATGCTGATGCACCACACCTCGGGGATCCCGAGGCTGATGCACGCCGCGTGGCCGCCGCCACGCCACGCCCACCACCACCGCGAAAACCACGGCCTCCGCCTTCGCCGCAAACCTGGTGCCATTTCCAAGCCAGGTTTGGCCACAAGGCGAGGAATTGTTGCCCGCCGTGCTCCTTCGGCGAGTCGGGAAACTACAAAGCCGGCGCTCGGTAGCGGCCCTGAGCGTCGGCCATTCCGGCAGCCTTCTTTTTATAACGGACACCTTGTCCAGGCACCGTTTCCTATGTGATACGGGGGCACAGGTGAGCGTTATCCCTGCCTCTACGTCCGACAAGCACACCGCAGGCCAGGGACCCACGTTGCTTGCCGCGAACGGAACACCCATACGCACATTCGGGAAGCGCTGCCTCTCTCTGTGGTTCGGAAGGCAACGCTTCGCGTGGACGTTCGTAACCGCTTGTGTCCCCATGGCACTGCTCGGTGCGGAGTTCCTCTGTGCACACGGGTTGTTGGTCGATGTGAAGAACAGACGTCTCGTCCAGGCTGAAACGTTCAGCTCGCTTGCTTGCGCGCTGAGCAGCTCGTTGAGCGGCTCACTGAGCAGCTCACCGAGCGGCTCGCCAAGCGGCTTGCCGAGCGGTTCGGTCCCAGCGAGGTTAGTTTGTACGCTTCCAGCAGCGGACGACTTCACCCGCCTCCTCGCCAGCTTCCCGGCCCTTACGCGGCCCACCTTCTCGGCGGGGGCCGTCAAGCACGGGGTGGAACACCACATCCCCACCGCCGGGCCACCGGTCTACACCCGGGCACGCCGCCTCGAGCCGACGAAGCTCGCGGTAGCTAAAGCGGAGTTCGCTATGCTGGAGCGGCTCGGCATCGTGCAGCGCTCCGAGAGTGCTTGGGCATCGCCGCTTCACATCGTGCCAAAGCCCGGCGGGGGATGGCGACCGTGCGGGGACTACCGGCGCCTCAACGACGCCACCACCCCCGACCGCTACCCCGTCCCCCACATCCAGGACTTCTCCGCCCGGTTGGCGGGCATGTCCTTCTTTTCGAAGGTGGACCTCATACGCGGCTACCATCAGGTCCCCGTCAGGCCGGAGGACATCCCGAAGACGGCGGTCATCACGCCGTTCGGACTTTTCGAATTTCTTCGGATGCCCTTCGGTTTGAAGAATGCGGCTCAGGCGTTCCAGCGACTAATGGACAGCGTCTTGCGCGACTTGGATTTCGTGTACGTCTACCTGGACGACATCCTCGTCGCCAGCGCGTCCCGCGAAGAGCACCTTCACCATCTCCGCACGCTCTTCGAACGTCTGGGCCAGCATGGCCTCATCGTGAACCCCGCCAAGAGCCGGTTCGGCGTCACCGACATCGACTTTTTGGGGCACCGCGTCACCAGGCACGGGGCCGTCCCCCTACCGGCCAAGGTGGAGGCGGTGAAGGGGTTTCCGCGCCCCTGCACGATCAAGGGGCTCCAGGAGTTCCTGGGCATGGTAAACTTTTACCATCGGTTCCTGCCCAGCTCCTGCGCCCCTTGCACGAGGCCCTCCGAGGGAAGCCGGCCAAAGGTGACGTTACCTGGACCGAGCAGATGGACGCGGCGTTCGCAGGCGCGAAGCTCGCCTTGGCTAACGCCACCATGCTCGCACACCCGGCGCCCGATGCACCGATCGCCCTCACCACCGACGCCTCGGACTACGCGGTGGGCGCGGTGCACGAGCAATGGGTGCGTGCTGCTTGGCAACCGCTGGCGTTCTTCAGCCGGCAGCTTCGCCCGCCCGAACACCGCTATAGTACCTTCGACCGTGAGTTGCTCGGGCTTCACCTGGCGGTCAGGCACTTCCGCCATCTGCTCGAGGGCCGTGCGTTCACGGCCTTCGTCGACCACAAGCCACTGGTCTTCGCGATGGGCAAGGTCGCCGAGCCGTGGTCGGCCCGGCAGCAGCGTCACCTCTCGGCCGTGTCCGAATATACAACGGACATCCGGCACGTCGCGGGGAAGGACAACCCGGTGGCGGATTGCCTTTCCCGGTCCGTCACCCACGCAGTCCACCTTGGCATCGACTATGCCCGGATGGTGGCGGACCAGGCCGCCGACCCCGGCGTCCAGGCCTTGCGGACCGCCGTCACGGGCCTCCGCGTCACCGAGGTGCCGTTCGACGGCGCGGCCCTCTTGTGCGACGTCTCCCTCGGGCGGCCTCGCCCCATCATGCCCGCGGGCTGGCAGCGCCAGGTTTTTGACTCCATCCACGGCCTGTCCCACCCGGGCAAAAAGGCCTCCCAGAGGTTGGTCGCCAACAAGTTTGTCTGGCATGGCCTCCGGAAGGCCGTCCGCGGCTGGACCAGGACGTGCCTCGCGTGCCAGCGCGCGAAGGTGCACCGGCACACCCAGGCCCCATTGGCCCCGTACACAGTGCCGGAACGAAGGTTCGACCACGTACACGTGGACCTGGTGGGACCTCTGCCCCCCTCGCGGGGTTTCACCCACGTCCTGACAATGGTGGACCGCACCACCCGGTGGCCGGAGGCCGTGCCTTTGGCGACGGCGGCGGACGTCGCACAGGCTTTCATCGCCACCTGGGTCGCCCGGTTCGGTGCCCTCTCGGACATCTCGTCCGACCACGGCCCCCAGTTCACCTCGGAGCTCTGGGGGGCGGTCGCGTGGGGGCTCGGGGTCCAGCTGCACCGAACCACGGCCTACCACCCCCAGGCCAACGGCCTGTGCGAGCGGTTCCACCGCTCGTTGAAAGCCGCACTCCGGGCCACCCTCCGCGACGGCGGCTGGGTCGACAGGCTCCCCTGGGTCCTGCTGGGCCTCCGGACGGCGCCCAAGGACGACCTGCGCGCATCCGCGGCGGAGTTGGTCTTCGGACAACCGCTGCGGGTGCCGGGCGAGTTCCTCCCCGACCCCACGGCACCATGGTCCGCGGCGCAGGAGCGCTCCGCGCTGCAGGAGACAGCCCGGAGGTTCGCCCCGGTGCCGACAGCGCACCACGGGCACCCGCCTACGCACGTCGCGCTGGAGCTTCGCAACGCGGAGTACGTCTTCGTCCGGCACGACGCCCACCAGACACCACTGCGGCCCCCGTACAACGGGCCTTTCCGCGTGCTGGAGACCGGGGTGAAACATTTCACCTTGGACATCGGCGGTACTCCCGACCGTGTCTCAGTGGATTGCCTCAAACCGGCCCACCTCGACGTGGACCACCCACCGCCGGTGGCTCGGCCCCCGCGTCGGGGCCGCCCCCCTGCAGGCAGACCCCCGGCACCGCCCAGGCCCGCCGCCCCCTGGTCCTGCACCCATCCTGGGTGCAGCCGGAGGCATCCCAGCTGGCATCCCTGCACCCCGGACGCCGCCGGTCGCCAGAGGGCGCTTCGGCTGGGTCATCCGTTTGCCCCGCAAACTGGCCCTCCAGGTGCGCGGGAATTCTGGGGTGGCGCGTGTGGCGGACACGAAAGCTCACTGGCATGAGGGCATCATTCCACGCACCAAGTGGGCGGCGGCCACGCCCGAGGGGTAGGCGTGGCCGCGGGATATACACCGGGCGCGCAGCCCAGAGCGCTCCAGTGCTACAGTTGAGCTCTTATAATAAAGACTCTTAAACTTACCGTGTTGTCCGCTTCCTTCCTGTTGTACAAGTAAGCGCGCGTAGCACCGCGCTTCAACAATGCTTTTTTCAACCTGGGAATGGACTAAAATCCAATGGGAGGGGACAAAAATGAAGAGTGGAAGGTGGATTTTCATAGGACATATGTATGCATCTTGAATTGTATTTGCATTGACACAAAGTCGCAAGCACGTTTTTTTTTTTGTGACAGAAGGAATATGGCGGATGGAGCACTTCTGTTGGCTTCCGGTAGATTCAGGACCGCCCGAGAAATTAACATTAGGCACGCTATCCAGTTAATATCGAGATAAGTGGATTCCAATCCAAACGTCGAAAGGAAAAGAGAGAGGGACAAAAAATTGTTAAAGAACTAAGTTGACACGTGATCCTCCCCGCCGCTAATTTGGCTCGTGCAGCGTGGGCCATCCAGATCTGATCTACACGTAATTACGTCATTACGCAAAATCTGTCCAACAATTACTAGTACCGACTGCAAAGCCGCAATGAGCCGGCGAAGCCAAAACCTCTTGCCACTATTTTACCCATCACCATGGCATCAGTAGGTTAGGTAGTTGGTAGTAGGTAGGTAGGTAGTTGGTAGTAGGTAGGTAGGTAGTTGGTAGTAGGTAGGTGTAGTAGGTACCGTACCTGGTAAGACTTGGTAAAAGAGAAGAGCAGACAGTCCTCCCCAATGGCAATACCTGCATACAATAAATGTCACAATGTCACAGAGGTTTGGGACATGGAATGTAGGGACAATGACAGGGAGATCAGGAGAAGTGGTGGAAGTATTGGTCAGAAGAAGAGTGGACATGTGTTGTGTGCAGGAGACGAGATGGAAGGGAAGTGGTGTGAGAATGGTGAAGGGTAGGCAGGGACAGAAATACACGTTTATGTGGCAAGGGTGCCTGGAGGGCGTGAATGGTGTCAGGGAATAAATATTCATATTGACAATATTGCTAGAATATATCTCAATGTAATATTGTGTAAAGTGGAATATGTTTTACTTTACAAATGAGACAAGAGCAATATAATTCAAGACAGAATGTGTACCGCTCTTGGACTGCCATCTGTGTCTATCAATAGTTAGCCTGTGTTCCATAGATGGAGCACAGGCTGCAAATTCCCCCTCAGCAGGTCAGAGCATTTGACCTCTTGAACAGAAATAATGTGGTGCTCTCAGTCTCCCAAAATAGAGGGCTGGCCAAAGAGCCAAATAAAGGCTTTTGGATGAAGGAGTCTGGGCCTTTAAAAACCAAGAGAAAGTTGCGATTGGGAAGAGAGAGAACTGGGAGAGTGACGGAGAAGCAGTGGACTGGGAGAGTGACTGAACAACTGAAGACCAGTTGACCTGATCAACCAACTGGAGACTGGTCAACAACTGAACGAGGTTCAACAAAAGACCTACAGAAGGAGCTACAGCCACGACCGACAGAACAACGTCATTAATATCTAATTAGTACATTTAGTAGAATACAGCAAAACTCTCAAAAGTGAATAAAACATTGATTTTGCTAAAACGAGTTTCTGGAAGTTTTAATAGTAGAACAGGAGTAGAAATAATTCTACCACAGAATTGGTGGCCCGTACGGCCCGAAACTCCCCGAAAATAATTAATTTTCCAAGAAGGGGTACATTTAATGAGATATTACAAAGACTTATAAGAGCTACTGTTCTTCCTTATAGCAGTGGGAAAAGTGAGAATTAGAACCAAATGAATCTATAAATGAATGTGATAGGGATAATATCCTCAATTTGTGTTACTTATTTGATTGTGGGTAAAGAAATTATTTTATCGTAATGGATTGGTAACAGCAGCCTGCAATGTCCTGAGAGTGTGCATCCATGTAATTATAAATCCCAGATTTGTTTTTACAAACAACATTTTGGTAGCGGTCTTATGTGGGCGAGCACTTCCTTGGTAGAAAAAGGTACTGCATGTTGGCAGCCACTTTTGCGGCCATTTAGGCCAAATAAATTGAGAGGAAATTGTAGTTCAATAAGTAATTTACACATGGCTATTTGTAAAAGGGAAGTTGTTGCGATGGGAAACATTTCTGATGGTTTATTAAAGTGTTATAATATGACATGTGTCAAGGCACACTATTGGATGGGAAAATTAGATCTGGTTATAGAATGAATTTGCTGACCCTTTGAAGTAAATTCTTTGAATTGATTGTTTTACTAGTATTTTGAGTTCAACTTGGAAATAGTTTGGTAGAGCTTTGTCAACACCTTTGGTTGTGGTATTTTGGAACAATTCACAGACCATAGGGAGTTGATAAGAATAGAAATAAATATAGACCCCAGGAGATAGGGGCATCAGGATAAGGCAAATAATTCTTCTTCATCAGGATAAGGTGAGATTTCTCGCGAGATCTTGGAGACGGCGGCAGGGATTTTCGAAGCTCCACACTGTCTCCACGTTTTTCGAAGTTAAGTCTGTTCACAATTGTATTTTGTCGAAACTGTATTTATCTTTCGGTGTGTGAAGTTATTGTGTGCAACTTTGGTTGTTTCTCGGCGTTTATCTTTCATAAATTGATCGTCTGTTTGCCGTGTCGCGAGCAAGGCCTTGTACAGTGTGCACTGTACAACCTTGAGGCTTTGTTTTTCTCTCAGTGGTCCGTCGTTTGTGATCCAATAACTTTCGTTCTCTGTATTCCCAGGCTTTTCACCCATAGCCTACTTCCTTGTGTAAATCTCAACTCAAAAAAACAAACAAAACAAACAAAAAAAAAACATTTCCTTCTCTGTTCTCATTCGTTTATTCATTCTTATTCGTTCGTTCGTTCTTCGACCACGTGTTTCTCCCCCATTTCCCCAGATAGTTTTCACTCATTAACCTTCAATGTTTACACTTTCCCCTCAAGTTATGTATTCCGTCATATTTTATAACACCTTTTTCTTCTTCTTCTTTAAAAGGCTGCTTTCGACTTGCTCACCAAATCAATTCATCCCAAAAAAAATATCCATCTCCTATAGTGCCTTTGTTCTACATTCCCTAAACTCTCCTGCACTCCATCCTCCATCCAGCGTCCTTAAACATATTTTTAACTCGAAGGTCACAAGAAACTCATTTTGCAATAAATGTTCGTTTCCCATAAATCGTACACTTTCAAAAATCCAATCTCACCCCTCCCCTCCAAATCTTCCCCATAACCCCTCCCCTCCAAATCTTCCCCATCACCCCTCCCCTCCAAATCTTCCCCATCACCCATCCCTTTCAAATCTCCCCCCTTGCCCCCTCCCTCCTAAACTACTCCCTCACCCCTCCCCGCCAAGACGCCCCCTCGCCCCTCCCCTCCTAGACTCCTGCCTCACCCCTCCCCTCCAAATCTCCCCCATATCCCATCCCTTTCAAATCCCTCCCCTTGTCCCTTCCCTCCCAAACTCCCCCCTCACCCCTCCCCTTCAAATCTCCCCACCCTCATTGCTTCTCAATTTCCCCCCGCTCACTCCCCCTCCTCAAAGCGTCCTCCCCGCTTCTTCCCCCTTCAAACTCTCACCTCCATCTCCCCCAACCTTCTGCCTCGCTCTTCCCCCTCCTCAAATAACACCTCATTGTGGCTCACACAATCACCATCAAACCTTTTGTCCGCCCCATCCTTCCCTTTCTCCGAGCTATTCTGAAATCTCTGACACACCTTCAACAGCTCTCCCTACCTCTTCCACCTCTTCCACATCTTACCCTACCCCTCCTCCCCCCTGTTCTGTATCTGATGCTCCCCCTTCCTCTTCATTAACGGTATGGACCTCAAACATCCGGGGCCTTCGTTCAAACTTAACTGATCTCTCCATACAGGTTGCTTCTGTCAAACCAGACGTGATCTGCTTAACAGAAACTTTCCTCCTTTATGATGTCTCTGATTCCATAGTATCTCTCCCGGGCTACTCCCTCCTCCGGTATGATAGACCTGAGCCTCGTCCTGGAGGCGGGGTTGCTATCTTTATCAAAAACTCTCTTCCTCACTCGCCCTGCACTGCACTCTCTCCACCTCACCCCCAGGAATACCTCTGGCTACGGCTTCCCCTTCGCTCCCACCTCTTGTTCATATGTGTGTTGTACCGTCCACCAAACAGTGATGACTCCATCTACATCTCGCTGTCTGATGATATGGACCAACTTCTATCTACTCATCCCAACTCTCTCTTCCTCATATGTGGTGATTTCAACTGTCATCATGCCAGTTGGCTGGGTGTGGGTACCTCTCTCACCAGCCATGGCTCCTCAGCAAAGGACTTCTGCGACTCACTGGGACTGACACAATCTGTCAATTTCCCGACCCGGATCTCAGTCAACGGAACATCTTCTCTTCTGGACTTGGTTATGACTAACTTCCCTGAAAATGTCTGCTGCTCTTCTTCTGCTCCGATCGGATCATCTGATCATGTCCTTGTTAAAGTGGACATCTCTCTGACCATCCTCAGGGAGCCTGCTCAGCGTCGACGAGTCTGGCATTTCACTCAGGCCAACTGGCACGGTCTTCAAGCAGCCATCAATCATCTGGACTGGTCTCCCATCTCTACCACCTCTGACATCAACTCATCCTGGGAATTCTTCCAAAGTAAATTGCTCTCTCTCATGCACAGATTTATCCCATCTCGTCTTCAGTTGTCATACCCTTCCTCCCGTCCATGGTACACGGAATCTTGTGGTGAGGCTGTTGCCCAGAAACAACTTGCCTTCGTCTCCTGGAAAGCAAATCCAACGGAAGGAAATCTCATTTCCTTTCACAAAGCCCGAAACAAGTGTGTGTCCACCCTCAGGAGAGCCAGGAAACAATATATCTCCGTTCTCAAGACCGAACTCTCTTATCTGTCTCCCTCTTCCAAATCCTGGTGGCGTCTGGTCAAATCCGTTTCTGGTGTTTGTTCCCCCTCCATCCCCTCCCTTACCTCAAACGGCTACACAGCTGACTCCGCACGTGAAAAAGCTGAATGCCTCAACTCTGTGTTTGCCTCTAAATCTTGTGTCCCAAACCCATCCCTCTCTGTACCCACCATACCCAGTCGTACCCTGCTGCTCCTGGACTCCGTGTCCTTTCCTCCTGACAAGGTGGAAAAGTTTCTGTCAACCCTCGACTCTGATTCTGCAACTGGACCCGACGGTATCAGCCCACGGGTCCTAAAATCCTGCTCTGCTGCTCTATCTCACCCTCTCTCTGTTCTCTTCACCCTCTCTTTTGCTCAAGGTCAACTGCCATCTGCTTGGAAATCAGCCAACATCACCGCTTTGCACAAAAAAGGTGCAAAAACAGATCCTAGCAACTACAGACCAATCAGCCTTCTCCCAATTATCAGCAAAGTCATGGAATCCATCATTGCTTCTGATATGAAATCTTTCCTCTTCTCCAATGGCTTGATCTCTGATCATCAATTTGGTTTCAGACCAGGTCACTCTACTCTGGACATGCTGCTTCTGCTGTCTCAACAATGGATGGAGGTCCTCAATGCCAAACAGGAAATTAGAGCTGTCTCCCTCGACATATCACGTGCCTTCGACACGGTCTGGCACCCCGCTCTGCTCACCAAACTCTCCTCCTTTGGTATCCATGGAAATCTCCACGCATGGCTGGCGGACTTCCTCTCTAGTCGTCGTCAACGTGTGGCCCTGAATGGGTTTCTCTCATCTCCTCTTCCTGTTCAGGCTGGAGTTCCCCAAGGCAGTGTTCTGGGCCCCGTGCTTTTTCTGGTCTTCATCAATGATCTCTCTGACTCTCTCGAAAATCCTCTCTATCTCTTTGCTGATGACTCCACTCTCTGCCGCTCCATTCCTCTTCCCTCAGATCGGCAGTCTGCTGCCTCCTCACTCTCTGAAGACCTGGACAAAATCACAGACTGGTCAAACAAGTGGAACATGTCTTTCAACCCTGACAAATCTCACACTCTTACTATGTCTCTCCGAAAAGATCGACTGGACAACCCTCCCATCTACTTTCTCAACAATCCTCTCCAAGAAGTTCTGTCGCTCAAGATTTTGGGTCTCACTATCTGCCATGATCTTTCTTGGGAAAACCACATTTCCAAGCTGGCCTCCAAAGCCAGTCGCCGACTGGGCATCCTCCGTCGTGCGAAGTCCTTCCTCGGCACACCTGAGCTCCTCACCACATACAAGGCTTTCATCCGCAGCTCAATGGAATACTGTTCTCCCCTATGGGCCGGTGCTCCTGCCTCACACCTAGCTCGGCTTCACGCTGTTGAAACCAAAGCTTTCAGAATTATTGGAATCTCCCGCGATGAAGCTATCTCTGAGGGCCTTTCACTCACTCACCGCAGGCAGGTAGGTGGTCTTTCTGTCTTCTACCGACTCCTCTCCGGCCTTGCACCCCCAGCTCTCTCTGTGCTCTGTCCCCCAAATATTCCTACAGGTCGCACAAGATCTGCCAGCAACCCTCTGATGGTTAAACTGCCGAAATCTCGGCTCTCCGCTCACCTTCACTCTTTCATTCCTCTTTTCTCCCGCCTCTGGAACAAACTCCCTCACTCCCTTCAATCCCACTCCTCCCTCCAGGTCTTTAAAACAGCTGTTCACCACCATCTCTTATCTTCCCCCATCCAAAACCTTGATCTTTTCTACCCCCGCTAATTCACCCCAGATCCACCTTGTTTGAAATTCCAACTTCTTTCCTGGAAGTCCTGGCAGTGTCCATATGTTTTATACCTCTCCCACTGCCCCCTTCCCACGCCCCCCCCCCCCCCAAAGCCCTCGCCCTCTCTCACATCTCTCGATGTCTCCATGTCTCTCGGTCCCTGCTCTCAAATGTTGTGTTTGTGTCCTTCCCCCTCTCTCCCCATCTTGTCTACCGCTCCCTATGTTATATGTTTTATGTGTCGGTTTGTCTTTCTGTGTGATTAATGTTCGCTCTTTCACGAGCCTCGATATTGTATACAAAAAAAAAAAAAAAAAAAAAAAAAAAAAAAAAATCAGATTTATGTTACATATTAAGGGATTTTTCTTTAGTCACATTTTAAGAAGTTGTTAGTTTGGTATATAATGTTGAATGTCATTGACATATAATTATGTTATAGGTATGAACATATACGAGGAGTAGCAGCTGAGATACTCCAATATTTGTTTATTGGATTAGTGGTTATATTGGCAATAGTTTTAGTAGTGGCTTGCTTGAAAACCTTAGTGACGGTGGGTTTGAATAAGATAACAAACAACACTATGATAGTGCAAGCAGCCACAAAAGAGGAAATAAACAAAGCAACAAATGAGGAAATGAATGTGGAACCACAAGAGGAAGAATACGTGAATACATGAATACTGAGATTCAACGATTGAATCAAGTGATCTTGCAAATGAATACAGTAGAGTTAAAATAAGGGCATAACAAAATGTTGTGAACTATGTCCGTTTTACAAGATCGATGAACTCATATCACCACAAGTTACACTGTTAAAGAAAAACAAAAAGCGGGGAGGACTATGCTAATAATACATTATGCATAGTTTGCTTGTTTGCAAGATTTGTTGGGAATTAGATATTCCTGTTTGTGATTTCAATCATATATACTCATTATTAATGCATTTATTTTCTTTGAAGTTGAGTTACAACACCTGCATGAGTTAAATTTTTGAATTATATGAACCCGAAAGCAATTGTGGATGCTATTCTTAGTTTAGTAGTAAAAAAACACATATCTGATTTGAATATTATTCGTATGAAGTTGTTATAAAATATAGTGATTTCATGTTACAATGTACCCCATCTGATTCAATCTGTGTGGAGAGCAGATATAAATGTGGCTGAGTAAAGGGAAGACCAGATCACATCCCAAATGCAGTGCTAACGACATCTGGGAAGAAGTTTGAAAGGACAATTTGTGAAAAATGAAGTTAATTCTGGCATACACCCTCTTTCTCAAAGAATGATGAAGAAATACTCCTTTGTAAGATGGATGTTTACCTTCACCAAGGGAAAATTATGTGACCATTTGTCTGGGTCACACTGCAACATATGGAAAAGGGCGATTACTTACTTTGTTTGAATACCTCGAACATTCATCACATCAGCAATTGCAGGACGACGACATTTTACCTGCAACGTCTACGGGATACGGTGACGTGTGTCATTACTTCACCAACTTCCGGGGAGCCAGCATGGAGCTGCAAGCGAACGGCTGCGCCTTTTCCTTCACAACAGCTGTGCATGATTCTGCTGTGTGCTCCTGGTATGGACCATGGACAACTGAGTACCATGGTCCCAACATCATCATTGCGGATGCATCCGGCATCCCTGCTCCACATCTTGTTGACAAATCAACATCACATCAACACTTGCTCCATGCTCACGATGTGTGAGGAGGCAAGTCGACTACAACTGGATGGAGGCCTTGTTCAAATCTACTATGGCTCACAGCAAGAGTGGCAAGGATGCTGCATGGAGAGCAGGGTCAGTCTATGACTCTGCCCAGCTATCAGAACAGCAGAAAATCCTACGCAAATAGTGTAGGTGTTATGAAGACAACAGGAGAAAAATGTTTTATGCTGAAATTTCAAACACAAGTGATCCGCCCCCTTTTTTTCAAACAAAGAAAGTCAATATTTGATTAAAGGCAAACATTTTGCCAAATGTTGCAGATGCTTTATTATTTAAATGATGAACTGAAATTATTGCGTTTTGGTGAAGGTGAAATGTTTTGTGATCTTTATGCAAATGAGTTGAATTGAATTATCAACATAGAAAGAGTCAATGAACAAGGAAATGTATTGTGATCAAAATTCTTCCAGAATGACGGTGTATGCCTTAGGAAATTGAATTACCAGATTAGTGGTTTGAATATTTAATGTGGTAATGTTTAGATTAATGGTTAATATAAACATAAAAGAAAAAAACTGGGGATTGTCAGGGAATAAATATTCATATTGACAATATTGCTAGAATATATCTCAATGTAATATTGTGTAAAGTGGAATATGTTTTACTTTACAAATGAGACAAGAGCAATATAATTCAAGACAGAATGTGTACCGCTCTTGGACTGCCATCTGTGTCTATCAATAGTTAGCCTGTGTTCCATAGATGGAGCACAGGCTGCAAATTCTCCCTCAGCAGGTCAGAGCATTTGACCTCTTGAACAGAAATAATGTGGTGCTCTCAGTCTCCCAAAATAGAGGGCTGGCCAAAGAGCCAAATAAAGGCTTTTGGATGAAGGAGTCTGGGCCTTTAAAAACCAAGAGAAAGTTGCGATTGGGAAGAGAGAGAACTGGGAGAGTGACGGAGAAGCAGTGGACTGGGAGAGTGACTGAACAACTGAAGACCAGTTGACCTGATCAACCAACTGGAGACTGGTCAACAACTGAACGAGGTTCAACAAAAGACCTACAGAAGGAGCTACAGCCACGACCGACAGAACAACGTCATTAATATCTAATTAGTACATTTAGTAGAATACAGCAAAACTCTCAAAAGTGAATAAAACATTGATTTTGCTAAAACGAGTTTCTGGAAGTTTTAATAGTAGAACAGGAGTAGAAATAATTCTACCACAATGGTGCTGGTGTCCTGTTTTCTGAGGAGTTTGTAGACAGTGTGGTGAGTGTGACTAGAGTGAGTGATAGGTTGATGATGGTGAAAATGATGATTGGAAAGCTCTTGGTGAACGTCATCTCGGGATATGCTCCGCAGGTTGGTCGAAGCGATGAAGAGAAGGACAAGTTCTGGAGTGTGATAGAGAAGCTGATGGAAAACGTGAAAGATGAGGAAGTTGTTGTGGTAGGAGGAGACCTAAATGGACATGTGGGAAGGAGTATGGATGGTTTTGACGGAGTTCATGGGGGTTACGGATATGGTGTGAGAAATGGAGAAGGTGAAAGGATTTTGGAGTTTGCTGATGGAGCTGATTTGTTGATTTGTAATACTCAGTTCCAGAAAGAGGATAATAAGCTTGTTACATACACGTCAGGTGGGTCGACGACAACCGTTGACTACCTGATGGTGCGTAGGCGAGATAGGGGGCACCTCCGGGTGCCTCCGGATCACAAAGGTGATCCCGGGGGAGGAGGCTGTTTCACAGCACCACTTGGTTGTCTGCGACATAAGGGTGAAAGGTGCGAGGAGAGCTCGGCGGGTGAAGTACCAACCGAGAATTAAGGTGTGGAGGTTGAAAGAGGTGACAGTAAGGGAGGCATTAAAAGAGAGGCTGAGTAGGGTCGAGGATGATGTGGTTGAGCTTGAAAGTGAAAGTGTCAATGAAAGCTAGTCTGTTGGGAGCCGTTGGTGAGGTATGTGGATGGACAAAAGGACCACCGAGGCACTCGGAAACATGGTGGTGGGATGATGAAGTTGGAAAGAGGTTTGACGAGAAGAGGAAGAAGTTCAATGAGTGGCAGAAGGCGAAGGGTACGGGAGCAGAAACAGCAGAGCATGAAAGTTATAAGGCAGCCAGGAAGGCTGCAAAGAAAGAGGTAGCAAAGGCGCAGGAGGCATGTAGGAAAATGTTCGGAGAACGCTAGGATTCGGAAGAGGGTCAGAAAGCAGTATTCAGGATTGCAAATCAGATAGCGAAAGAGAGGTGTGATGTGATGGGGGTGAGTTGCTTGAAGGATGAAGTGGGACAAATCGTTGTCGACCCAGATGGAATTAAAGGAAGATGTAAAAGATATATGGAAATGCTGTTGAATACAGAGAATGAATGGGATGGCAACATAGAGAGTAACCCAGTTTTAGGACCGGCAGAGAAGATAACTGAGAAAGAAGTTGAGGAAGCGATAAAAGCAATGAAGGGTAGAAAAGTGGGAGGGCCGACGGGAGTTGGGGGAGATATGTTGAAGGCAGCAGGAAGTTGGGATGTGAAGAGAATGACAGAGATCTGTAATCTGGTGGTGAAAGAAGGCTGCATCCAGTGGATTGGGAACTGAGTACCCTCGTCCCTCTATACAAGGGGAAAGGTGACACTCTAGAGTGTGGCTCGTACCGAGCGATAAAGTTGTTGGAGCATGGAATGAAGGTATTGGAAAGGGTGTTGGAGAGGAGGATAAGGAAGAAAGTGAAGATCGACGAAATGCAGTTTGGATTTGTGCCAGGAAGAGGAACGACAGACGTGCTTTTCATTGTGAGGCAGTTGCAGGAGAAGTACATGGAGAAGAGGAAGAAGTTGTTTCTTGGGTTTGTTGATCTGGAGAAAGCATTCGATAGGGTTCCACGCAAAGTATTGACATGGGCATTGAGGAAGTTAGGAGTGGAGGAATGGTTGATCAGAGTAGTGTTGGCAATGTACAAAAGAGCGCGCACAGCTGTAAGGACAAAGGACGGGAACAGTGGTGAGTTTGAGGTGAAGTTGGGAGTGCATCAGGGGTCGGTACTAAGTCCACTACTATTTGTAGCTGTGATGGAGCTGCTGGCTCATAACGTAAAGGAGGGTTTACTGTGGGAGTTGTTATATGCAGATGATCTGGTGTTGATTGCAGAAAGTATGGATGGACTGAAGGAAAAGATGAACAAGTGGAAAGAATGTATGGAGACAAAAGGTCTGAAGGTGAATATCGGAAAGCCGAAGGTGATGGCAAGTGGTAAAGCATGTGGTGAGGTGGAAAGAACTGGGAAGTGGCCCTGTGTTGTGTGTAGGAAGGGTGTCGGAGTGAACTCCATTTAATGTACAATGTGCGTTGAGTGGGTTCATCAAAAATGTAGTGGTCTGAGAGGGTCATTAACCAGCGTGGCAGCTACATTCAAATGTAAGGTGTGCACAGAGGGAGTTGCAGATGGAGGAAATGTTGAGTTGGATCATGGAGACGGCATGAAGCTGGAAGGTGTGAAAATTTTTTGCTACCTCGGAGACATGCTGAATGGAGAAGATGGATCAGACTCGGCAACGGTTGCTGGAGTGAGATGTGCATGGAAGACGTTTCGGGAACTGAGTGACGGGCTGATGATGAGGGAGTGTCGTTGAAGCTGAAGGGAAAGGTGTATGCTGCATGTGTGAGAAGTATTATGATTTATGCGAGCAAGACATGGGTAATGAACGTAGAGCAGCAACGAAGGTTGGAAAGGGTGGAAATGCGAATGGTTCGACGGATTTGCAGAGTATCGTTGAGAGAGAGGAAGACAAATGATGAATTGCGGAAGATGATGGGAATAGAGCCTGTGATTGATGCTGTGAAGAGGAACAGGTTGAGATGGTTTGCTCATGTGTTGAGGAAGGATGAAAGTGACTGGTTGAGAAGAGTGATGGAAATGAATGTAGAAGGAAGTAGGGGATGGGGAAGACCGAGAAAGACTTGGCTAAAGATGCTGGAAGAAGAAATGCGTGCAAGGGGGTTAACAAGGAGAGATGCAGAAAATAGGGCAAAATGGAGAAGATTGTCATGGGGACCGCAAGGCTAACCCCCGCTCTAATAGGGAAAATGGCCTTTAAAATGCATGTTGTATGTTGTTGTTGTTGTATATATGTGTATGAATATTATATGTATTACTTCATCTGTTCGAATATTCACAAAACCATTCAATAATATAAGAGATTGACACAGCCAGTAGTACCATAATTACTCATACGGGTTTATATACTGTGCGGATTGCGGAGGTGATTGGTAATATATAAAATTGTTACTCAAGATGGAAAAAGTTTGTAAACGTCATGACGTTAAGACGTAGCAGAGTTTAAAGTGGAAAACGTGGTTATGAAAGTTACATCTCATGCTCTCACGAGGAGTCTGTTGTATTATAAATTATATACAACCAAATGGAGCATGAAAACGTGTTTTGAAGGTGTCATTTGGCACCACACCCACTTCGCGCTCGCCACACCCACTTCATGCTCACCACACCGACTTCGCGCTCGCCACTCCCACTTTGCGCTTGCCACACCCACCCCCATCCGCCTCACCTTCTCTCTCCTCCCCCTCCTTCTGACACCGATGTCAGAAGTTTTTCTATCCAAGATGGCTGCCAAACCTCATGACCTATGACATCATCATTTTCAAACTATATGCAACAGTGCTGTTAGATGATGTTTGTAAAATTTTGCATCGATAGGGTGAGCGGTTTCAGAGATATAATTATTTAATATTTTCCTTCAATCCAATATGGCTGCTAAACCATGTGACCTATGATGTCATAAATTAAATATTTCAATACAAATGGGTCATAGCCCATGTGCATGCAATTTCAGATTTTTAGGATAAGGAATTCGATTAAAACATTTTGGCTGGTGTACCACTTCACCTATGATGTCATCATTATCATTCTTTTGCTCCCCATTGGGAGTACTTGACAATGTGCCAAGTTTCAGATTTTTCCATTCAGCGGTTTCCAATAGATAGATTTTTTAATTATTTCCTTTAAATCCAAGATGGCTGCCATACCACGTGACCTATGACGTCACAATTATCATGAAAACATTCTGCATGTGTGTCACTCCTACCCTGAAAGTTTCGTCTGTATCAGACATATTGTTGCTGAGAAAAACGAGGTTTAGCCTGTATTGGTCCAAGAGCTAGGGTACCTTTTGTGCAGCGTCTGAGGCCAAAAGGTTTGATCAACTTTTCTAAACCAAAATTTAATGCACATTCCAAAAATCCATTTCTTATGTGCCGCAAATGTTGCGGTTTGGGTGAAAAATGCGTTTTTTTGTTGTTATTTTTCTATATTTTGGCGAAATCTGAAAATTATGCTTTAATTCTAGATATCAATTTTACTCTCTGGTATATGGTCATGTGAGGTATCAAAATAAAGCTACTGACCTGGAGATCACTCAAGAACACAAATAATTAGAAATTAAAATATAGTTGCCAAGGTAACAGCCATTTGAGTGGCTCTGAAGTCCAAAAATATCAATTTCACGGTGCAATACATTGTGCATTTTAATGTGGAATCAGAGGCCAAATGGTTTTTAAAACATTTCTAAATCATAATTTTATGTAGAATCTGAATATCAATGTCTTACAAGCTAGACATGAAGCCTGTTGGGTGAAAATCACATTTTTGTTGGTTATGCGTATTACACAGAAAACTCTGAAATTGGGTGTTAATTCTAAATACCATTTTATCATCATTTATATTCGCATGTGAGGTATCCACATGAAAGTATTCACATACAGTGTATATACATGTATTTTCCAAGGATAACAGTATTTTTAGAGTGAAGTATAGTTGCTTTGATAAACAACACTAATCCTGAGCTGATTGCTTATAAAGGTTGACGACTAGCACCTACTAATGAGTCTATCATCATATATATCGACCATCATATATATCTATCATCATATATATGAGTCTATCATCATATATATCGACCACCCTAGAAACCATTAATATGTTGTTATGAAATATATTGCATGTGATTGGTTGCCATGGTAATGGGATTCATTATTAACAAAGTGCAGATCATTACACAAGAAATAAGCTTCTGTAGGGGAAGTGGTGGGGCTCAAGACGCCAATGGTCGGGAACAGGTTTTACAAAAGGTCTGGTTTATTAACTGGTTATTCACTTCATTCGTTTTACCAAATAATACCGTTTAACTCAATGGACCAGGTTAACTCTATTCGCATGGTCCTTCTCGTTCGGCCGATGTTCCTCCGCCATTCCCGTCGGGCAGAGGTTCTGAGTATGAGTGCTCTCTCTCAGCGCTGTTCACAGGGTTCCGTTCCGTTCCGTAGGTCAGAGCTTCTGGTGACAAGTCTCCTGACTCATCGTTTGCTCTGGTTTTTATGGGCCTTGTCGCGCTAATCCTTTCTCCGCTAATGCCCCGAGGTCATGCATGCACCGAGTCCTGGCACCAGCTCGCTCCCCTCCTGCTGCGAGTTCCGTTTACCAAACGATAGGGGGGTGCTCCAGCCTGGGGCTGTGACCAGGTGGACAAGAGATTACCATGTTCGTGCACATTCTTGGCATCCATTTACGAAATCGTTACCAGTCTTAATCAATGAGTTACCAGTGCCAATCAATAAGTTACACTGAGTTACACTTCCACAATTCCCTCATCTTTTTGTTTTTGTTTATATTAACCATTAATCTAAACATCAATATAAGTAAACAGTCAATCACTACAAGTAAACATCATTACAAGTATAAGTAAATAATCATAACTTTGGTAATCAAATTCCCTTAGGCATACACCGTCATCCTGCAAGAATCACAAAACATTTCGTTGGTCATTGACTCCTTCCATATTGTTCAATCTATTGCATTTGCATCACAAATATCTTTTCAAAACAACACTTCACCATCACCAAGATACAACAATTTCACTTCATTTTCAAGTTTTGTAAAGCATCTGCACCATCTGGCAAAAACGTTTGCCTCCACACAAATGTTGACTTTGTTTGAAAGGAAGGGCTGATCACTTGTGTTTGAATCCAGGTATGAAACATTTTCTCCTAATGTCTTCATAGCTCCTGCACTACTTCGTGTAGGATTTCGCTGTTGTGGTAACATTGCGGAGTCATAGACTGACCCTGCTCTCCTTGTAGCATTCTTGCCACTTTTTGCTGTAAACCATTGTAATTCCTGAACAAGGCCTTCACCCAGTTGTAGTCGACTTGCCTCCTCCCTCATTGTGAGTGGGCAGCAAGTATTGGTATGACGTTGATTGGCCAGCAAGATGTGGAACAGGGATGCCGGATGCATCCACAATGATGTTGGGACCATGGTGTTCAGGTCATCCATGGTCCATACCAGGAGTGGCCCGCAGAATCGCGCACAGCTGTTGTGAAAAGGCACAGCCATTGGTTTGCAGCTCCATGCTGGCTCCCCGGAAGTTGGTGGAGTAATAACATATGTCCCCGCATTTCACAGAGGTTGCGGGTAAAATGTCGTTGTCCTGCAACTTCTGATGTGATGAATGTTCGAAGCCTTCAAACAAGAGTAAGTGATCGCCTTTCTTTCATATGTTGCAGTGTGATCCAGGCAAATGGTCACATAAATTTCCTTGGTGAAGGTAAGCATTCATCTCCAAGTTACACGGGAGAATGTCTTCATCATTCTTTGAGAAAGAGGGTGTATGCCATGATTAACTTCATTTTTAGCCACAAATTTTCTTTCTCGAACTTCTTCCCAATTCCGTTAGCACTCCCTTCAAAATGTGATCTCGTCTTATCCTTATGCTCAGTCACATCTGAATCTGCTTTCCGCACACACTGAATCAGATAGGGTACATCTTACCATGAAATCAGCATAATCATGTATATCTTCCGACAGTTTCACATTCAACAATTTGTTGTTTTTCCTTAACACAAAAAGTTATATTCATTTATATGCGTCACACAAATAATATTCAATCAGGTATGTATTTTATTACTAAACTAAGAATAGCATCCACAATTGCTTTCAGGTTAATATAGTTCAAAAATTAACTCATGCAGGTATTTTAGCACTACTCTAAGAAAATAAATTGTATATGATTACAATCACAAACGGGAATACCTAATTCCCAACAACAATTTTCCAAACCAACAAATTAAGCATAATGTATTATTACCATAATTCCTCTCCACTTTTTTCTTTTCCCTCTTTTTTTTTTTTTTTTTTTTTTTTTTTTCTAACAGTGTGTCACTCGTGGTGATATGAGTTCACTGATATTGTAATTGACACAACTCATAACATTGTCGTTATGCCATTATCTTAATTCTACTGTATTCATTTGCAACATCACTTGATTTAATCTTTTAATCTCAGTAATTATGTCGCCATAAAAGTCTTCCTTTTCTGGTTCCACATTTCTTTCCTCATTTGTCACTTCATGCGTTATCATCGTGTTGTTGGTTACCTTATTCAAACACACCGTCACTAAGGCTTTCAAGCAAGCCACCACTAAAACAATTGCCAATATAACTACTAAACCAACAAACAAGTCTGCTACTCCTTGTATATATTCATACCTATGACATAATTATATGTTGATGACATTCAACATTATATACCAAACTAACAAGCTTCCTAAAAGGTAAATAAAGAAAATCCCTTAATATGTAACATAAATCAGATTATTTGTCTTACCCTGATCCCCCTATCTCCCGGGGTTGAACTCAATCCCCTGATCATGAGTGTAGTTGTGATACATTTTTCACTCATGTTGTATTAATATCAGCAGGTAATTGTATGTCATGTAGGCAAATAAATGTCACTATCCCAAGTAGGAATATCACATGTTGAAAATGTAATGTTTATCAATGCAAGGGGTGTTAAAATGTAATTCAAATGACTGTAAATCACGACTATCATTTATCTGCCACTGAATGTTCTGCTGGGCTGCTAGGTGCAGCCTCATTTTCTGTGGGATCGTCCACCTTAGCCCCATGTGCTTGTTTGCAATGAGGGGCATGAATCCAACTTTCTATTTTGGGTCCATATTTTTTCCTATTCTTATCAATCTCCTATGGTTTGTCATTTCGTTCCAAGATACCGCAACCAAAGGTTTTAACCAAAGCTCTACCAAACTATTTCCAATTTGAACAAAAAATGCCAGTGAAACAATGATTCGAAGAATTAACTTCAAGGGGTCAATAAATTTATTCTATAACCAGATCTAATTTTCCCATCCAATAGTTTGCCTTGCCACATGTCATATTATAACACTTTAATAAACCTTCGAAAAATGTTTCCCATCTCAACAAATTTCCTTTTTTCAAATAGCCATGTGTAACTTACGTATTTAACTACAATTTCCTCTCAATTTGTTTGGCCTAACTGGCCGCAAAAGTGGCTGCCAGCATGCAGTACCGTTTTTTATCTACCAAGGAAGTGTTCGTCCACACAAGACCTCTACCAAAATATTGTTTGTAAAAACAAATCTGGGATTTCTGATTACATGGATGCACACTCTCAGGACATTTTCAGGCTGCTGTTAACAATCCACTACGATAAATTAATTCCTTTACCCACAATCAAATAATTAGTACAAATTGAGGATAGTATCCCTATCACATTCTTTTATAGATTCATGATGTTGGATCTAATTTTTTCCAATAATTTTCCACTGCTGTAAGGAAGAACAATAGCTCTCATAAGTCTTAGTAATATCGTACTTAATTTACCCAGCATCGAATAATTTATTTACTATCCTTTCTCATCTGTTAACCAGTGACTTTGTTTGAACTCCAGAACTGAAAAACTCATAATAGTTCAAACCAGCAAAATTTTCTTTACTATTTTCCCATATCATCTATGCCTAAACCATATCCATACATACAGCACAATTTATATGCTGATAAAATTCAAGTTTATATATATAAAAATCCATGAGCAGAGTACTCTGGGAAGTCAGTGTAAGACCTCTCCAAAATTTGGCTAATTTTGTACTCCCACATTTTTATGAAGCTCATATCCATAAATAGCTTTGATTCCCATATAAATTCGATCACAATGGAATCCCAAGATTACTCCCAATTTTTACTATTAATGAATAGCTGCTCATAACTCAGCAAATCAAATCTTTATTCTCCATCTCCCTTGACAAAAGTGATAATTTTCATAACCAAATTATATTTCTATTTTTTATTTTATTTAACGAATTCTCTCGATATGCGATCCCTTCCCCATGGAACTATCTATTTTTTTTTTTTCAGACAAGGCACACTGTCGGTGTCAACAATCTTGTAAGATTGATACACAAAAACAAAAACAACAAACACAAACATTGATACACAAAACACACACACACGCATGCATTATGCATATTTGTTTGCATTGGAACCATTATTTACAGATCAGGTTGGGTGTCAGTTTTATTTCATTTTCATAAAATTTGTCCTTCAATTTTATAAATGCTAATACGCAAATGGACCAAAAAGTTTTTTTTTTTTTTAGAAAACCCCTATGATGTCACATTGGAATTACCCTTTCAGTTCCCACCATAATTTATCCAAATTTGACTACACACCCATTTGCATGTCAGTCGACCACTGACCTATCAATCATGCGGAACACTAGTCCGAAATTCCCACCTGATCATCATGTGACTCTTGTCACTTGGTTTCAAAAATTTGCAAAGCAATTGTTCCAACTTTGTAAATTTAAAATTGTGCGCCCAACATAAAAGATCCAATTTCGGCATTTGATCAATTAATTACTAATTTGCTTAAAAGCAAAAGAAAAAATGAATAATTCTTGCTCCGAAAACTTTTCAGACCCAAGAATCATCGACAGTTATTCATGTTTGTCCAGTAATCTAATTTGTTGAGGCCAATCGTCATTTGGGATTTGTCGCAATGAAGGCCTAATCATTGTCTGAGGTATCGGTCAGCACTGGTACCCTTGATCTTGGTTTACCCTATTAACTTGTCTTCCTTTTGGTATACGGACATCCTCTTTTCCAATGTCCCATCCGTCCACACTTGAAACACCGGTTTCTGTCGTTGCCTGGGCTGTGCACCTGTGCACTTGTATTGCTGGGCTGCATCTCTACATCCCTGAGTTGCCACTGCAATCTCTCGTTATCTCCTGAAACACGAAAAAATTCTCTGTACCGTCCTTTTTGGGGAGACAACTGGAAATCAGATGGGACAACTGTCACTTTCATTCCTAATTTCGAGGGCAGTTGTGCATTTGTCTCCTCCACTGTATCCTGTATCCTTTTTATTTTAAGTTCTAGATCCGTTATCCGTTCTTGCTGTTCCCGTTGTCTGGATTCACCATCCCAAAGATGGAATGCAAGCCAGTCTACCGTTAGATTCTGTCTCTTCCTGGCTTTCAATCTTTGTTCCAATCTTTCCAATCGACTTCGCTCAAATGTACCATCTCTTGGAAACTCCTCATCATGTCCCTTTGTCCACAAATACCAATTTTCGACCTGCCTTATAGCTTCGGCACCATAACGGTCGTACATATGATGTGTACAAGTACCTTTTTGTGGAATCTCTGGTTGTCCTTGTGTGTTCTTGCAGGCTCCATTTCCCATTCTGCCTTTTATCAAAGTAGCGTTTGATGTGTTGTAGTTTGTTCCTCTAAAGCTTCACTCGTACCTCCAGGAAGGATCTCTCCACCTGTTCAAACAGTGATTTCCAGAGAATCTCCCTCACCTGTGGCTTTTGCACAATCCAATCTCACAGATCAGTATTTGCAGATGAGCCAGAGGGTCAGTATGAAATGGGTGAATCCTCAGGTGTCCGCTCTGTTGACGGGGAAATCACACAATGGTAACCGCACATATATATCTGTATATAAACTCACCACCTTGCTCAATTTTCCAAGGTTGTCTTCACATTGATAATATCTCACAAAGATATCAAAGCTTCTTTCTTGAGACCGCATTTTCATCAATCAAACAATCAATATATTCAATTCAATTTATTCAGTTCAATTTATTCAGTTAAATTTATTCAATTAAATTCAATCAATTAGATTCAATCAATCAACAATTCAATCAATTATTCAATTTCAATTAATTCATCAATATTCATCAATAAATCAAATTAATCATTTTGGATGACTCCTTGCATAAGCCCTTTCCCCAATGATGTCAGGACAGGTCCATCCATTGACTGAGATCGAATCTCATCGGTCGTCACCTCTAGTTCGTACCTCATGTCAATTGATGAATCACCGTCCTGTCCTAGGGTCATATCTGACATATTTCCCCATTTTGCCTGGTCTCCACAAATTTTCTTTGCAACCACTGAAGGCAACTCATCCTTCATTCGTGAGACAGCCAAAATGGATGGCAGATATTAAAGTTCTTTGGGAAAAATATCTCATCATTTTTCTTTTAATAGTACCCAAATCTCTTGGCAATATAAATTTCGTAAAACTCCTGAAATAAGACTGTAAAATTCCTTCAATCATGCTAAATTTTGAAACTCCATCGCTTGTAACACCCAATTTATCCCATAGGGCTTGAAAGTTCTTTCCCAAGTTCATGCAATCATTCTGCATTTGAACCCTATGATATCATTCATAATAATCATCATGATTTTATAGTCATGGTCATATCATAATCATCTATTTAAAACGAACATTTCCTTTATCACCACAGCTATGTGGTATAATCAACAATAGAATAAAACTGTACATAGCAACAGGCTACCTCATGGCCACTTAGTATACCTATTGACAATAAGTCATAACAATATCGAATAATCATTGAACAATTCAAAAAATCGCTTCCACTGCTCCAGCCACAGCATTCGTCATTTTGTCTGCTCATCCGCGTGACAAAAACGAAATAAAGGGAGCTCAACCATTACACAGCGCTTTTAATGGCGAATGCCATAGGAACTCAACGCAATTTCGACTCGGCCAGAAAAACGAGCAAATTTTGCAGGACGTTAACTGGAATTAGTCGTGAAAATATATACAAAATACACAAAAATACACACCCACAAAAATAAACAACAAAACCCAAACAAACCCAAGGTCGACCCTCTTACACAGTAAATTACATCATTTCAGCATCGTATTGATTGCTGAAATATTCCAGGGTTTATACACACCTTAAAAGAGGTATGCGTGGTGTTGCCCCCTCCCACGTTTATTCCAGGGTTTATACACACCTTAAAAGAGGTATGCGTGGTGTTGCCCCCTCCCACTTTTAATTCCTCATTAAATTCCTCATTAAATTACTCATTAAATTACTCATTAAATTACTCATTAAATTACTCATTAAATTACTCATTAAATTACTCATTAAATTACTCATTAAATTACTTATTAAATTACTCATTAAATTACTCATTAAATTACTTATTAAATTACTCATTAAATTACTCATTAAATTACTTATTAAATTACTCATTAAATTACTCATTAAGTTACTCATTAAATTACTTATTAAATTACTTATTAAATTACTCATTAAATTACTCATTAAATTACTTATTAAATTACTCATTAAATTACTCATTAAGTTACTCATTAAATTACTTATTAAATTACTCATTAAATTACTCATTAAGTTACTCATTAAATTACTCATTAACTTAACTTACATAGTTTCAGCATTGTATTGATTGCTGAAATATTCCAGGGTTTATACACACCTTAAAAGAGGTATGCGTGGTGTTGCCCCCTCCCACGTTTATTCCAGGGTTTATACACACCTTAAAAGAGGTATGCGTGGTGTTGCCCCCTCCCACTTTTAATTACTCATTACATCGTTTCAATTAAAAACATCGCTTCTACTGCTCCAGCCGCAGCATTCGTCACTTTGTCTGCTCATCCGCATGACCAAAACGAAATAAAGGGAGCTCAACCATTACACAGTGCTTTTAATGGCATAGGCATTACAACCATTACAAAATAACATAGGAACTCAATGCAATTCCGACTCGGCCAGAAAACGAGCAAATTTTGCAGGATGTTAACTGGAATTAGTCGTGAAAATATATCCAAAATACACAAAAAATACACACCCACACAAATAAACAACATTTATTCCGTTCAACAGAACAAACATTTCCTATATCATGACATGCATGTCTTCAAAATTATATGACCAAGAGAAAAGTAAAACTAATTAAAACTGCGGGCAGTGATAATCCGGGGACCATACCGCTCCATCCTGATTCGACGGGTGTGTGCTAGAGTCGTTAACAACGACAGTCCAGATCCGATTGTTCAAAATTTCAACTCAATCGATCGAAAAATGAACGCAGGGATGCATTTTAAAGGTGCAGTGGCACTAACTGAGTTGCCACGAATATGGCCACGAAATTGCCAATATGGCCATCACAAAATATTTTCCTTAATCAATTGGCTCATAGCATAACCAATCTGCAAGTATCTCATCCGAAGATGTATCTCTGAGGAATTTTAATTAAATAAGTCATATTATAAATCAACGAGTTAATTTATTAAATGATTAATCAATAAATCAGAATTTTCCTTGACAGCCACATCACTTGGTCAGTGTCATGTCCAAATATCAGCTTCCTTACTCAAAAGGTGCCTGAGTTAATGTAATGTAATTACTGTAATAAGATTACTGCAATTACTGTAATGATTACTGTAATTACTGTAATTACCGGAACTGTAATTACTGTAATTACCTCAGGTAATTACTGTAATGTAATTACTGTAATTTAATAAGAAATGTAATTAATTAAATAAGTACTTCCTTAATCGCTAATAATTAAATAACTCGTGAATTCTTATCCGATTTACTTAACATTTGAGTGTCCCCAAAACGTTGGAGCAAAACGTTGCAACAACGAAAGTGAAACGTTGTAGCGACGTTGTGGAAACGTCAGCAAAACCCAACATTTGAATGTTCCCAAAACGTTGGAGCAAAACGTTGCAACAACGAAAGTGAAACGTTGTGGCGACGTTGTGGAAACGTCAGCAAAACCCAACATTTAAATGTTCCCAAAACGTTGGAGCAAAACGTTGCAACAACGAAAGTGAAACGTTGTGGCGACGTTGTGGAAACGTTAGCAAACCACAACATTTGAATGTTCCCAAAACGTTGGAGCAAAACGTTGCAACAACGAAAGTGAAACGTTGTAGCGACGTTGTGGAAACGTTAGCAAAACCCAACATTTAAATGTTCCCAAAACGTTGGAGCAAAACGTTGCAACAACGAAAGTGAAACGTTGTAGCGACGTTGTGGAAACGTTAGCAAAACCCAACATTTAAATGTTCCCAAAACGTTGGAGCAAAACGTTGCAACAACGAAAGTGAAACGTTGTAGCGACGTTGTGGAAACGCGAGCAAAACCCAACATTTAAATGTTCCCAAAACGTTGGAGCAAAACGTTGCAACAACGAAAGTGAAACGTTGTGGCGACGTTGTGGAAACGTTAGCAAACCACAACATTTGAATGTTCCCAAAACGTTGGAGCAAAACGTTGCAACAACGAAAGTGAAACGTTGTGGCGACGTTGTGGAAACGTTAGCAAAACCCAACATTTAAATGTTCCCAAAACGTTGGAGCAAAACGTTGCAACAACGAAAGTGAAACGTTGTGGCGACGTTGTGGAAACGTTAGCAAACCACAACATTTGAATGTTCCCAAAACGTTGGAGCAAAACGTTGCAACAACGAAAGTGAAACGTTGTGGCGACGTTGTGGAAACGTTAGCAAACCACAACATTTGAATGTTCCCAAAACGTTCCAACAACAAATGATCACAAGTAATTATCACATTGCAATGACCTCTAAACATTCCTAAACCAATAAGCTAGTCTGGCGATGCCAAATACCTCACACGTCTGTCATCTTAGAAGTCGCTGTTTGCTTT
Source organism: Myxine glutinosa (assembly GCF_964187855.1). Lineage (NCBI taxonomy): Eukaryota > Metazoa > Chordata > Myxini > Myxiniformes > Myxinidae > Myxine > Myxine glutinosa. Next base: position 210,604,591 of record NC_136264.1, read on the forward strand.
AGACAAATACTTATCAAAGCCTTCAGACAAACTATTAGCAATATTATTCCTAGGATTAAAATTATTAGGATTATTATCAAATATTTATCAAAATATTAGGATTATCATCAAACCAATGAATGACTCAATTTTTTAATGACTACATCCAAACCTCGATATTTTGAGTTCCGTAACTTTAATACTTCAAATTTTCCATTCCTTCCCTTCCTGATCCTTAGATGTAGGGATGGGTTCTTTTTAGGATCATGTTGCATCGAGCATTATTTTCCAAAACAGTGTGAACATTAAACTACACCATTACCTCTGACATCCCACAATTAACATTAGCTTTCCCATGATGTCGCGATATGACCTTATAATCCCATAAAACTCTTTAATACTTCAAATTTTCCATTCCTTCCCTTCCTGATCCTTAGATGTAGGGATGGGTTCTTTTTAGGATCATGTTGCATCGAGCATTATTTTCCAAAACAGTGTGAACATTAAACTACACCATTACCTCTGGCATCCCACAATTAACATTAGCTTTCCCATGATGTCGCGATATGACCTTATAATCCCATAAAACTCTTTAATACTTCAAATTTTCCATTCCTTCCCTTCCTGATCCTTAGATGTAGGGATGGGTTCTTTTTAGGATCATGTTGCATCGAGCATTATTTTCCAAAACAGTGTGAACATTAAACTACACCATTACCTCTGGCATCCCACAATTAACATTAGCTTTCCCATGATGTCGCGATATGACCTTATAATCCCATAAAACTCTTTAATACTTCAAATTTTCCATTCCTTCCCTTCCTGATCCTTAGATGTAGGGATGGGTTCTTTTATATTTATCCCATTAAAATCCCATTACAATCCCATATCTTGTCACCCTTTGCATTGTTGAAAGCAATTAATTCCATAACTCAATTTTACCTTACATCCTTACATTACCTTACACCCTTACATCCTTTTTTTTTTTTTAATCCCATTAAACTTGTTCAAAGAACGTTCATTTCGCAAAATCGAACCAACCACAACCTTCGCCATTAATATCTATTGTAAGCGTGCCGAATCAATAAGTATCACTTTTCCTATGAGCCTCGACCAGAGGGTGGTTGTTACTCACAAACACTCGTCGCTAGCTGTTCCATTGTCTGTTGATTTTCATTCTGCTGCCTATTTCCATTGAGCCATCAGAGTGGAATTTGGAATTTTTTATTTCTCTGAGCTCATGAAAGTGGTGACAATGGGTGGTCTGCCATTGCTTTTCCACAAAAGCACTTAATTATTGTCTTTCATTCAACCGTGAAGCATGTCTCAAAGGCTTAGTGATGGACCTGGCCAAAATTTGATGCAATTTTGGTGTTTAACCAGGATAAATTTGGAACAGCCCTTAAACTAACACCAAGCAGATCAATTTTTTTTTTTTTTTTTTTTTTTTTTTTGAAGCTTAATCGCAGATAAATCACCTTTCAATAAAATATTTGTACCAACCAAATCTGCGAGCATGGGGCGCAGAGAAAATACACAAAAAAAACAATAACCCTGCAGTAACAACTTCAACCTAGGTTGAGGTTGAGGGTTCACACAAACACTTTGCTCCTCGCAAAGCGTCCGCCAATGGGAACTAAAGGGAGGGAGAAGGAGCCTGAGCAAGAGACAGGGTGCCGGAATGGACATGAGGGACAATGAGGGACAGTGAGGGAGTGTTGGTATGCAATTTTCATCCAATCGCCATCTTTCACAATAATTCTGGACCGGCATGAGGTGGCGTTGTCTGTCATGAATTTATTTGTTGATCGAACGAGTTTTAGACATGGCGGGAAAACTGAAAAAAATTATTTATTTAAAACGGGTGTACACGATTGTACACGTGTACAGACCTTACCGAACCGGCAAACAAATCGCCTCATGGTGCACTTCATGAGCCGATTTGCCTGCAGACCAGAGTCAGGCTTTTAATACCCAGTGTATATTGTACATATTCTCGCAAGCTCACGAATAATAGAATCATTTAAAACGTTCCATCCTTGGATTACCTATGGACAATCACAAGTCCCACACACCAAATCCTCCATGTATATACACATAACTATTCCCAAGTTCGTAAATCATACTGGACAAAAACAAGACACACTCACCTTTAAAGGTCTTGTATGTGTCCAATTGATCCCAGCGGTGCCTCCAAATTGTAGGGGAAGTGGTGGGGCTCAAGACGCCAATGGTCGGAAACAGGTTTTACAAAAGGTCTGGTTTATTAACTGGTTATTCACTTCATTCGTTTTACCAAATAATACCGTTTAACTCAATGGACCAGGTTAACTCTATTTGCATGGTCCTTCTCGTTCGGCCGATGTTCCTCCGCCATTCCCGTCGGGCAGAGGTTCTGAGTATGAGTGCTCTCTCTCAGCGCTGTTCACAGGGTTCCGTTCCGTTCCGTAGGTCAGAGCTTCTGGTGACAAGTCTCCTGACTCATCGTTTGCTCTGGTTTTTATGGGCCTTGGCACGCTAATCCTTTCTCCGCTAATGCCCCGAGGTCATGCATGCACCGAGTCCTGGCACCAGCTCGCTCCCCTCCTGCTGCGAGTTCCATTTACCAAACGATAGGGGGGTGCTCCAGCCTGGGGCTGTGACCAGGTGGACAAGAGATTACCATGTTCGTGCACATTCTTGGCATCCATTTACGAAATCGTTACCAGTCTTAATCAATGAGTTACCAGTGCCAATCAATAAGTTACACTGAGTTACACTTCCACACTTCCATTGACATATCTTTTTCATGAGACCTCTCTGACAACTGTTCTCATAATGACGTCCTCCTAAATCAGATGCATAAAAAAGGTAAAGTAATACAACAATTAATTGATGTAGTTATCCCATCACCAATTGTATCTACCGGTAGTCTATTTGTCTATAATACCTGTCACCCTCTTATATCTACTGTTCATATAATTATTTACTCTATCAGCTACGATATGCTAAGTTATGCTTATTACTACCACTCTCACCAAACCACAAAATACTAACAGTAGTGTCATAAATATACAACATATGTAAACATTAACTAAAAGTCTGAAACACTTCAAGTCTTAAATGCATCTGACACCAAATAAGAGAACAAGATATGCACAACATAAACAACAAGTACAAAAAGTTTTAATTAAAACAAAAGCCGCGTCGATGTTACACAATGCCGAGATGCAGCTGTGCCTATAACGTCGATGTTATAGGCACAGGACATTCCTATTGATTCGATTACTTGATGTTATTTTTGTACAAAGCGAAAATATATCTCGGCAATTTCCCGTGTGTGGCGACGAATTTTTAATATATCTCGGCATTTTCCCGTCTGTTATTTCAGGCAGTGTATGACTGACCATGCCGCGATTTTAAAAAAATATATCTCGGCAATTTCCCGTGTGTGGCGACACGTGAACGAAGCTATGCTCCTCTCTCCACATTATTGTGACGACGTATAAATTAAATATTTCATCATGACGATTGTCATCAAATGGACGAATTTTTAATATATCTCGGCATTTTCCCGTCTGTTATTTCAGGCGGTGTATGGCTGACCATGCCGCGATTTAAAAAATATATATCTCGGCAATTTCCCGTATGTGGCGACACGTGAACGAAGCTATGCTCCTCTCTCCACATTATTGTGACGACGTATAAATTAAATATTCCATCGTGACGATTGTCATCAAATGGACGAATTTTTAATATATCTCGGCATTTTCCCGTCTGTTATTTCGGGCGGTGTATGACTGACCATGCCGCGATTTAAACAAAATATATATATCTTGGCATTTTCCCGTCTGTTATTTCGGGCGATGTATGACTGACCATGCCGCGATTTAAACAAAAAAATCTCAATGGACTTGAAGTTACAGGCCTTTGAGAATTCATTTCGTTTTATAAAGGGCAACTTTCATCGGATTTTCTTCCCGTTTTTTTTCAACCGAGTCTAAAACTATGTTAGCGACTGTGAAAAATGAAATGATATATCGAATTTGATTTGAAATAAAACTGTGTGAGAGAGGAAGACACCACGGGCCTACAAAACAGGCCTCAAAGCTATGCAAGTTAATAAAATGGTGGATATTTGTTTATATGAAGCCTCTCCCACAATGGGTGGAGCTATGGTTCCCAGAATTTTTTTTTTTTTTTTTTGTATACAAGATCGAGGCTCGTGAAAGAGCGAACATTAATCACACAGAAAGACAAACCGACACATAAAACATATAACATAGGGAGCGGTAGACAAGATGGGGAGAGAGGGGGTAGGACACAAACACAACATTTGAGAGCAGGGACCGAGAGACATGGAGACATCGAGAGATCTGAGAGAGGGCGAGGGCTTTGGGGGGGGGGGGCGTGGGAAGGGGGCGGTGGGAGAGGTATAAAACATATGGACACTGCCAGGACTTCCAGGAAAGAAGTTGGAATTTCAAACAAGGTGGATCTGGGGTGAATTAGCGGGGGTAGAAAAGATCAAGGTTTTGGATGGGGGAAGATAAGAGATGGTGGTGAACAGCTGTTTTAAAGACCTGGAGGGAGGAGAGGGATTGAAGGGAGTGAGGGAGTTTGTTCCAGAGGCGGGAGAAAAGAGGAATGAAAGAGTGAAGGTGAGCAGAGAGCCGAGATTTCGGCAGTTTAACCATCAGAGGGTTGCTGGCAGATCTTGTGCGACCTGTAGGAATATTTGGGGGACAGAGCACAGAGAGAGCTGGGGGTGCAAGGCCGGAGAGGAGTCGGTAGAAGACAGAAAGACCACCTACCTGCGTGCGGTGAGTGAGTGAAAGGCCCTCAGAGATAGCTTCATCGCGGGAGATTCCAATAATTCTGAAGTTACTTGGGTGGAGCTTTGAGGTTTTGTCTTCTCTGCAAGAACAAGAAGAAGAACAAGAAGAACAATAACAACAGCAGAGGGCACTCTATGACCAGCGTCTGCGACGTGGCTAAAAATCTACCAGAAACCTTTAACCATAACTACATTCTAACATGAATGTCTTAATAAGTTGAGATAACATATGTGAGCAACAGAGGCAATTCTTATGCCGCTGAACTGAGTACATTTACACAAACAGTTTTACTCTACTAATAAATTATGCACTGATAAGGAATACATCTCAGTTGCCAATTGTTTCTATCACACCCAGAATACTACATGTATGATGTGAGTATTGCCTACTCCAATTCACTTCCTGACTCATCAGAAGAAGAACAGTAATCTTCTATGTTATTCATTTCATCATCTGGTGAATCATATCCAAGTGTTGGCAAAGTCATCAGGCACCTGTTGTCCTTCAAACCACTTCATAGAATATTTTCCATTTTCCATGACCCAACCACTGTCCTCTGGATTCCATTCATATAATTCTGGAACAAGTGCATTTTTCCACACTGATGCAACCATGTTAGCACGTTTCAGCTTTTCTAGCAGGACAGGTCTACAAGGAGGCAAACTGCTCGGATCTGTTGCGTTGATCTTGTGAAGGGGCTGAGTTTGCTTTTTTGGCTGTGAGGTCTGGAGAAATAACATGTGTCTGGCTGTATTTACTGAAGTCAGTTTTGGTTTGCCATGTAGTGCACATACAAATGATTCTAGGTCATCAACCACCTTTTGTTGACAGTTGTTCAGCTTTTCCTAGGGCAGCAAAGGATCTAATGAACCTATTGTCTTTCTCCATCAAAGTAAGTGGACGGACTTTGCCTTTCCTCTGAAAACTGGCTGTATAATCACAGCCAGTGAAGGCGTGTAGTCCTGGCATTGCTTCACACATTTCAGGTCCCAGGTTTTTAACCAACAAGGATACATATATGTAGCGTCGTGTGTTGTTGAAGCTTAGACCAATGTCCATCCATATTTGAGCTGGTAAGATCTGTTCATGTGTGAGTAAGATTATGAGAACATCGGTGTCAGAAGACCTCACAATGATGTTACCATTTGGACAAGATTGACATACGTGCTTGACATGCCAAACCAGCCTGGTGTCTGCCTCATCATGGGTACACACTAAGCTGGGGACTTCTTTCCTCTGGACACTGTTATCTTCCACCACATACTGATATGCACTTTGATCGAATCCAACAAAAAGGGACTTCCCACGGAGATGCTCAGCATAGGAGTTTATTTTCCATTCATCAGTAAGAAATTGCAAGAGAGCTATCTTGAATGTGGAAGATTTCAGTGCACCATTGAAGTCAGGTGGATGCCTCTGGTCAGGGCCTGAGATGACATATTTAATCTGAGTTCCACCAGATCCATGCAGGTCATGCTCAATATCTTTGACGGATGGTGTTTTGTAAGAATCACATACACAATCAACCCTCTTGGACAATGTAGTTAACCTTGCTAGAATAACTTTTGCAATTTCTCCAAATGTAGTGGGTACATTGACAAGAGAGCGGATGAGAAACCTTGCATCAACAACACATGCATCCTGACTTGTTGGCTTTCCACTTTTCACTCTTTCCTCCAATTTGTGAAGCAATTTCGATTTGTCAGTTTTGTTTACAGATCCATCGACATGTGCCAGACTTAAGGGCACAGGAGTAAGAGGGTAATTAAATACCAAAGACAGATCCAGGGAATTAGTGGAGGAATATTAGCTAGAAATTGGCATGATGTGGGAAAATTTGGGGACAGAGATGAAAATTGGCTGAAATGACCTAAATACCCTATAAAAGCTTTGCAGAAAGTTCCCCATAACTCCTGGGGGTGGAAGGTACCTAATTTGCATATCTCCAAGATGGCCGATACCGGCGAAGGTAAAATTTATAACTTTTGAACCGAAGAGGATAGAAGCATAATTATTTAACATGTCTATTTCCACTAATTTTAGGGTGGATAACTTATTTCTGAGGTTTTTTGGTGGCTACAGGGTCATTTAGAGGTCATTTTGGGTGGTAATGGGGTCATTTAGAGGTAAAAATATGCAAGTTATGGTAAAAAGTGGGTTATGGAGTCACCTCTGGCAATATCATGGTAATATCATTACACTATATCATATTATTAACATTGGGTAATTTGGCTTTATTTGGTTATCAGTTCTAACATAATATGTTTTCTTGTGTTGCAGGTCATGGAGGTAGGAGCGTGCTGTCTACTCCGCTCCCAGTCACTGGAGGATGGGCGAAATGTCAACCGCGTCACTGAGATCGGACGACCTGCAATCATAGCCGCTATCATTCGCAGAAATGATGGTGTAGCTGCTGCAATTGAACTTACCAATCCATTGGTTGTGCACAGTGACTGCGGTAAAAGCTATACCCATGAACTAGTATTAAATCATATCTAAACAAACAGTGTGAAGAGACTGAAACTCCTATAGCAGCAACCCAACATTTACGTTCACAATCTGCTGAGTCCTTTGACTTCAAAAAACATTGTCTGTTCTGTGGTCTCGAGGCTAAGGCTCCTAATAAGTCATTGGGGCATAAACGTGAACACAATGCCATCTATCACTGTCGGATATTATCATTTAGTGAACGGATTGAGAACCGCACAAAGGAGCTTGGTGATGGTGATGAAAATGCGAAACAGATTCTGATCAGACTAAGCAACATCATCGACTTGGTTGCAGCGGAAGGGCGGTACCACAACAACTGTCGCGTCAATTTCTTCCGCAACAAGAAACCAAAATCGGAAAGAAATGTCTGCAAGGATAAAGCATTTGATTGTCTGACTGAGTTCCTCGAGCAAAATGACGAATGCCTGTATTCTATTAGCGCGCTTACAGATATCATGGAAGATCACCTTACTGAGGGAGTAGCAGGGTATTCAAGCAAAACATCACTAACTAAGTTGAAAGCACACTTCAAAGAATCCATACTTGTAACTCACCTGCCAGGAAAGGATAGCATAGTAGTATTCAGAGATGCATTCAGCAATATTGTACGTGATAAGTGGTACAAAGACAACCTAGGTGATCAGAGTTCCGAAAAAAAGCGTATAATTATGACAGCATCGAGGCTTGTATCCGCAGACATCCGAGAGATGGTCAATGATTGCGATATATACCCGTCGCCTTGTTCTCTAAGTACGATGGAGGCGGATACATTGATTGCAGGTATCTTCAGTCAGACAGGCAAAAAGGTCTTCAATAGGGTAACTGAGAAAAAACGTTTATCTATAGAACAAATGATAATATCTGCAGTACGACTAAGGTCCTATCTGTCACCATTTTTAATTGCACTTGGGGTCTATTTATACAGAAAATATGACCCAAGAATGATGATCGACATGCTTCACACATTTGGGATGTGCTGTTCTTATGATGAGGCGAGGCGCTATCAAGCATCACTCCTCGCTGCAGGAACTCCATTTCCAGATAATGAGGAGGCATTCGTACAGTTTGTGTTCGACAACGCGGACTGGAATGTATCATCATTGGATGGAAATAAATCATTCCATAGTATGGGGGGGTTAAAGTGTACTACACCATGCAGTAATACATCCTCACCTCATGTCCTCAATGTCCTGCGACTCAAGCATACCCCATTAGCAGTCCACATGGGCAGCTATGGTCATGTTCCTATCAAGGTATACAAGAAACCTTTGAAGGCCGGTCTCAAGATTCTCCTAGCTCGGAAAACCGAACTCATGAAGTTCAAGTTGACGTCTGCAGTCATGGCAACTCTACATCTTGATTCACTGTGGCTCTCATCTGTAGCTCTGAGGATCCAGTCCATCCCCGGCTGGGGTGGCTTCAATCACATGGTGACAGAGAAGGAGAGTGTGTTCCATGTGAGTGATGTAGTGGCCCTTCCATTCATCAATCTAGACCCCAACAATCTCAGTACGGTATACACAGCACTGCTCTTCGCTTTGAGTGAGGCATCCAAATACAATCGTAACTACTGCGTAGTCACGTTTGATCAGCCGCTGTTCATCAAGGCCGTAGATATCATCGCTGCCAGCCCTGAACTGGCCAACGTAGTTGCAAGGCTTGGTGGATTTCATCTATTAATGTCTTTCATGGGTGCCACAGGTTTCATCATGGCAGGAAGTGGCCTGGAAGAGTTGTGGCGCACCATCTACGGCAGTGACAGCATCACCCATATGCTCGATGGGCATGCCTACTCACGTGCACTACGGCTTCATACACTTTCTGCCCAGGCCATCGTCACTGTCCTGTTTGAGACTCCAGGTGCACTGGATGGTGTATATGTGGCGGTGCTTAATCAAATATGGTCAGACCTCGTAGCCGAGGAGATAGGGGTCAGTGATGCGATGTCGGACCCTGTAATAATACAACTCACCAACACCATGAGTCAACTGTACCAAACAGCCAGTCTTCAGAGTAGAACCGCCAAATTGTGGATACAGTATGTTGATCAGGTATCACTAATGAAGCAGTTTGTACGTGCTGAGCGCAGCGGGTACTTCTCTCTTCACCTCCATACCATTGCTCGAATGCAACCATACTTGCATGCTACGGGGCGTCTAGCATACGCGAAATCATCCCAAGTGTACCTGCAGGCAATGGAGGATTTGGAGGAGAAGATGCCATCTGAAGACTGGGAGAAGTTTGTTGGTGATGGGTACTTCACTATTCGCCGCACCAGCAAGTTTTGGTCTGGTGTCTGGTCAGACATGACCATCGAACAAGTATTGATGAGGGCGATGAAGACTACTGGAGGGCTCACACGTGGTCGGCGCATCACTGACAGTACTCTTGCACAGTGGGTGGGCGCTGTACCCCTTTGTATACCGATATGTGAGGCTCCAGAGGAGCTTTCAGGCATGCGCTGTGAGCCATCAGACCAACACTCACTACATAAGGAACATGCTGAGTTGGGGCAGGCTAGACAGACTCAAGATGATGCTGATCGAAAGAGGTTGGTTGGATGGCTCAAATCACACAATCCCTTTGAGTACAGAGACAAGTTGGTATCTATCTTCACTGGAGTTGAGGCGGATTCCAGTATAAACTGTGACAATGCTGTCACTATTGGCTCCGAACAGCACATGCAGATGATGGGGCAGAACTTTGCAGACTTGAAGCTACAGATAAAGAAAAGAGTTCAGCCATTGTCAGCCATGCACTCCACTGTCAAAGTGCGGAATGAGCCCTTGGTTGTCAATGAGCAGCAGATGCTGAACAGGATTCTGGCTGTTCTACAATCAAGCAATGACTTGAGAGATTTTGTTCAGTATGAATTCGTGAACTTCGCCCCTGCTCTGTTCGATGCTGTGTCCATGCGTAAGACAGCAAAGGCTGCTCTGAATTGTATCCTTGACGTGAATTTACACCTAGTTGACAACAGTTATAGGCCCAGTTCCCATAGTTATAGACGGGGATCACTTTCTGCACGCCGTTGTATGGAATACACCCTGTACATATGCAGATGTGATACAAAGCTATGTGAGCTATGTGCAAAAGCATTACCCAAACCGCCTTGTCATCGTGGTCTTTGATGGGTATGGTGCTCAACTCAGCACCAAGGTTGTCGAGCAGTCCAGGAGAGCCAGCAAGGTTACATCTGCAGCCATTGCTGTATCACCACAGATCAACACATCCACAACACAAGCAGAGTTTCTGGGGAACGGAGCAAACAAGACATCGCTGATGAAGTTGGTCTCAACAGAGCTGAGGGCTGTTGGCATTCTTACCCGTCAAGCAGAAGCTGATGCTGATAACCTCATTGTCAGCACAGCTCTTGAGTACAGCAATGTCGATCTGGGGGTTCATGTTGTCTCCAAAGATGCAGATGTCATGATATCTCTGCTTCATTGTAAGCCATCCGGTGAGTCGATCATACTCATTAATCCTCAATCGGGTGGGGTGGAGCCTAAGTATGTAGATATTGACAAGCTCCAAGTTTCTCTGGGCCCTTTGAAGGAAGTGATTCTTTTCGCCCATGTCTTCACGGGGACTGACACGACATCAGCAGCATACCGCCGAGGTAAGGCTCAAGCATGTCAGCTGCTGAGAAACAGATCCACTCTGAGAGACGAGATGTCTATATTCTATAAGAAGGATGCGTCTCAGGAAGAAATCGGTGTTGCGGGTGAGCATTTCTTTCTTGCTTGGTATGGTGCCGAAAAATTTGCCTCACTGAACAATGCTCGGTTCTTCAAGCTTAAGCAAATGATTGCGAAGCAGTCTGTGACAAATGTCATGAACCTCGCTGTCCTCCCTCCCACATCTGGTTCAGCCAAGCAGCATAGTCTGCGGGCATATCTACTGATTCAGCAGTGCCAGGGTGTTGAGCTTGATTGTACCCAGTGGGGCCGGGAGATGCGGGCAGATGTACTTTGTCCAGTGGGTTCAGCAAACCCACCTGCCCCTGAGAGACTCCTGGAACTCATATTCTGCAACTGTAAAATGGGATGCAAGACAGCCTCTGTAAATGCACACCAATGTGTGAAACATGTCTAGGGAACTGTTATAATGCCCCAGTTGTTGAGGAGATTGATTAGATTACCTTAAATCCCCTTGTACTTGCACTTGCTTGCTTACTTAGTTGCTTGTATTCCCTTGGACGCACTAAATAATTGAATTGTTTTGTATGTTTTGTATGCTAAAAAAAACCCACGACAGCTTAACACACCCAATTTCCTGTTGTTTATATTAAAATCTGGTATGAATTCAGTAGTGTCATTTGTTATTCTATAACAATTGGTTCCACAATTATCACAAGTATCACAATTACAGCTTTTTAGTGGTGGCAATCTTCAACATATGCAAATTTAGGTGCCTAATTTGCCTAATTTGACCCCCTCAATGACCCTGTAGCCACCCAAAAACCTCGGAAATGAGTTCTCCACCCTAAAATTAGTGGAACTAGACATGTTAAATATGCTTCTATCCTCTTCGGTTCAAAAGTTATAAATTTTACCTTCGCCGGTGTCCGCCATCTTGGAAATATGCAAATTAGGTACCTTCCACCCCCAGGAATTATGGGGAATTTTCTGCAAAGCTTTTATAGGGTATTTAGGTCATTTCAGCCAATTTTCATCTCTGTCCCCAATTTTTCTCACCTAAACTTCTTTTTCCTCCACTAAATTGCTTTAGGCTATGAGCCAGACCCCCCAAATTGACCGGTCGGTACCATACAGATGGAGTAAGGCTCATTGTGATTTTTAGCAAGATATATGTCCCTAGATATGAAAAAAAAGTGATAGCAGTGTATAACTCTCGGCCATCTCTGTGTTATCACCCGAAATATTATTATACGCCCGCTTCGCTTCGCCAAAAAATGTGATATTTGCTAAAATTGGAATAAATATGTTTTTAAGGACCACAGAGTGCCGAGATCGAGATCGAGATCGTATTTGTTCGAGAGATCATGATAAACCTAGAGTGTGGAGCAAGTTTGCATGCATTGTGAAATATAATGTAGCTGATGTTACAAACCTACTTTAGGATACTAGCTAATACCAAAAATTACACCGAGATACCAAAAGTAGTAGACGAATAAACCTAAAATGTTCAAAAGCTATGTTTCGTTCCAAAATATCAAAATTAGGGGGTATGGTTGAACATATTTTGAACTTTGCCAAAATATGTGCCCCAAACAACCACCATATTACAAAGTAATGATATATTCCAATGCAGTGGTTCCTTGCGAAGATTTTGAGGGGTCAAATGTTACTCTGGGAGTTTTCATTTTTGAAATATTGACAAAAATGTACAATGTGAATTCTGAACTCGAAGCGATTTCGACCACCTTTTCACTAAATTTAACATATTTTTTGTCATTATATCAATATTTTGATAAATATCCCCCACAAATGTTCTATTTTCTATTACTATATTAGTTGGCATCCAGTATGCAAATTATTGGCACTCCGTGGTCCTTAAAAACATATTTATTCCAATTTTAGCAAATATCACATTTTTTGGCGAAGCGAAGCGGGCGTATAATAATATTTCGGGTGATAACACAGAGATGGCCGAGAGTTATACACTGCTATCACTTTTTTTTCATATCTAGGGACATATATCTTGCTAAAAATCACAATGAGCCTTACTCCATCTGTATGGTACCGACCAACCCCCTTGGCTCATAGCCTACTTGTAGCAAGGCAAAGCAGTCTGCCAAAGAGATCGCGTGTGCCCTTTAATTCTTTGATCTTCTGGTCTTTAATAGTATTCTTGACTTTCACTGCATCTGATGAGAAAGTCTTCAATTTGGGACGGGGGATGGGTTTCTCAAATCTGTTGGGATTGGCAAAACATTCTTTCTTGAATTTATTGTATTCTCTTCTGCCAGTTTCAACAGAGTGTAGGAGTTCTGTCTTCACCTCATCTGATGTTGCCTTTCCTGTTGATAAATTGTATAAGTGACTATCTTCAACAGACTCATCAAATGGATTCAGTGTGCTCTCAATGCCATTGACAATTTTGGCACCATCTTTGTTGTCGCGCAGAACTCTCTGCTTTGTAAGCTCCTGTGTTGAATCTTCATTCTTTTTTAGTCCTGCAATGTCAAACAGGTTCCCAAGAATTTCACTCCTCATTGCCCGAGTAATCATCCACCGACTTCTTGCACCGATGTTTTGAGTGAAGGCTGAGATACCAGTCATGCGTGAAGCAGCATCTGCATTAACCGTTTGCTCAAGAGTCAAATCAACTGGTGTTCTTGTGAAGGTTTTGGTGGTGCGTCTGATAGACAAGCCTCCAGACATCAACATCTGACGTGCACCAGGATGAGAGATGTCTATGTTGAGGAGATTCAGGTGGTATCTTGTCATATACCGCGCATAATTGGGATGGTTAGTGACAAAGAAGATTGGAGACATCTTTCCAAGGCAGAAGATGAACAAGTCAAGATCATTTGTACGTGTGGCACGACTGAATAGATGATGAAGTTCAACTAAATCTAGATACATGATCCAGTATTGAGCTGTTGCACCATGCTGTCCTGAGCGAGACGTCTCCATAAATTCTTCATACATCTGCAAGAATTCTATGCATTCCTTTGAAAGTTCCAGACAAGACGGAGTGTCTGGTGATGGGTTGTCATGCAAGGTTTTCAGACTTTCTACTCAGGGCTGCGAAGGTGGCCCATGTTCACTCAGAAAACGTTTAAAATGAAACTTGTGAATAGCCAGAGCAAGAATTGTGTGGAGCCTTTTACATCTATTATAGTGTCTCCCAGAAATAAAACCATTAAGAGACCCACCAGCAAGTACACCTGTGTCGGTCATTATCTGTGGTCCACCTGAATCAGCCAACAGGGCTCCCATTGTTGAAAAGTAGGCCATCTGAATGTGAAAAGCTCCAAAACAAACAAATACATTATCATATTTTGGTGATTCCTCAGCTTGAATTTGTAGAGCTGGCTTCGCAACAGCCAGGTCATAATGAACCAAAGCATATGGCTCCCCACATTCATCAGCCACCTGTTGTGCAATTTTCATTGTTTCCACCACTACATCCAATCTTGTTGGTGGAAGACTGATGTAATGTTGTCCATGTATCCTATGACTTGTTGAGGCAAGCAATCATTTGTTACTCTTGAGTTCCATCCAACCCACATGGGGGTGTTCTCCAGAAGAACACATGACATCATCCACAGCTTATCTCTGTTCCTCATTTGAACTAGATTATTTGGCTCATCACACATTTTGACTTCATAGTTGAATGTGGACATATTAGGTTTTTTTACTCCCGCCAGGGAGTAATGCATTCACTTGTGTCCGTGTGTGTGTGTTCGTATGTTTGTGAACAAGATATATGGAAAAGTTCTGAACGGATTTGGATGAAAGTTAGTGGGATGATTGCCCTTGGGATAAGGAAGAATTGATTAGTTTTTGGTGAAGCTCAGGATATTATTCCCGATCCAGGAATTTTTTGAAGGATTTTTTTACCATTGGAAGATAGGGCTCATTTTTAAAAAATATTATCTTCTATATATTCTATATTTAACATTGTGATATGAAAATGGTTTTCATATTTGTTGTAAATGTAGTTTAAACTCGTGGTTATGTGTTAGAGTGGTGTATTTTTCTTAGCAGCGTCGTCTTCAATGTTCATTTTTTTTTACTAATAAAGGCATATTCTGTCATTTTAAAACCACAAAAGTGGGTATTATGTTTCCCAGTTTCATAAAATGTATCGTTTGATACGTATAATACTTTTAAACTGTTTTTTTTTTTTTTTTTTTTTTTTTTTACACACCTCAGAAGAGATATCAACATTTAGCTCAGCGGATGTCATTCGCGGTGTCAGTATTTGATGAACTTATAAAGACTTAGTTCCAGATTTGTCAATGGCTGAGGTATATTAACAAACGAATAAAACAGATTTGGCAAAATTCCAACTTTTAAAAAAAAGATTGCATATTCACCCACGGTTGTGAGAGGCTGAATTAGAAGAAACCACGCATGGGCTTCCCAGACCAAAACATAATTCTGGCTCTGCGATTTTCAGGTTTATTTATCTATATATCTACATATCTGGGCAGTGTCTGTTGTCACTGAACTACTCCCTGAAACTTTTATTTCCATGGTTGTGAAGTGTTTTTAATAACGTGGTGGTGGTTTTGAATCACGTGGTGGTGAGGTATTTTGCATTATGTGGTGGTGAGGTGTAAAATGACGTGGTGGTGAGGTGTTTTTAATTTCGTGTTTCGTGGCTGTGAAGTGTTTTTAATCTCGTGTTTTGTGGCTGTGAGGTGTTTTTAATCTTCTATCTATTCTATTTATATATATATATATATATATATATATATATTGTTACAGACGTGGCTTGGATGTTATTTACCGAGCGGTTTTATGGTATGACCACGTCTGCACAAGTTACCCGATTGTGCCCGAACGTTGACTAGTCGCGCGATGCTGGCTCAATAAGAAAAAGAAGACACCCGGCTGGATTACAATAACACAATACGACACCAATGTTTCAATTCTCAAGACCTCCGGAGGAGATTATATTCGTACGGAAAGGTCAGATTACAGGGGCTAGAGGTATAATCACAGAAAGACAGGCACTTAGACACACTCTTATATTAACCCCGGACAGACGACAGACAAACGGGACAACGGCTGACTCACACGGGGGTTGATGACAGGAAAGCGGGTATCGATGGCTCCAGGTCCTCCTGGGCTCGGGGCAGGGTACAGTACGGTCCGGTCCGGTCCAAAGATGCGGGGAGGTCTCGTCGCGCTGGGGGTGGCGGTGGCTTCTCTCTCCAAGCTGAGGCGCATCTGACGTCACATCCGGCGCGGGGCCGCGTATATCCGGCGGGGAGTGACACGCCCTCGGCTCGTTAGCTCCGCCCCAGATGGAATCGGCACGTTGCTTCTCATTGGGTGCGTGGGGGGGTTACTGGCTCCGCCCCTGATGAGGAGCTGACAGCCAGCCCCTTCGGGGTAACGCCGTGGAGCGCATGGTCATGGCGGGTAACCGAGCCGGTGTGAGGACGCACACTCCCCGCCCCTCTGTTGTTGTAGTCGTAGTTGTAGTTGTAATTGTTGTTGTAGTTGTTGTTATTGTTGTTGTTTGGGGAAGAAGATGGGAGGAGGTATGGGAAAGGTCCTAAACTCACTACTGATGCCATATAATCACATTCTGGTGCAACGAAGAGTCATAATTAATGGAAACGAGGCCTTAACTGACATAGATTAAGAATAACTAGGAAGATGTCCGAAAGTTGTCTACGTGTGGTGCGGTGGACCTGGGCACGACATTTAATGGGGGAATAAGGGGAAGGTCGGCTCTACTGATTGTTGTTTACATGCAATGGGACTAGGGAATGGGGGATTGGGGAAAGTTGGGGAGTATTGGAGAAAATAGGGGAATATTTACAAGCGGATATGGAGGCCAAATTCCATATTCGCAACATTGCACCCTTCTCTACCCTCGGGGCGTCCCGACCCGATAAATTTTTACCTACTTTAGTGTGGCACGCAATGTAGTTCCCTCTACTATTAACTCTACCCTGAGTGCGACAGTTTTACAGATATTCACAAATGAGTAAATATGTCCCCCTGCGACGTTGCACCCTTCTCCTCACAGAAACACACCCACAGGATAACCGAATCCGGAAAGAATTCTCAAACTAAACATACAGCCGGTAGGGAGCATTATTTACAAGATTACGCTGATATCTACACTACGATCCAGGACCTGTTTTTGGAGGAACACATGCAGATGTTATGCATAGAGAGAGCGCGCTTGCCAACATCGATACACCAACCCACGAGTGCTCTGTGGCCGACGGCCTTTAATAACGTGCAGAGCACCCTTCCCGAGCATCAAAAGCACCACCCCACCACCAATCGGTGCAGTCACCATTGTTCATTGGAATAAAAATAAATTCGACAACCCCTAACCCTGCAGGTGTCTCTTGCTCTTCTTGTGGTGCACTTGGTGTCAACTAAAAGTGGTTCACCTGTATGGCATAGGTGCCACGTTGACCCATAGGTCCATCCCCGGGTGGTGCTTGGCCGCAAACAAACTGCGGTCCATTGTGGGTGGCCACAAACATTGCGGTCCATATGGTGTATCGATCCCGGCAGCAAACAGCGAAAGTGCAGGCCCACAACTGCGCAGCCAGCACCTCTCTCCTCTCTCTCTACCCCAAAGCCAGATCCTCGGAGGTGGGAGACAAAAGAAGCAGACAAGTGAGTAAGGTGGTAAGGGCGCAAAAGTGCACGCAATGTAAGGTGATGCACACTGGGGGCACATGGGAACCAGGTGAGACAGGTACGTTCCTATCGTACGCCCCCCCCCCACCAGGTAACCTACATGGCCCCTCCCTTACCCCTTACTGTATCCACAAAACACAACACTACCCATAAACATCTACTTTACAAATCAACAAACATCCCTACTGTCTTCCCCGTTCCTCCCATAAACCAAATTCGTCTTCTCTCCCTCCTAACCAATCAAATTTGCCATTTTCAACTCTCATCAAAATTTGCCATCTCCAACTCAACATCATAATTTGCCATCACCAATTCATCATCAGTCCCTCCTAGGGAGGGAGAGATGGAATCACCCCAATGTCTCATCCACGTCGTGATGCGTCTCACAAATCCACACAGCGATTCATCTCCTGCAACAAAACAAAGAAAACACAGGTGTGGAGTCATCATCATCACCACAGGTAAGTGGCTGCGTATGGTGCGACAGGTTCATCTATCCTAACTATTTCCTAAGTGACTTTAACAACTTTACACTACCCGGGGTCTTTCTCCGGCCAAACCATTGGCCCTCTTACACTATGGGTTCTAAAAACCAATTCCCATTGGCCAAACTGTGGTGCTTTTCAATTTGGGGTCTCACTCCCCCGATTCATCTCCCGGTGCCCTCGTACAATTTCTGGGCTGCGACGTGTACCTCTCCCAGTGGGTCTACCCACCTGCACACCTCCACCACTGCAGTTGCCTCCGAGCTTACCTGCTCCTTACCCTAACCTAACTACCAGGGGAAGGCCCTCTGGCACTCTCCCCACTCGGTGCCCTCTCTGGCACTGGGCTACCCGGGTCCATCCTCCGGATCCTCGGGCCCCATCCACAACTCTACCGGCTCCCAGAGCCCACCTGCGGCCTCACCTGGCCGACATCCTCACAGTGGTGGAGTGCCCAACCAACTACACACACTAACAGGCTACACGCCCAGCCATTTCCACAACACTAATGCACCCATCCACAACACCATTCTGCAACCGCACCACAGATGCCAATATCCAACCACAATTTACCTGTACCCTCTACCTAACACTTACACTACCCGCCCCGGGTATCCATGAAAGGGGTCCACTCTTCCCCCATCCACACCTTCGCACCATGCACACCACTCCGTACCACTTACTCCAACTCTCTCCACACACCTGTACTTGCACACCTGTGCTCTCACACCTGGTGCCACCTGCACCCTTCTCTCCCCAAGCGCATTCGCGCTGATCCACACGCTCACTACTCATACACTGCTCCACACACCTGTCCAGTTGCACACCTGTGCAATCACACCCGTTCAATTCTCACCTGTTCAATCCTCACACACACGGCATCATCTCAGCTAACTACTCCCTTCTGAAACTTGCGCTTCCCAGTCGTCCCTTTAAACTATTGCGCTCCCACGTCATTATCATCCATACTAATCTACCTGCGTCCCCACTACAGGTATCAGTCACTAACTAACCTTAACGTTACCTAAGGTCATCTTCTCTAGATCCCTACACACAATATCCTAACCCACCCGGGCTAGTTTTCACTGCCATACACCCCATAAGCTATTGCTCCTTTGCCCCCACCATGGGAAGGGTGGCAGGGATGCCATCCCACCACATCGGGGGTCTCTCACTACCAATTTTGCACATCAAATTTCAACAAATCAAAAATTTGCCAATCACTACCCATCATCTGCCAATCACTACTGCCAATCCCTTGCCAATCATCAAATTTCGCCTTTTTCTAATTTCGGGGCCAAAACACTAACCTCATCACCCAGTCGACTCACTAATACCTCTCGGTGCGCCAATTCCTGTCCAAAGCCCGGCTTCGTAAAGCCAAGCAATGGATGCTGGTTGTTTTGTGCCAGCGGCTGGATGCGTCCGGCACTCGGTGCAGGGACGGGGGCTTACCCGGGCCGAGATCCCACGCATCACCTCGGCGTGGAGCCATCCAATGTCCCGATCTCGACCTGCCGGAATGCCTCAACAAAAAGTGGTCGCCATGACGACCCTTTCTATCGGGCCGCCCGCTCCGCCTAGTGGAGCACGGACGCGGCCGTTCAAAGCGAGGCCCAGCACGCACCGAGGGCCCGATTCGGCTAAAAGTCGACCTAACCTCTAACCCGTTTAATGTCGATGCTTCACCTGCATGCTTACACCCCGCAGCCCGTTCCTTGCTCACACATCCAGCTGTGCCCATGCTCCTCGTACCTTTCCTTACACACCTCGGTACACCCATTCCACTCACAGCCTTGGTCACACACCTGACCACCGAACACTTTGGCACACATTCGTTGGTCGCACACCTCACCAATACACCGCTTCGCGCCCCCTCCTCTGTCACCTCCTCTGTGACAATCACAGGTGTGCCCTCATTCGCACACCCAACCACGTGCCTCACCACCAACTCCAGCGTGCATTCCCACTCACGCTCTACCATTCCAGGTGTGCATCCTTCCATCCCAGGTGTACATCCTCGCTCACCTGTCACAACTAACTCACGCTCCATGTCACTCTCACTACTTTCACCTCCACTCGTGACAACGCACTCACCCTTACTCTTGACAGCACACTCTTTCTCCATGCACCTGTCCGTCACACACCTTCCTCGCGCACACTCTCCCGTTACACCCTCTGTAACACTCACCACAGGTGGACACTCTTCCTTACTTCTGACAGCGCACTCTTTCCTCATGCACCTGTCCGTCACACACCTTTCTCGCGCACACTCCTGCGCACACTCTTGCGCACACTCTCCCGTCACACCCTCTGTAACACTCACCACACCGCGCTCCCATGTGCTCCCTCGCACACACGCTACGACCGACTCACTCTCGCCAGCACCCTCACTCCTTGGCACGCACTTTTTCCTCACACACCCCAGAGTCGGACTTTCTCGCACACCTCCTTTTTCGCACACCAGACCTGTCGCACACTTCACCCACGGCCTCTCACGAACACCCGGGTCCATCTCGACCCCCAAGCTCCTTAAATCCCCTGGCGCATCATACGCACGACCATATTGGTCACCACTTACACCGGGTCCTCTTTCTCTTCGCTTCTCCTCCATCACCTGCGAATCCCTCATCCGGTTAATGAGCACATCATCACGATCCGAACACAGACTCTGGACCAATTCTTTTACCTCCTCTTTTATCTCTTTCTTATCCTCTCTCCGTCGCTTCTTAATTTCGCTCACCCCCTCTTCCACTTCTTTCCGTGTCGCTTTCAACCCTCCTAATACCGCAGTGTTCCTTTGAACCTGCTCCACTAACTCCGTCTGTCCCACCGTCAGCTGCTCCACCTCCTGCGTCATGTCCTCTATGCCCCCTTGTAACTTTACAGTCCCCTTTCTCACCTCCTTCTCCATGTGCTCCTTACAGTGCCTCACCTCCTCGCGCACTCCTCCGACCTCCTCACTCACACCTCTTCTAATCTCCTCTCCCTCTACCCCATTTTTCACTCCCTCTATCTGATTCTCCTGGGCAGCCATTCTATTTTCTACCCCCATTAACCCATTTTTCACCTCCTTTATCCCGTTGTCTAACCCCTCTCCGGTACCCCTCGCTTCGTCCCTCATTACCCCCAGTTGGCCCTCCAATCGCTCACTCCGAGCCCTCATTCGGTTCGTTATTTCTTCAATTTGGTTTCCCAAGTCATTCCTCAGGTCTTCACTTGTCTGGACCATGAGCGCCTTTATTTGTATAAAAAACAAGTTCAAATCCACCGGGGGCGCTGCCACGGTCGCTGGCGCGGTGATCAGCGAGGCGCCATTTTGCGCGCCCGCTTCTTCGTGCGTGACGGCGCTATTTTGCGAACCTGCCGCCCTCACTGCTTCGCTCTCCTCCTGTCCCTCATTTTGGTCCTGGATCGACCCTACCTCTCTCTCCTCTACCGGACCCCAGCTGTCTTGATCCGCCATAGCGCGACTTTCAAAATTCGGTTTTTATTTTTTATTTTCGTAAAACAAATTCAAATTTCGGCCGTTATAATTTCGCGCGGGAAACGCGCTCCAAATCGATTCTAACTGTTACAAATTTGGGCCTAATAAATTTAGTCCCGGGTTCGAATTCCACTCCTCGACACCAATTGTTACAGACGTGGCTTGGATGTTATTTACCGAGCGGTTTTATGGTATGACCACGTCTGCACAAGTTACCCGATTGTGCCCGAACGTTGACTAGTCGCGCGATGCTGGCTCAATAAGAAAAAGAAGACACCCGGCTGGATTACAATAACACAATACGACACCAATGTTTCAATTCTCAAGACCTCCGGAGGAGATTATATTCGTACGGAAAGGTCAGATTACAGGGGCTAGAGGTATAATCACAGAAAGACAGGCACTTAGACACACTCTTATATTAACCCCGGACAGACGACAGACAAACGGGACAACGGCTGACTCACACGGGGGTTGATGACAGGAAAGCGGGTATCGATGGCTCCAGGTCCTCCTGGGCTCGGGGCAGGGTACAGTACGGTCCGGTCCGGTCCAAAGATGCGGGGAGGTCTCGTCGCGCTGGGGGTGGCGGTGGCTTCTCTCTCCAAGCTGAGGCGCATCTGACGTCACATCCGGCGCGGGGCCGCGTATATCCGGCGGGGAGTGACACGCCCTCGGCTCGTTAGCTCCGCCCCAGATGGAATCGGCACGTTGCTTCTCATTGGGTGCGTGGGGGGGTTACTGGCTCCGCCCCTGATGAGGAGCTGACAGCCAGCCCCTTCGGGGTAACGCCGTGGAGCGCATGGTCATGGCGGGTAACCGAGCCGGTGTGAGGACGCACACTCCCCGCCCCTCTGTTGTTGTAGTCGTAGTTGTAGTTGTAATTGTTGTTGTAGTTGTTGTTATTGTTGTTGTTTGGGGAAGAAGATGGGAGGAGGTATGGGAAAGGTCCTAAACTCACTACTGATGCCATATAATCACATTCTGGTGCAACGAAGAGTCATAATTAATGGAAACGAGGCCTTAACTGACATAGATTAAGAATAACTAGGAAGATGTCCGAAAGTTGTCTACGTGTGGTGCGGTGGACCTGGGCACGACATTTAATGGGGGAATAAGGGGAAGGTCGGCTCTACTGATTGTTGTTTACATGCAATGGGACTAGGGAATGGGGGATTGGGGAAAGTTGGGGAGTATTGGAGAAAATAGGGGAATATTTACAAGCGGATATGGAGGCCAAATTCCATATTCGCAACAATATATATATATATATATATATATATATATATATATATATATATATATATATATATATATATATATATACAGTCACGTGAAAAAGTAAGTACACCCCATGTAAAGTTTTGACTTTTTCAACATATTTCAACATACAGCTATTTGATCTTCATTTCAACAATATTGATAGATAAAGGTGATATAATATAACAAATATCATGAAACATTTACATTTTGTAGTCCATTGTATAATTTAAACAAACATAAATGCAAATTTCGCATGTGGAAAAAGTAAGTACACCCTTGGCTCTAATAGGTGGTATTGCCCCCTTTGGCAGAAACAACCTCAAGTAGGCGTTTCTTATAACTGTCTACCAGTCTCTGACATCGACTGGGAGAAATTTTTGCCCACTCCTCCATGCAGAATTCTTTCAGCTGTGCGATGTTTGAGGGGTTTCTTGCATGCACAGCTCGTTTCAAATCCCCCGAAAACATCTCGATGGGATTTAGATCCGGGCTTTGACTTCGCCATTCCAGAACCCTCCATTTCTTTCTTTCCAGCCATTCCTAGGTGGATTTACTGGTATGTTTAGGGTCATTGTCATGTTGCAAGGTCCACCTTCGGTTGAGCTTCAACTTTCCGACAGATGGCCTCACATTATCCTCAAGCACCCTCTGGTACAATGAAGAATTCATAGTGGATTCTATGATGGTGAGCTGCCCTGGCCCTGATGCAGCAAAGCTGCCCCAAACCATAATATTTCCACCACCATGCTTTACAGTTGGTATCAGGTTCTTGTGGTCAAATTCTGTCTTTGGTTTTCGCCAAACATGTCTTCTGGTACTGTGGCCAAATAGCTCTACCTTTGACTCATCTGTCCAGAGCACATTTTTCCAGAAGTGCTGGTCTTTGCCTCGGTGTTCATTGGCAAACTTTAGTCTTGCCCTGATGTTCTTTCTGGACAGCAAAGGTTTCTTCCTGGCACACCTCCCATGTAGATCAAATTTGTGCAGCCTCTTTCTCATGGTAGACTCGTGCACTTTGACATCAACAGTGGCAAGACCTACCTGTAGGTCCCGTGATAACATTCTGGGGTTCATAGAGACTTCTTTCAGCATCTTGCGGTCTGCTCTCGGGCTGAACTTTCTGGGGCGGCCTGGCCTGAACAAGTTGGCAGTTCTTTGGAATCTTCTCTACTTGAAGATGATCTTCCGGACAATCGAACGATTGATTTCAAATTGTTTTGAGATCTTTTTAAATCCCTCCCCAGACTCGTAGGCATCTATAACCTTCTTTCTGAAGGCCTCAGAGAGCTCTTTTGATCTTGGCATGGTGACGCCGCACACTTCAACAACAAAGAGCAAACCAAACGAAATGTCTGAGGTTTAAATAAGACAGGTTCCTCCAAGATCCTCTCTAAGATGTTCTAATCATCTGCACCTGAGCTAGTGCACCTGATTCTAATTTTAGGTATTTGAAGTAGTGATAAATGTAGGGGTGTACTTACTTTTTCCACATGCGAAATTTGCATTTATGTTTATTTAAATTATACAATGGACTACAAAATGTAAATGTTTCATGATATTTGTTATATTATATCACCTTTATCTATCAATATTGTTGAAATGAAGATCAAATAGCTGTATGTAGAAATATGTTGAAAAAGTCAAAACTTTACATGGGGTGTACTTACTTTTTCACGTGACTGTATATATATATACTAGGGCATGCCCGTACTATATATATATCTAAAATTATATCCCCCCCCTCTATTTACATGAAATGGTTTGGTCCAAAGCGAACGGCTTGCGAGTACGGTGACAATCCCCCCCCTCTATTTACATGAAATGGTTTGGTCCAAAGCGAACGGCTTGCGAGTACGGTGTTTTTTATCGGACCCGTGGAATTATAGATAGTAGTTTTAATTAGTTTTAAAACATAGTTTAACGGCAACATAGTTTTCCAACGTGAAATAAATGAATACGCTCTCAAATGTGCCGTCCGAGGCAGAGTCTGTTCGCCACGTTCGGCACACGTGATAGCTCGCTGCTCTCTGATTGGTTGAATCGTTTTTTGGACATAGCTCGGTAACTACTTGTCCGATTAATATGAAACCTTGAAAAGGCACATCCTCGGGTCCCCAGCAATATACCTGGCAAGTTTAAAGTATATCGGACCCGTGGTTGTCGAGAAACAGCGGTCACAGACATACAAACATACAAACATACAAACATACACACAGAGATTACTGGAATTATATATATATATATATATATATATATATATATATATATATATATATATATAGATATATATAGTCTGATATGAACAATGTTAAAATCATGGATCACTCGTGCAGCCTTCATCTCATATAAAATGCACACTGCATTTGCATTTCATGACCTAGGGTACCCTGCCTTCTTTCCAGGTCGTGCAAACTGCAGACCCTATTAGTTTGCCATATACAACTCGATAGTTTACATACAAGTACCCGCTATTTGACTAGTAAATCAAGGATTTATTATATAGAACATATGGACATGAATGCATGAATGAATGACCGTTTTTTTTTTTAAGGCCATTTTCCCCGCTAGAGCGGGGGTCAGCCTTGCGGGCCCCATGACAATCATGCTTCCCTGTTTGAGGCTGTGGCGGACACAAGCAAGAGGACACGAATTCAACGCACCAGCAGGTGGCGCGAACGTCCAGGCGGGGAACTGGAAGGCATGCCCCGCCTATCGACCGATCGGCCACGCCCGGGTACTAGGCATGGCCCCGGCACATATATGCGGGCTCCAAGCTCGAGCCCGCCCAGTGCTACAGTTTGAGCTTTCCTAATAAAGACCCTTTTGATTATCCAACGCGTTGTGGCCTACCTTTTTGCAAGCAAGTTGTGTGTGTAGCACCGCACTTCACTGGTGACCCCGATTGGTTCAGCCGTTGCTGACCACCGAACGCGCCATGGCCAACAACGCCGTCATGGTAAAACTCCCGGAGTTTTGGGAAGCACAGGCCAATGTGTGGTTCGTGCAGGCCGAAGCACAATTTCAGCTTCGAGGCATAACGGGGGATGAGACCCGTTACTACCACGTGGTCGCCTCACTCGGGCCCGGCACTGCCGCCCGAGTCATGACCATCCTGTGGCACCCGCCGGTCGACCACAAGTACGGGGCACTCAAACGTCTCCTCATCGCCACGTTCGGCCTCACGGAGATCGAACGGGCCGACCGCCTCCTGGACATTCCCGAACTCGGCGACACACGACCATCCGTGCGGATGGATCACATGCTGTCGTTGCTGGGTGACCAAGCCCCGGATTTCTTATTTCGGGCGCTCTTCCTACGCCAGCTACCCGCACAGGTACGCCTCGCGCTGGCCAGTTCAAAAATAAAAGAACCCCGCGCCCTGGCTACAGAGGCCGACAAGTTCTTCGCGGCTTGCGACACGCGGTCGGGTTACGGTGCGGCCGTCGTGGATCCCGAGGCTGATGCTGCTGCATCCCTCGTGGCTGCCGCCATGCCCCGCCCACCACCACCACTGCCGAGAAAACCACGGCCGCCGAAGCCCCCGCCGCCGCAAGCCTAGTGCTCTTACCACGCCAGGTTCGGCCACAAGGCTAGGACGTGTTGCCCGCCGTGCTCATTTGACAAGTCGGGAAACTACCAAGCCGGCGCTCGGTAGCGGCCCTGAGCGTCGGCCATTCCGGCAGCCTCCTCTTTATCACGGACACCTTGTCCGGGCGCCGTTTCCTCTGCGATACAGGAGTGCAGGTAAGCGTCATCCCAGCCTACACGTCCGACAAGTGGGCCGGGGCCCCGCATTACTTGCCGCCAACGGTACACCCATCCGCACGTTCGGGAAGCGCTGCCTCTCCATGCGGTTCAGAGGGCAACGCTTTCAATGGTCGTTCGTGACCGCCAGCGTGCCGATGGCATTGCTCGGTGCGGACTTCCTATGTGCGAATGGGTTGTTGGTCGACGTAAAGCACAAACGGCTCGTCCAGGCAGAAACCTTTAGCTCGCTCGCTTGTTCGCTGAGCAGCTCATTGAGCGGCTCACTGAGCGGCTCACCGAGCGGCTTGCCAAGCGGCTTGCTGGAGGGTTCCATCCCGGCGAGTTTAGTTTGCACGCTTCCGGCAGCGGACGACTTTACCCGCCTCCTCGCTAGTTTCCCGGCCCTCACGCGGCCCACCTTTTCAGCGGTGGCCGTGAAACACGGGGTGGAGCATCACATCCCCATGGTCGGGCCGCCGGTCTATGCCCGGGCATGCTGACTCGAGCCCATGAAGCTCGCCGTGGCGAAAACGGAGTTCGCCACGCTGGAGCGGCTGGGGATCATACGGCGCTCCAACAGTGCTTGGGCTTCCCCGCTGCATCGTGCTGAAGCCCGGCGGGGATGGCGGCCGTGCGGGGACTACCGCCGGCTCAACGATGCCACCACCCCCGACCGCTACCCGGTCCCGCACATTCAGGACTTTTCCGCCCGGTTGGCCAACACGACCGTGTTTTCGAAGGTGGACCTCATCTGGGGCTACCATCAGGTCCCCATCCAACCGGTCGACATCCCGAAGATGGCCATCATCACTCCTTTCGGCCTCTTCGAATTTCTGAGGATGCCCTTCGGGTTGAAGAATGCGGCTCAGGCATTCCAGCGGCTTATGGATAGCATCTTGCGCGACTTACCTTTCCTGTTCGTCTACCTGGACGACATCCTAGTCGCGAGCACGTCCCGGGAAGTCCACCTGCTCCACCTCCGCATGCTGTTTGAACGCCTGGGCCAGCATGGCCTAATCATCAACCCTGCCAAGTGCCGTTTCGGTGTCACCACCATCGACTTCTTGGGGCACCGCATCACCAAGCACGGGGCCGTCCCGCTACCGGCCAAGGTGGAGGCGGTCAGGGATTTCCCGCGGCCCCGCACAGTCAAGGGGCTCCAGGAGTTCCTGGGCATGGTGAACTTTTACCACCGCTTCGTGGCCCACGTCGCCCAGCTCCTCCGCCCCTTGCAGGAGGCCCTCCGGGGCAAGCCGGGCAAAGGTGACATCGCATGGTCGGAGCCGATGGCCGCGGCGTTCGCAGGCGCAAAGCTGACTCTGGCCGACGCCACCATGCTGGCGCACCCGGCGCCCGATGCACCGTTCGCCCTCACCACCGACGCGTCGGATTACGCGGTGGGCGCGGTGCATGAGCAATGGGTGCATGGTGCTTGGCAACCGCTGGCGTTTTTCAGCCGGCAGCTTCGCCCGCACGAACGCCGGTACAGCACCTTTGGCCGTGAGTTGCTCGGGCTCCACCTGGCGGTCCGACACTTCCGCCATCTGCTGGAGGGCTGCCCGTTCACGGCCTTCGTTGACCACAAGCCCCTTGTGTTCGCGATGGCCAAGGTCGCCAAGCCATCGTCGGCACGGCAGCAGTGCCACCTCTCTGCCGTGTCCTAGTACACGACGGACATCCGTCACGTGGCGGGTAAGGACAACCCGGTGGCTGATTGCCTTTCCCGGTCCGACGTGCACGCGGTCCACCTCGGGGTCGACAATGCCCGGGTGGCGGAGGCCCAGACCGCCGACCCCGGCATCCAGGCCTTGCGGACCACTGTCACGGGCTTCCGCGTCACTGAGGTGCCGTTCGACGTCGCGGGCACGGCCCTCCTATGCGACGTCTCCCTCGGCCGGCCTCGCCCCATCGTGCCGGCTGGCTGGCATCGCCCGGTGTTCGACGCCATCCACGGCCTGTCCCACCCTGGCGCGAGGGCATCCCAGAAACTCGTCGGGGCAAAGTTCGTCTGGCATGGCCTCCGGAAGGACGTCCGCGACTGGGCCAGGACGTGCCTCGCGTGCCAGCGCGCAAAGGTCCACTGCCACACTCAGGCACCTTTGGCCCCGTTCACGGTGCCCGAGCGGCGGTTCGACCACGTGCACGTCGACTTGGTGGGACCTCTGCCCCCCTCGCGAGGGTTCACCCACCTCCTCACCATGGTTGACTGCACCACACGGTGGCCGGAGGCCATCCCATTGGCGGCGACGTCTGCGGCTGAGGTGGCTCAAGCCTTTATCGCCACTTGGGTTGCCCGGTTCGGTGCCCCCTCGGACATCTCGTCCGACCGCGGCCCCCAGTTCACCTCGGAGCTCTGGGCCGCGGTGGCGCAAGGGCTCGGGGTGAAACTACACTGCACCACGGCCTACCACCCCCAGGCCAATGGCCTGTGTGAGCGCTTTCATCGCTCCATGAAGGCCGCGCTCCTGCCAGCCTCTGCGATGGCGGCTGGGTCGACAGACTCCCCTGGGTCCTGCTGGGCCTCAGGACGGTGCCCAAGGACGACCTGCGCGCGTCCTCGGCATAGCTGGTCTTCGGGCAACCACTGCGGGTACCGGGGGAATTTATCCCTGACTCCACTGCTCCTTGTTCCGCGGCACAACAGCGCTCCGCCCTTCAGGGGACTGCCCGGAGGTTCGCCCTGGTGCCAACGGCACACCACTGTTGCCCGCCTTCCCACGTCGCCCCGGAGCTTCGCACGGCCAAGTACGTGTTTATCTGGCACGACGCCCACCGGGCACCACTGCGGCCCCCGTACGACGGGCCCTTCCGCGTGCTGGAGACCGGGGACAAATTTTTCACGGTCGACATCGGCGGTGCCCCGGATCGCATTTCCGTGGACCGCCTCAAGCCGGCCCACCTCGATCCGGACCACCCCCCGCCAGCGGCTCTGCCTCCGTGTCGAGGCCGCCCCCCGGCGGTCGGACCCCCGGCACCCCCGCCAGCAGCTCTTCCTCCGTGTCGAGGCCACCCCCCGGCGGTCAGACCCCCGGCACCCCCCAGCCCTGCCGTCCCGCCACCCCCCAGACCGGCACTCATCGCCAGGGGGCGTTTCAGCCTGGTCATCCGGCTTCCCCGCAAACTCACCCTTCAGGTGCGCGGGAATTCTGGGGGGGCGCATGTGGCGGACACAAGCAAGAGGACACGAATTCAACGCACCAGCAGGTGGCGCGAACGTCCAGGCGGGGAACTGGAAGGCATGCCCCGCCTATCGACCGATCGGCCATGCCCGGGTACTAGGCATGGCCCCGGCACATATATGCGGGCTCCAAGCTCGAGCCCACCCAGTGCTACAGTTTGAGCTTTCCTAATAAAGACTCTTTTGATTATCCAACGCGTTGTGGCCTACCTTTTTGGCAAACAAGTTGTGTGCATAGCACCGCACGTCAAAGCAATGTTTTTATGGCCAGATGCCCTTCCTGACACCAACCCTTGGTCGCCTCTTACGATGCACAGGGATACGGTGTACCTATTCATACATGGTGCCACATGGTGCCATGGTACCACACATGGGAGGTGTGCCAGGAGGAAAACTTTGCTGTCCAGAGAGAACATCAGGGATAACTTTTACACTTCCACAGTGCATTAGGCCGAATCCAGGCATGTCATGCTCACTTGGTGAACTATCGTGATTCTGGATTTGATCAGGCCATGGATACTGCCAAGTGTCTTACACTGTCAGTGGAGGCAGAAACAACGTTTTGACGGTTTTTTGAAGCTGTCCACGCTCTTCACGCACGCTCGAAGTTAAGTAATTATTGTTCACAATTGTATTTTTGTCGAAACTGTATTTATCTTACGTGTGTGTACCTATAGTGTTTTTTGTTTGTTTGTTTTTTTGTATACAAGATCGAGGCTCGTGAAAGAGTGAACATTAATCACACAGAAAGACAAACCGACACATAAAACATATAACATCGGGAGCGGTAGACAAGATGGGAGAGAGGGGAAGGACACAAACACAACATTTGAGAGCAGGGACCGAGAGACATGGAGACATTGAGAGATCTGTGGGAGGGAGAGGGCTTTGGGGGGGAGGCATGGGAAGGGGGGGGGGGTGGGAGAGGTATAAAACATATGGACACTGCCAGGACGTCCAGGAAAGAAGTTGGAATTTCAAACAAGGTGGATCAGGGGTGAATTAGTGGGGGTAGAAAAGATCAAGGTTTTGGATGGTGCAAGATAAGAGATGGTGGTGAACAGCTGTTTAAGTGTCCGAGGAACAGTGTGTGTTGTGAACCACTGTGAACAGTGGTCACAGAACAGTGTGTCCCGAGGAAGATTCTCGGTGTTAATCTTTCATACCTGTATAAAATAGTCGAGTTTCGTGCCACGTTATTTGCGGCCTAGTTCTTTAAGCTTCCTACCTTGAGGCTTTGTTTTCTCTCAGCGGTCGATTGTGGTCCGTCTACTCTCGTTCTCTCAGTTTTTTCCCAGTCTTTTCACCTCATACTTCCTTGTTTAAAATCTTAACTCCAAAAAAACACATTTCCTTCTTTGTTCTTTTCGTTCGTTTGTTCTTCGACCACGTGTTTCACCCCAATTTCACCCCCATTTTCACCCCATTACCCAGATAGTTTTCACTGTTCAATTTAAAAATGTTTAAACTTTCCCCTGAAGTGCTGTATTCTGTCGTATATTTTAACACTTTTTTCTTCTTCTTCTGCTTCTTTAAAAGGTTGCTTTCGACTTGCTCACCAAATCTATTCATTCCAAACAAAAAAAATCCATCTCTTAAAGCGTCTCCTTTCTACATTCCCTAAAATCACCTGCACTCCACCCCCCCCCCCCCCCCCTCCAGCATCCTAAAACGTATCTCTGACTCGAAGGTCACAATGAACTCATTTTGCAATAAATGGTCGTTTCCCATTAATCGTACAACACTTTCTAAAATCCAAAGTCACCCCTCCCCTCCAAATTTTCCCCATCACGCAATCCCTTTCAAATCTCCCCCCTTGCCCCTTCCCTCCTAAACTCCCCCCCTCACCCCTCCCCTCCTAGACTAGCCCTTGCCCCTCCCCTCCTAAACTCCCCCCCACCCCTCCCCTCCAAATCTCCCCCATCTACCATCCCTTTCAAATCCCCCCCTTGCCCCTTCCCTCCTAAACTCCCCCCAAACCCCTCCCCTCATAAACTTCCCCTCGCCCCTCCCCTTATAATCTCCCCACCCTCATTTTTCTCAATTTCCCCCCTCTTACTCCTCCTGCTCAAATCATCCTCCCCGCTTCTTTCCCCCTTCCAACTCTCACCTCCATCTCCCCCAACCTTCTTCCTCGCTCTGCCCTCCCCCTCAAATAACACCTCACTGTGCCTCACCCAATCACCATCAAACCTTTTATCCACCCCATCCTTCCCTTTCTCCTAGCTATTCTGAAACCTCTGACACACTTTCAACAGCTCGCCCGACCTCTTCCTCCTCTTCCACATCTTACCCTACCCCACCCCCCCCCCCCTCTTTTGGTTTTGTATCCGATGCTCCCCCTTCCTCTTCATTAACGGTATGGACCTCAAACATCCGGGGCCTTCGCTCAAGCTTGACTGATCTCTCCATACAGGTTGCATCTGACAAACCAGACTTGATATGCTTAACAGAAACTTTCCTCCTTCAGGATGTCTCTGATTCCTTAATATCACTGCTGGGTTACTCCCTCCTCCGGTATGATAGACCTGAGCCTCGTCCTGGAGGTGGGGTTGCTATCTTTATCAAAAACTCTATTCCTCACTCGCCCTGCACTGCCCTCTCTCCACCTCACCCCCAGGAGTACCTCTGGCTACGGCTTCCCTTTCGCTCCCACCTTTTGTTCATATGTGTGTTGTACCGTCCACCAAACAGTGATGAGTCCATCTACATCTCACTGTCTGATAATATGGACCTACTTCTATCTACTCATCCCAACTCTCTCTTCCTCATATGTGGTGATTTCAATTGTCACCATGCCAGTTGGCTGGGTGTGGGTACCTCTCTCACCAGCCATGGCTCCTCAGCAAAGGACTTCTTTGACTCACTGGGACTGACAATGTCAATTTCCTGACCCAGATCTCAGTCAACGGAGCATCTTCTCTTCGAGACTTGGTTATGACGAACTTCCCTGCAAATGTCTGCTGCTCTTCTTCTGCTCCAATCCGCTCATCTGATCATGTGCTTGTTAAAGTGGACATCTCTCTGACCATTCTCAGAGAGCCTCCTCAGCGTCGACGAGTCTGGCATTTCACTCAGGCCAACTGGCACGGTCATCAAGCAGCCATTAATCATCTGGACTGGTCTCTCATCTCCACCGCCTCTGACATCAACTCATCCTGGGAATTCTTCCAAAGTAAATTGCTCTCTCTCATGCACAGACTTATCCCATCTCGTCTTCAGTTGTCATACCCTTCCTCCCGTCCATGGTTCACGGAATCTTGTGGTGAGGCAGTTGCCCAGAAACAACTTGCCTTAGCCTCCTGGAAAGCAAATCCAATAGAAGGAAATCTCATTTCCTTTCACAAAGCCTGAAACAAGTGTGTGTCCACCCTCAGGAGAGCCAGGAAACAATATATCTCCTCTCTCAAGACTGAACTCTCAAACCTGTCTCCCTCTTCCAAATCCTGGTCGCATCTGGTTAAATCTGTTTCTGGTGTTTGTTCCCCTTCCATCCCCTCCCTTACCTCAAATGGCTAAACAGATGACTCCGCTCGTGAAAAAGCTGAATGCCTCAACTCTGTGTTTGCCTCTAAATCTTGTGTCCCAAACCCATCCCTCTCTGTACCCACCGTACCCAGTCGTACCCAGCTGCTCCTGGACTCTGTGTCCTTTTCTCCTGAGAAGGTGGAGAAGTTTCTGTCAACTCTCGACTCTGATTCTGCAACTGGACCTGACGGCATCAGCCCAAGGGTCCTGAAATCCTGCTCTGCTGCTCTTTCACACCCTCTCTCTGTTCTTTTCACCCTCTCTTTTGCTCAAGGTCATCTTCCATCTGCTATCATTCGATACGGGCTGGCACCCAGCTCTGCTCACCAAACTCTCCTACTATGGTATCCATGGAAATCTCCACGAATGGCTTGCGGACTGCCTCTCTGGTCGTAGTCAACGTGTGGCCCTGAATGGATTTCTCTCATCTCCCCTTCCTGTTCAGGCTCGAGTTCCCCAAGGCAGTGTTCTGGGCCCTGTGCTTTTTCTGGTCTTCATCAATGATCTCTCTGACTCTCTGGAAAATCCTCTCTATCTCTTTGCTGATGACTCCACTCTCTGCCGCTCCATTCCTCATCCCTCAGATCGGCAGTCTGCAGCCTCCGCACTCTCTGCAGACCTGGACAAAATCACAGACTGGTCAAACAAGTGGAACATGTCTTTCAATCTTGACAAATCTCACACTCTCACCATGTCCCTCCGAAAAGACCGACTGGACAACCCTCCCATCTACTTTCTCACCAATCCTCTCAAAGAAGTTCTGTCACTCAAGCTTTTGGGTCTCACTATCTGCCACGATCTTTCCTGGGAAAACCACATTTCCAAGCTGGCCTCCAAAGCCAGTCGCCGAATGAGCATCCTCCGTCGTGCGAAGTCCTTCCTTGGCACACCTGAGCTCCGCACCACATACAAGGCTTTCATCCGCAGCTCAATGGAATACTGCTCTGCCCTCTGGGCTGGTGCTCCTACCTCACACCTAGCTCGGCTTCACGCTGTTGAAACTAAAGCTTTCAGAATCATTGGAATCTCCCGTGATTAAGCTGATTGTGAGGGCCTTTCACTCACTCACCGCAGGCAGGTTGGTGGTCTTTCTGTCTTCTACCGACTCCTCTCCGGCCTTGCTCCCATAGCTCTATCTGTGCTCTGTCCCCCAAATATTCCTACAGGTCGCACAAGATCTGCCTGCAACCCTCTTATGGTTAAACTGCCAAAATAAAGACTCTCTGCTCACCTTCACTCCTTCATTCCCCTTTTCTCCCGCCTCTGGAACAAACTCCCTCACTCCCTTCAATCCCACTCCTCCTTCCAGGTCTTTTAAACAGCTGTTCACCACCATCTCTTATCTTCCCCCATCCACAACCTTGATCTTTATTTACCCCCATTAATTCACACCAGATCCACTTTTTTGAAATTCCAACTGCTTTCCTGGATGTCCTAGCAGTGTCCATATGTTTTATACCTCTCCCACACCCCGCCCCCTTCCCATGCTTCCTCCCCCCAAGCCCTCTCCCTCCGACAGATCTCCCGATGTCCCTGTTCTCTGCTGTTGTACTTGTGTGCTTCCCTCTCTCTCCCGGTCTTGTCTCCTACTCCTTTTATTGCATGTTTTGTATGTTCGTTTTTTGTGTGATTAATGTTCACTCTTACACGAGCCTCGATCTTGTTTTCCAAATAAATAAAGAAATAAAACAGCTGAAGGGATTTAAATAAAACGTGTTTATTTTTAGGACAGGCAATGAGGGCATGTACCTGTTGCCGTGGGCAGGGACTGCGCAGGGGCATATTGGCGACGCTGTCACATTGCTCTAGTTTTGTGAGTAATTTGGGTGACGTAATGTTTTATTGTGTGACATCATGTAACACTTGTTTACCGTGCATTCTGATGGGCTTGATTAAACCTTACTATTATTCGACATACGATTAAATTTGCCCAGGGTCATCCAGATAGCTCAGATGGCAGAGCACCCATACGGCTCACCATAGGAGTTTCCCACATATGTCAATTTAATTATGATTTGATTTTTCAGGGTCTCTCATCGTGAATAACATTCGACCTAAGCAAAGGCAAAAGAAATCTGATGCAACAAACCCGTGCATTGTATAATCAGCAGAGGCAGGCATAATGTGTTTGGCCCACCAGAAAACCAAGATGGTGGCCATGGCATTTCGTCTCGGTGCTCTGATGGATGGAGTTGATAGGCAGCTGTGGGTGTGGTCTTGTAGCTATCCAACCAATGGGTGCACACTTCAAAAATCGACTCCCCCCCCCCCCCACAAGAATCCCAACAACAACAACAACAACAACAACAACAACAACAACAGCTGCAGCAACGCAAAGCTCTTGTGGACTTGTGACATGTCACTGGTAAAAAAAGGAGTTGTAAAAAGAGGTTCATTAGAAAACAACAACATATCTTTATTGTAAGAAAGATAATAACAGTTGAGCATAACAAAACATGCCAAATATTTAAACCACTGTTATAGAATGTGGAAGCAAGGACAGATCAATACATTTCCATTGGTTAAAAATAAACCAGATTAAGGATCTAGCAGTGGACCTCGTAGAGTGTAGAGGGCAGACGGAGTGTAGAGGGCAGACGGAGTGTAGAGGGCAGACGGAGTGTAGAGGGCAGACGGAGTGTAGAGGGCAGATGGAGTGTAGAGGGCAGACGGAGTGTAGAGGGCAGACGGAGTGTAGAGGGCAGACGGAGTGTAGAGGGCAGACGGAGTGCAGAGGGCAGACGGAGTGTAGAGGGCAGACGGAGTGTAGAGGGCAGACGGAGTGTAGAGGGCAGACGGAGTGCAGAGGGCAGACGGAGTGTAGAGGGCAGACAGAGTGTAGAGGGCAGACGGAGTGTAGAGGGCAGACGGAGTGCAGAGGGCAGACGGAGTGTAGAGGGCAGACGGAGTGTAGAGGGCAGACGGAGTGTAGAGGGCAGACGGAGTGCAGAGGGCAGACGGAGTGTAGAGGGCAGACGGAGTGTAGAGGGCAGACGGAGTGTAGAGGGCAGACGGAGTGTAGAGGGCAGATGGAGTGTAGAGGGCAGACGGAGTGTAGAGGGCAGACGGAGTGTAGAGAAGCTGCCACATTGAGGTAACGCCGAAGGCCATTGTCTGCACACAATGTCTATGAGACCCTATCCACCTCTACCTCCAAGGGAAGATTCAGGATCTCTCGGTGACGGCAGTGTTTTCCACTGCAGAAAAAAACCTCACTGAGGTATTCTGTGTTTTCAGCAGAAAATAGCCAGGAGGGGGTATGGCTTGATTCTGTCCCACAATCGAGATGTTGTAAATTGTTGAATACCTGTACTCATCCTAGACTTGAGGAAAGCGGAGTCAGTTAGCCTTTCCATTTCAGCAATTTTCGTTCAAGAGCATCGTTGAGACCCTCCCAATTCTTTGCTTGTATTGTTGGGTCACTCATGAAAACAAGGTACTGTACTTCATTCCATTGCAGGACCAGGTGAGCTGTTTCAGAAGTGGCATGGAGCGCTGACATGGGCCCATCCACAGTCCCTGGCACATGCTCCAATTTATTGAATCTGAAGAAGAGAAACCATAATAGTTCAAGCAGTTCACCAGTTTCTTAATCTCATCACTATTATGTACAACGACACAGATATTGTCCGCATAGGCAGAACCTTTCACAGATTTTGTAAGTGAATGTCTATACTCTATAGTCGATATTACAACCAGATAAGATGCTTCACACTTTGATTAAAAGAGGTTCAACGGTTAAATAATCCAAAAAACTGGATAAAGGACATCCCTGATGAATACTCCTCTTCCAACCTCAACAAGTGCAGTCAGCTCAGACTTTACTGTGAGAACTGAGAAAATGTCATTGGATTGTTGCGGTTGTGAAATGACCACGGGGTGTCGCACTCAACACACAAGGGATCCTGAGTTAAGATATCTCCATAGTAATTGTGTTCAGTTGGGCTACCTTTCCTCTCATAACAGGGGCAGGGAAATGTGCTGTGTGTTCATAACAGGTTTTACCCCCCTTGTGATCTCCACTTTCCTGAAATCCCTGTCTTCGTCAATCCATAAAATCCATCTCCACATCCCTCTCAAACCTCTACTTCCCCGCATCTTCCTAAAACCCCTCTCGTCATCAATTCTTTCCAATCCCTCCATTTTAATCCCTTTACCCATCCCTCTTAAACCTCTCCTCCTCGCCCCCCCAGAGGTTTAGCTAGAGATTTGGGGGCCCGGGGGGCTTGACTCCTTGAGGGGTCCCCTCCAACATTTAGTGAGGTTTGATGAAAAATGGAAAAAATTGAAACAATAAATCTTTTTTATTTGAATTTCAATTTGAACTGAAAATTTGAAAATACAGTAGCTTCCTCATGCCACCAAAACAAGTCAAAATCAAATAATAACACAAGTAAAAAACATCAGTTGTACACTTTTTTGGGAAAACCACATAACGGCAAAGAGTTACAATGAGTACATCAGTTCATCTTCATATTGCCTTCCGTCGTGCTTTCTTTGCAGCAAAATCATCGATCACATCATTGATATCAATTTTATCCAATAAGTCAGACTCAACCGACATCAGAACCAAGCTGCTGAGCCTGGCAAAATTGCAAAATTGGAAAACTTGGAAAAATTGGAAAAACAATATAGCCTATTTTACTCCAGGGGGTCCTAGGATTACCCACCCAAAATATAGTTGCGATTGGTTCAGCCGTTTTTGCGGTTCCTTCGAACGGACAGACGGACGGACATTTGGTGAATTATAGTAAGATACAGATCCTGAGATCCATTTGGGGGCCCCCCTCCATTGGGGGCCTGGGGGGAATTTTAAAATAGCTCCCCCCTTAGATACGCCACTGCCCCCCCCCCCCACTCCACACCTTCCCACAATGCAACCATATGCACGCATGACATTACACTTGACTAGAAGCACCTGCTCCCGACAGGAGTAGCCAGGGGCTTATGTTGTTATCCTTATTCAAACATGGAATCCAAAATGCCTCTCACTGCAAAATTCAAAACACCTCATTGCACTGGAAAACGTGGGGACAGGTATCCTGTACTGTAAAGGGTGGCGACTTGTAATAAATACCCTCTCCCACCTGGAGCGGCAGTACATTATACACATTTATATCGAGAATTTGTACCCGCTCCCCCCCCCCCCCTCCCCTCAAGATCACCAACAAAGATAGAAAACACTCTATGCACTATTGGGGTAATGCTGACCCTATGTAGCAAGTCTGGATGTAATCGGCCCAGCAGAGCCTCCTCTAGGTATGTGGGTGGCCCCCTGCAAACCTCACATGGGGGCCCTTTCTATTGGAGGGCTAATAATATGGTGACAGATCTTCAGGCAAAGAATCGATTTATGACTTGGTTCCGGAGGGGGTTAGCGAAGTATTAGAATGACCAGCTCTGTCTGTCTCTGTCTCTGCATGTATCTGTCTTTCCACACCATCATGGGTAATGTATTGTCATATCTCGGCTTTGCCTGTACCGATTGTAACCAAACTTTATACTGCAGAATAGTCGTGTTATGTTTGTGGGGGTAGATGATGGAATCCCATAGTACATATAGGATTGTATAGTGATGGAATGGACCGTGGACACGAAGGAGACATCTCGATGTATTTAAGTAGGGAAACTGGAGATTAAGATTGTTTATGTGTCTTCACATGAGGGGTGAAACTGTGTTAACTAGTTAGGGATTAAAGTTAGTTTTCCCCAGTACGTGATATTCCCTCTGTAACCTTTCCCTACGTTTACCTGCACCACAAGGCCAGCTATGCAAAGCCTCCATTAAGCCACCACAACCGCTGACGGTACCCGGACATTGCCAGTCGGCAAGTAAGCCGCACCTTAATGAACACTCAGCCATGCAAAGCCTCCACTACACAACAACAACCCTCCACTGCATGCCGACAGAACCCATAACATAACCGATCCGACTAAGCCCACCTCCAAAAGAGCAGAGCCGGCAGGCCACGCCCCTGAAGTTCGTCATCTGCAGACTCGTAAGAAAAGTAATGTTTTTTCTTAATTTCCAACGGTACCTACAACAGCGCCTGTTGTTTCCGGGCTGGCGCGCTATCTCGGGCAATACGGGTCTGTGAGGGTCGCCATTGGTATCGACGATCGCGCACGGTTCTCCCCTACAAAACTCCGTTTAGGTTGTCCAAATCCAACCAGCCGTTCCAAAGATATGAGTCGTGTTGTGTGCCGTGACGTCATGAATCCAATCGGCTGGATATTGTCATTTATTGAAACGAAGACGTTTTTGTCGGGTTCGTGTGAAGCAACCAGAAGGCCTAGAGAGCTGCGGGTGGTCTCGTTAGTTAGGCCTGGATCCTAACTCGTTTGTCATGAAGTTGTAAGTGTCTGTGATAATCTGGTGGACTGCGAGAAGAGACTCGTGGGAGACCATCGGCCTATTAGACCACTTGCGCATGCGCACTGTTGACGCGATCGACGCATTGGAATGTTTGACGGTACGGCGAGGCGATCTCGAGAACGAAATGGCAGTCTATAAAATGCTTGAAGAACTTAATGATTTTCAGAATAAATACATTTTAAAATAACTTAAGCTTGTGTTCATTATTTACAAAAAAGGCCGACAAGTCCCATTGGCTGTCTTTAATTTCTCTCTGGACAGCGCCACGGCAGATGAGGAGGACCGCAAGGCATGAGGACACAAAAAACAACACCTTTATATGTGCAATCCATGCTTTTCAAAAAAAAGAAAGAAAGAAAAAAAACCGCATCGCCGCATCAATTCTGGAACTTTGGTCTGACCAGGGACCAGCAATATTTTTTTTTTCAGCCTAAACCTTGCGAGTGTCAGGAAACATGTTTTTTTTTTTTGTTTTTTTTTTTGCATACAGGATCGAGGCTCGTGAAAGAGATAACATTTATCACACAAAAAAATCAAACGGACACACAAAACATATAAAAAGGGTAGTGGTAGACAAGATGGGGAGAGAACGGGAAGCACAAACACAACATTTGAAAGCAGGGACATCGGGAGATCTGTGAGAGGGAGAGGGCTTGGGGGGAGGAGGCATGGGAAGGGGGGAGGGTGGGAGAAGTATAAAACACAAGGACACTGCAAGGACTTCCAGGACAGAAGTTGGTATTTCAAAAAAAATGGATCTGGGGTGAAATTAGCGGGGGTAGATAATATCAAGGTTTTGGATGGGGGAAGATTAGAGATGGTGGTGAACAGCTGTATTAAATACCTGGAGGCAGGAGTGGGATTGAAGAGAGTGAGGGAGTTTGTTCCAGAGGCAGGAGAAAAGAGGAATGAAGGAGTGAAGGTGAGCAGAGAGTCTTGACTTTGGCAGTTTAACCAAAAGAGGGTTACAGGCAGATCTTGTGCGACCTGCAGGAATATTTGGGGGACAGAGCCCAAAGAGAGCTGGGGGAGCAAGGCCGGAGAGTAGTCGGTAGAGACAGAAAGACCACCAACCTGCATGTGGTGAGTAAGTGAAAGGCCCTCGGAGTTTGCTTCATTGCGGGAGACTCCAATGATACTGAAAGCTTTGGTTTCAACAGCGTGAAGCCGAGCTGGGTGTGAGGCAGGAGCACCGGCCCAGAGGGGAGAACAGTGTTCCATTGAGCTGCGGATGAAAGCCTTGTATGTGGTGAGGAGCTCAGGTGTGCCAAGGAAGGACTTGGCACTACGGAGGATGCCCAGTCGGCGACTGGCTTTGGAGGCCGGATTTAAAATGTGGTTTTCTCAGGAAAGATCATGGCAGATAGTGAGACCCAAAAGCTTGAGTGACAGAACTTCTTGGAGAGGATTGTTCAGAAAGTAGATGGGAGGGTCATCCAGTCGGTCTTTTCGGAGAGACATCGTAAGAGTGTGGGATTTGTCAGGATTGAGACATGTTCCACTTGTTTGACCAGTCTTATATTTTGTCCAGGTCTGCAGAGAATGCGGAGGCTGCAGACTGCCGATCTGAGGGATGAGGAATGGAGCAGCAGAGAGTGGAGTCATCAGCAAAGAGGTAGAGAGAATTTTCCAGAGAGTCAGAGAGATCATTGATGAAGACCAGAAAAAGCACAGGTCCCAGAACACTGCATTGGGAAACTCCAGCCTGAACAGGAAGGGGAGATGAGAGAAACCCATTCAGGGCGACACGTTGACTACGACTGGAGAGGAAGTCCGCAAGCCATGCATGGAGTTTTCCCTGGATACCACAGGAGGAGAGTTTGGTGAGCAGAGCGGGGTGCCAGACCGTATCGAAGGCACGTGATATGTCAAGGGAGACAGCTCTAATTTCCTGTTTGGCATTGAGGACCTCCATCCATTGTTGGGACAGCAGAAGCAGCATGTCCAGAGTGGAGTGACCTGGTCTGAAACCAAATTGATGGTCGGAGATCAAGCCATTGGAGAAGAGGGAAGATTTCATATCCAAAGCAATGATGGATTCCATGACTTTGCTGATAATTGGGAGAAGGCTGATTGGTCTGTAGTTGCAAGGATCTGTTTTTGCACATTTTTTGTGTAAAACGGCGATGTTGGCTGATTTCCAAGCTGATGGCAGATGGCGTTGTGCAAAAGGGAGGGTGAAGAGAACAGAGAGAGGGAGTGAAAGAGGGCAGAGCAAGATTTTAGGAACCGTGGGCTGATGCCGTCAGATACAGTTGCAGAATCAACTCAGGTTGGTTATACAGGTATACAAATAGGTATATATATAATATATAACAGATACAGTTATACAAATCAATCATACAGGCCGAGGCTCAGGTCTATCATACCGGAGGAGGGAGTAACCAGGAAGAGATATTAAGGAATCAGAGACATCTTGAAGGAGGAAAGTTTCTGTTAAGCAGATTACGTCTGGTTTGTCAGAAACAACATGTATAGAGAGATCAATCAGGTTTGAGCGAATGCCCCGGATGTTTGAGGTCCATACCGTTAAGGAAGATGGAGGGGGAGCATCGAGTGCAGGACAGGGGAGGGGTAGGGTAAGATGAGGGGGGAGAGGGGGAGGTAGGGAGAGCTGTTGATAGTGTGGCAGAGACTGCAGAAGAGTTAGGAGCAAGGGGAGGATGAGGAGGACAAAAGGTTTGATGGTGATGGGATGGGGCACAGTGAGGATTGTTTGAGGGGGGGGGGGGCAGAGCAAAGTGGAAGGTTGGAGGAGGTGGAGGTATGAGATAGAAGGGAGATGAAGTGGGGAGGAGGCAGCTTTGAGGGGGAAGGGTTGGGGGGAGGGAGTTTTGAAGGGGAGGCGTGAGGGGGAAGTTTTGGAGGGGTGGGGTGATCACTGTTCTCACGTGAACACATTTTTACCTGACATTACCTCTGACCTTTGATCTGTTGATGCCATAATCCTATCAGTTCGTCTTTGCATCATATATACTTGTACCAAGTTTGTTCAAAATCTTATCACTTGTTCACAAGTTGGCACGGCAACATAATTTTTACTTAACATGACCTCTTGACCCCAAAATGTATTCAGATCATGTTTACATCATTTTACATACCTGTACCAAGTTTGATTTATATCCCTTCAGCTGTTCGCAAGGTATCACATTTTTACCCAACATGACCTCTAACCTTTGACCTCTTGATTCCATAATTCAATCACCTCATCTTTGCATCATATATACCTATA
This sequence comes from Myxine glutinosa, assembly GCF_964187855.1. Taxonomy (NCBI): domain Eukaryota; kingdom Metazoa; phylum Chordata; class Myxini; order Myxiniformes; family Myxinidae; genus Myxine; species Myxine glutinosa. The sequence continues at coordinate 210,647,486 of NC_136264.1, forward strand.
CCAAATCATATCACTTGTTCACAAGTTGGTGTGGCAACATAAATTTTACTTAACATGACCTCTGACCTTTGACTTCTTGACTCCATAATCTAATCAGGTAATCTTTGCATAACATATACTTATATCAAGTTTGTTCAAAATCCTATCACTGGTTCACGAGTTGGTGTGGCAACATAATTTTTACTTCATATGACCTTTGACCTCGTGACCGCAAAATTTAATCTGTTAATTTTTACCTCATTATACATACCGGCACCAAGTTTGAATTAGATCCCTTTAGCCATTCCCAAGTTATAGACCTATTACAGACTTAGACCTTTGACCTTTGACCTCGAGCCCAAAATCAAATAGGTTCATCTTTGCATCATAATACATATTTGTTCCAACTTTGGTCAGAATCCCATCACTGGTTCACAAGTTATCGCGGTAACAGGATTTTTACCTAATATGACCTCTGATCTTTGACCTCTTGACTCCAAAATCGAATCAGTTCATCGTTACCTCATTATACATACCTGCACCAAGTTTGACTAAGATCCCTTCAGCCGTTCTCAAGTTATCGGGGTAACAAAAACCCATGACAGACGGACAACCTGAAAACATAATGCCTCCGGCGACTTCGTCGTTTGAGGCATAAAAAAACATCTATAGTCTGTGTTTTGCAAGGCTAGATGTTTGCATGGTGTGGACCTAAAATGTGCTGGATGGTCTAAAGGTCTAAAGGTTACGTTCCAATAGTAGTTGGGGGTTTAATTTCTCAAGCATGTAAAAAGGTCTAACTTGGTCGAAAGTTGTCCAACATGTCTGAAGGGTGCAAATGGTTTGAATGGTTTTAGGGTCTAAAGGTTCTTATGGGGTTAAAGGTCTAAAGGTTATAAGGGTCTAAAGAGTATAAAAGGATGAAGGGTTCCAAAGGTGCTGAACGGGTTTTAAAGGAAAAAGGAGTATTTGGGAGTCTTAAGGATCTTAGGGGTCTCTGGGGTTTTGGTGGGTATTACGGGGTCTTAAGGTCCTTCGGGCATATTGGAGGGCTAAATGTTCTTTTTGTCGTTCGAGTCTAAAGGCCAAGAGCCGTCGGGGTTCTTAAGGGTATTAAGGATATTTGGTGTTTTACAGGGTCTTAACTGTCTTAAGGGGTCCTTGGGGGGTATTGAGGGCCTTGGGGTGTCTTATAGGTGTTTAAGGGTCTTAGGGTTCTAGACTAGAAGGTCTTATGGATATATAAGGAACCAAAGGGTCTAAATGATGTAAATATCTAACAGTGTCTAAAAGGTCTTGAAGGGTCTTAAGGGGTCTCAGCAGTCTAAAGGGTTGAAAGATTTAAAAGGTAAGTTACAATTGTACGTAATTACGGATGTGTAGTCATGTTGCAACTCACATTCAAACAGTACGTAATTAAGAGATATATACCTCCCCACCCCCGTCAGGTTTGGTTGATGTTGGTTAAGTAACGATTGAATGTATCGCAGACAAATAGACAGACACCAAATTGTGTATTTTAGCACGATAGAGGGAACCCTAACCCTAACACGGTTTTTTTGGAAATATATGGCGGGAAATAAAATAATGCACTTTGTACTGTTATAAATGGTTGTGTAATCACAGTTTGAATACATGAGTCAATTCTGGATTGAATATGTAACTTTTGTCTGTTTCCCCCACTGTTTCATTGTCTGTTTCCCCCATTGTTTTATTTTCTGTTTTCCCCATTGTTTTATTTTCTGTTTCCCCCCATTGTTCTATTTTCTGCTTTCCCCATTGTTTTATTTTCTGATTTCACCATTGTTTCATTGTCTGTTTCCCCCCATTGTTTTATTGTCTGTTTTCCTCATTGTTTTATTTTCTGTTTCCCCCATTGTTTTGTTGTCTCATTCCCCCATTGTTTTATTGTCTGTTTTCCCCATTGTTTTTTCTGCTTTCATCATTTTTTATTGTCTGTTTCCCCCATTTTTTATTGTCTGTTTCCGCCATTGTTTTGTTGTCTGTTTCCCCCATTGTTTTATTGTCTCTTTTCCCCATTTTTCTGCTTTCACCATTTTTTATTGCCTGTTTCCCCCATTGTTTTATTTTCTGTTTTCCCCATTGTTTTATTTTCTGTTTTCCCCCATTGTTCTATTTTCTGCTTTCCCCATTGTTTTATTTTCTGTTTTCCCCATTGTTTTATTTTCTGTTTTCCCCCATTGTTCTATTTTCTGCTTTCCCCATTGTTTTATTTTCTGATTTCACCATTGTTTTATTGTCTGTTTTCCCCCATTGTTTTATTTTCGGTTTCCCCCATTGTTTTGTTGTCTGTTTCCCCCATTGTTTCATTGTCTGTTTTCCCCATATTTTTTTCTGCTTTCACTATTAATATTGTCTGTTTCCCCCATTGTTTTATTTTCTGATTTCACCATTGTTTTGTTGTCTGTTTTCCCCCATTTTGTATTGTCTGTTTCCCCCATTGTTTTGTTGTCTGTTTTCCCCATTTTGTATTGTCTGTTTCCCCCATTGTTTTGTTGTCTGTTTTCCCCATTTTGTATTGTCTGTTTCCCCCATTGTTTTATTGTCTGTTTCTCCCATTGTTTTATTGCCTGTTTTCCCCTTTTTTTCTGCTTTCACCATTTTTTATTGCCCGTTTCCCCCATTGTTTTATTTTCTGTTTCCCCATTGTTTTATTTTCTGTTTTCCTCCATTGTTCTATTTTCTGCTTTCCCCATTGTTTTATTTTCTGATTTCGCCATTGTTTTATTGTCTGTTTTTCCCATTGTTTTTTTTATGTTTCCCCCCCTTGTTCTATTTTCTGCTTTCACCATTGTTTTATTGTCTGTTTTCCCCATTGTTTTATTGCCTGTTTTCCCCATTTTTTTTCTGCTTTCACCATTTTTTATTGCCCGTTTCCCCCATTGTTTTATTTTCTGTTTTCCCCATTGTTTTATTTTCTGTTTTCCTCCATTGTTCTATTTTCTGCTTTCCCCATTGTTTTATTGTCTGTTTTCCCCATTGTTTTATTGTTTTTACTGTTTTATAATAAAAGATACAAAAGTGAGGTTTCTCTGAAGGTGAGCCATACATCTGTTTTCACTTGGGAGGAAAAAGTTTGCTTGGCACCCAATGGCTTACTGTGCGAAATGCACCACGGTATTTTACAAAGGGCAGGCCATTGTGTTTAGATATAGTGCAGATGGTGCAACCAACCTAACGTCCCTTCTCAGAACTCCATGATGTTACTTTATTTTTAAACACAGGGATGTGAAGATGGCGAAGTTATATGAATTGTTTATTTGAATCATAAAACGACGTCTTCTCCAGGTAATGTCAAGGGTTCCTAAACCAGAATGAACACGAATGAGCATTCGCCCTGCCGATAAACAACTACTTGGTATGCAACCGGTCTGTTGCTGCAGTTTGGTCCAAGTGTCACACCTGGACGATGCGCTTTCAGATTGGCTGCCGCTGGAGAGGCACAGCCAATAGTAATGCGTTTCAACAGGCATAGGGCCTTGCCCCTTCCAAAAAGTGAGTAATCAACAAAACTCGTCCTCAGTGTGTACAAGTCTAAACCTGGAAGCTTGAATTACAATGACAGGTAGTTAAGGTAATTCGCGCGAAAGTTAATTTTAAAATACGAGTGAATCCGTTTACCTGCATTTATTTTTTGAGGGGCTGTCCATATTTGACGTCATGTTAATGGGGGTGGTTGGATCAGCATCATTGAAGGTGACTCGGCAGGTGGGGGTGGAGCATTAGATAACCCGTTCAAAACATTAGGCATGTTTTATTTGCTCCTAGTTCGTCTCAAATCAAAACCTTTGCTGTAAGTTCTTGTCAAGTCACAACTTTGCGCTAAGTTTGTCTCAAGTCAAAATTTTGCTGTAAGCTCATCTTAAGTCAAACCTTTTCCTGTTGGTTTGTCTCAAGTCAAAGGTTTTACTGCAAGTTCGTCTCAAGTCACAACTTTTATTGTAAGTTCGTCTCAAGTCACTACTTTGCTTGAAGTTCTTGTCAAGTCACAACTTATACTGCAAGTTCGTCTCAAGTCACAACTTTTATTGCAAGTTCGTCTCAAGTCACTACTTTGCTTGAAGTTCTTGTCAAGTCACAACTTTTATTGCAAGTTCGTCTCAATTCACAACTTTTATTGTAAGTTTGTCTAAAGTCACTACTTTGCTTGAAGTTCTTGTCAAGTCACAACTTATACTGCAAGTTCGTCTCAAGTCACAACTTTTATTGCAAGTTCGTCTCAATTCACAACTTTTATTGTAAGTTTGTCTAAAGTCACTACTTTGCTTGAAGTTCTTGTCAAGTCACAACTTATACTGCAAGTTCGTCTCAAGTCACAACTTTTATTGCAAGTTCGTCTCAATTCACAACTTTTATTGTAAGTTTGTCTCAAGTCACTACTTTGCTTGAAGTTCTTGTCAAGTCACAACTTATACTGCAAGTTCGTCTCAAGTCACAACTTTTATTGTAAGTTTGTCTCAAGTCACAACTTTGCTTGAAGTTCTTGTCAAGTCACAAATTTACTGTAGCTCCAAATTCGTCTCAAGTCACAACTTTTACTGTAAGTTTGTCTCAAGTCACAACTTTTGCTGTAAGTTCGTCTCAAGTCACAACTTATACTGTAAGTTCGTCTCAAGTTACAACTTTTGCTGTAAGTTCGTCTCAAGTTACAACTTTTACTGTAAGTTCGTCTCAAGTTACAACTTTTGCTGTAAGTTTGTCTCAAGTCACAACTTTTACTGTAAGTTCGTCTCAAGTCACAACTTATACTGTAAGTTCGTCTCAAGTTACAACTTTTACTGTCAGTTCGTTTCAAGTCACAACTTTTGCTGTAAGTTCGTCTCAAGTCACAACTTTTGCTGTAAGTTTGTCTCAAGTCACAACTTTTGCCGCAAGTTTGTCTCAATTTACAACTTTGCTGCAAGTTCGTCTCAATTTACAACTTTGCTGTAAGTTTGTCTCAATTTACAACTTTGCTGTAAGTTCGTCTCAAGTCACAACTTTTACTGTAAGTTCGTCTCAAGTCACAACTTATACTGTAAGTTCGTCTCAAGTCACAACTTATACTGTAAGTTAGTCTCAATTTACAACTTTGCTGTAAGTTTGTCTCAATTTACAACTTTGCTGTAAGTTCGTCTCAAGTTATAACTTTGTTGTAAGTTTGTCTCAAGTTACAACTTTGCTGTAGCTGCAAGTTCGTCTCAAGTCACAACTTTGCTGTAAGTTCGTCTCAAGTTATAACTTTGTTGTAAGTTTGTCTCAAGTTACAACTTTGCTGTAGCTGCAAGTTCGTCTCAAGTCACAACTTTGCTGTAAGTTCGTCTCAAGTCACAACTTTGCTGTAAGTTCGTCTCAAGTTACAACTTTTACTGTAAGTTCGTCTCAATTTACAACTTTTACAGTAAGTTCGTCTCAAGTTACAACTTTTACTGTAAGTTCGTCTCAAGTCACAACTTTTGCTGTAAGTTTGTCTCAAGTCACAACTTTTGCTGTAAGTTTGTCTCAAGTTACAACTTATACTGTAAGTTCGTCTCAAGTCACAACTTTTGCTGTAAGTTTGTCTCAAGTCACAACTTTTGCTGTAAGTTCGTCTCAAGTCACAACTTTTGCTGTAAGTTGGTCTCAAGTCACAACTTTTGCTGTAAGTTTGTCTCAAGTCACAACTTATACTGTAAGTTCGTCTCAAGTTACAACTTATACTGTAAGTTCGTCTCAAGTCACAACTTTTGCTGTAAGTTTGTCTCAAGTCACAACTTTTGCTGTAAGTTCGTCTCAAGTCACAACTTTTGCTGTAAGTTTGTCTCAAGTCACAACTTTTGCTGTAAGTTCGTCTCAATTTACAATTTTGCTGCAAGTTCGTCTCAATTTACAACTTTGCTGTAAGTTCGTCTCAAGTCACAACTTTTGCTGTAAGTTTGTCTCAAGTCACAACTAATACTGTAAGTTCGTCTCAAGTTACAACTTTTACTGTAAGTTCGTCTCAATTTACAACTTTTGCTGTAAGTTCGTCTCAAGTTACAACTTTTACTGTAAGTTCGTCTCAATTTACAACTTTTACTGTAAGTTCGTCTCAAGTCACAACTTTTGCTGTAAGTTTGTCTCAAGTCACAACTTTTGCTGTAAGTTCGTCTCAAGTCACAACCTTTGCTGTAAGTTTGTCTCAAGTCACAACTTTTGCTGTAAGTTCGTCTCAATTTACAACTTTGCTGCAAGCTCGTCTCAATTTACAACTTTGCTGTAAGTTCATCTCAAGTCACAACTTTTGCTGTCAGTTTGTCTCAAGTCACAACTTATACTGTAAGTTCGTCTCAAGTCACAACTTATACTGTAAGTTCGTCTCAATTTACAACTTTGCTGTAAGTTCGTCTCAAGTCACAACTTTTGCTGTAAGTTCGTCTCAAGTCACAACTTTTGCTGTAAGTTTGTCTCAAGTCACAACTTTTGCTGTAAGTTCGTCTCAAGTCACAACCTTTGCTGTAAGTTTGTCTCAAGTCACAACTTTTGCTGTAAGTTCGTCTCAATTTACAACTTTGCTGCAAGTTCGTCTCAATTTACAACTTTGCTGTAAGTTCGTCTCAAGTCACAACTTTTGCTTTAAGTTTGTCTCAAGTCACAACTTATACTGTAAGTTCGTCTCAAGTCACAACTTATACTGTAAGTTCGTCTCAATTTACAACTTTGCTGTAAGTTCGTCTCAAGTCACAACTTTTGCTGTAAGTTTGTCTCAAGTCACAACTTTTGCTGTAAGTTCGTCTCAATTTACAACTTTGCTGCAAGTTCGTCTCAATTTACAACTTTGCTGTAAGTTCGTCTCAAGTCACAACTTTTGCTTTAAGTTTGTCTCAAGTCACAACTTATACTGTAAGTTCGTCTCAAGTCACAACTTATACTGTAAGTTCGTCTCAATTTACAACTTTGCTGTAAGTTCGTCTCAAGTCACAACTTTTGCTGTAAGTTTGTCTCAAGTCACAACTTTTGCTGTAAGTTTGTCTCAAGTCACAACTTTTGCTGTAAGTTCGTCTCAAGTCACAACTTTTGCTGTAAGTTTGTCTCAAGTCACAACTTTTGCTGTAAGTTCGTCTCAATTTACAACTTTGCTGCAAGTTCGTCTAAATTTACAACTTTGCTGTAAGTTCGTCTCAAGTCACAACTTTTGCTTTAAGTTTGTCTCAAGTCACAACTTATACTGTAAGTTCGTCTCAAGTCACAACTTATACTGTAAGTTCGTCTCAAGTTACAACTTTTACTGTAAGTTCGTCTCAAGTCACAACTTTTGCTGTAAGTTTGTCTCAAGTCACAACTTATACTGTAAGTTCGTCTCAAGTTACAACTTTTACTGTAAGTTCGTCTCAAGTCACAACCTTTGCTGTAAGTTTGTCTCAAGTCACAACTTATACTGTAAGTTCGTCTCAAGTTACAACTTTTACTGTAAGTTCGTCTCAAGTCACAACTTTTGCTGTAAGTTTGTCTCAAGTCACAACTTATACTGTAAGTTCGTCTCAAGTTACAACTTTTACTGTAAGTTCGTCTCAAGTCACTACTTTGCTTGAAGTTCTTGTCAAGTCACAACTTTGCTGTAAGTTTGTCTCAAGTCAAAATTTTGCTGTAAACTCATCTTAAGTCAAACCTTTTCCTGTTGGTTTGTCTCAAATCAAAGGTGTTGGTGTAAGTTTGTCTCAAGTCACAACTTTTACTGTAAGTTCGTCTCAAGTCACAACTTATACTGTAAGTTCGTCTCAAGTTACAACTTTTACTGTCAGTTCGTCTCAAGTCACAACTTTTGCTGTAAGTTCGTCTCAAGTCACAACTTTTGCTGTAAGTTTGTCTCAAGTCACAACTTTGCCGCAAGTTTGTCTCAATTTACAACTTTGCTGCAAGTTCGTCTCAATTTACAACTTTGCTGTAAGTTTGTCTCAATTTACAACTTTGCTGTAAGTTCGTCTCAAGTTATAACTTTGTTGTAAGTTTGTCTCAAGTTACAACTTTGCTGTAGCTGCAAGTTCGTCTCAAGTTACAACTTTGCTGTAGCTGCAAGTTCGTCTCAATTTACAACTTTGCTGTAAGTTCGTCTCAAGTCACAACTTTTGCTGTAAGTTCGTCTCAAGTCACAACTTTTGCTGTAAGTTTGTCTCAAGTCACAACTTTTGCTGTAAGTTCGTCTCAAGTCACAACTTTTGCTGTAAGTTTGTCTCAAGTCACAACTTTTGCTGTAAGTTTGTCTCAAGTCACAACTTTTGCTGTAAGTTCGTCTCAAGTCACAACTTTTGCTGTAAGTTCGTCTCAATTTACAACTTTGCTGTAAGTTCGTCTCAAGTCACAACTTTTGCTGTAAGTTTGTCTCAAGTCACAACTTATACTGTAAGTTCGTCTCAAGTTACAACTTTTACTGTAAGTTCGTCTCAATTTACAACTTTTGCAGTAAGTTCGTCTCAAGTTACAACTTTTACTGTAAGTTCGTCTCAAGTCACAACTTTTGCTGTAAGTTTGTCTCAAGTCACAACTTTTGCTGTAAGTTCGTCTCAAGTCACAACTTTTGCTGTAAGTTTGTCTCAAGTCACAACTTTTGCTGTAAGTTTGTCTCAAGTTACAACTTATACTGTAAGTTCGTCTCAAGTCACAACTTTTGCTGTAAGTTTGTCTCAAGTCACAACTTTTGCTGTAAGTTCGTCTCAAGTCACAACTTTTGCTGGAAGTTCGTCTCAAGTCACAACTTTTGCTGTAAGTTTGTCTCAAGTCACAACTTATACTGTAAGTTCGTCTCAAGTTACAACTTATACTGTAAGTTCGTCTCAAGTCACAACTTTTGCTGTAAGTTTGTCTCAAGTCACAACTTTTGCTGTAAGTTCGTCTCAAGTCACAACTTTTGCTGTAAGTTTGTCTCAAGTCACAACTTTTGCTGTAAGTTCGTCTCAATTTCCAATTTTGCTGCAAGTTCGTCTCAATTTACAACTTTGCTGTAAGTTCGTCTCAAGTCACAACTTTTGCTGTAAGTTTGTCTCAAGTCACAACTTATACTGTAAGTTCGTCTCAAGTTACAACTTTTACTGTAAGTTCGTCTCAATTTACAACTTTTGCTGTAAGTTCGTCTCAAGTTACAACTTTTACTGTAAGTTCGTCTCAAGTTACAACTTTTACTGTAAGTTCGTCTCAAGTCACAACTTTTGCTGTAAGTTTGTCTCAAGTCACAACTTTTGCTGTAAGTTCGTCTCAATTCACAACCTTTGCTGTAAGTTTGTCTCAAGTCACAACTTTTGCTGTAAGTTCGTCTCAATTTACAACTTTGCTGCAAGTTCGTCTCAATTTACAACTTTGCTGTAAGTTCGTCTCAAGTCACAACTTTTGCTGTAAGTTTGTCTCAAGTCACAACTTATACTGTAAGTTCGTCTCAAGTCACAACTTATACTGTAAGTTCGTCTCAATTTACAACTTTGCTGTAAGTTCGTCTCAAGTCACAACTTTTGCTGTAAGTTCGTCTCAAGTCACAACTTTTGCTGTAAGTTTGTCTCAAGTCACAACTTTTGCTGTAAGTTCGTCTCAAGTCACAACCTTTGCTGTAAGTTTGTCTCAAGTCACAACTTTTGCTGTAAGTTCGTCTCAATTTACAACTTTGCTGCAAGTTCGTCTCAATTTACAACTTTGCTGTAAGTTCGTCTCAAGTCACAACTTTTGCTTTAAGTTTGTCTCAAGTCACAACTTATACTGTAAGTTCGTCTCAAGTCACAACTTATACTGTAAGTTCGTCTCAATTTACAACTTTGCTGTAAGTTCGTCTCAAGTCACAACTTTTGCTGTAAGTTTGTCTCAAGTCACAACTTTGCTGTAAGTTCGTCTCAAGTCACAACTTTTGCTGTAAGTTCGTCTCAATTTACAACTTTGCTGTAAGTTCGTCTCAAGTCACAACTTTTGCTGTAAGTTTGTCTCAAGTCACAACTTATACTGTAAGTTCGTCTCAAGTTACAACTTTTACTGTAAGTTCGTCTCAATTTACAACTTTTGCAGTAAGTTCGTCTCAAGTTACAACTTTTACTGTAAGTTCGTCTCAAGTCACAACTTTTGCTGTAAGTTTGTCTCAAGTCACAACTTTTGCTGTAAGTTCGTCTCAAGTCACAACTTTTGCTGTAAGTTTGTCTCAAGTCACAACTTTTGCTGTAAGTTTGTCTCAAGTTACAACTTATACTGCAAGTTCGTCTCAAGTCACAACTTTTGCTGTAAGTTTGTCTCAAGTCACAACTTTTGCTGTAAGTTCGTCTCAAGTCACAACTTTTGCTGGAAGTTCGTCTCAAGTCACAACTTTTGCTGTAAGTTTGTCTCAAGTCACAACTTATACTGTAAGTTCGTCTCAAGTCACAACTTTTGCTGTAAGTTTGTCTCAAGTCACAACTTTTGCTGTAAGTTTGTCTCAAGTCACAACTTTGCTGTAGCTGCAAGTTCGTCTCAATTTACAACTTTGCTGTAAGTTCGTCTCAAGTTACAACTTTTACTGTAAGTTCGTCTCAATTTACAACTTTTGCAGTAAGTTCGTCTCAAGTTACAACTTTTACTGTAAGTTCGTCTCAAGTCACAACTTTTGCTGTAAGTTTGTCTCAAGTCACAACTTTTGCTGTAAGTTTGTCTCAAGTCACAACTTTTGCTGTAAGTTCGTCTCAAGTCACAACTTTTGCTGTAAGTTCGTCTCAAGTCACAACTTTTGCTGTAAGTTTGTCTCAAATCACAACTTTTGCTGTAAGTTCGTCTCAATTTACAATTTTGCTGCAAGTTCGTCTCAATTTACAACTTTGCTGTAAGTTCGTCTCAAGTCACAACTTTTGCTGTAAGTTCGTCTCAAGTCACAACTTTTGCTGTAAGTTTGTCTCAAGTCACAACTTATACTGTAAGTTCGTCTCAAGTTACAACTTATACTGTAAGTTCGTCTCAAGTCACAACTTTTGCTGTAAGTTCGTCTCAAGTCACAACTTTTGCTGTAAGTTTGTCTCAAGTCACAACTTATACTGTAAGTTCGTCTCAAGTTACAACTTTTACTGTAAGTTCGTCTCAATTTACAACTTTTGCTGTAAGTTCGTCTCAAGTTACAACTTTTACTGTAAGTTCGTCTCAAGTTACAACTTTTACTGTAAGTTCGTCTCAAGTCACAACTTTTGCTGTAAGTTTGTCTCAAGTCACAACTTTTGCTGTAAGTTCGTCTCAAGTCACAACCTTTGCTGTAAGTTTGTCTCAAGTCACAACTTTTGCTGTAAGTTCGTCTCAATTTACAACTTTGCTGCAAGTTCGTCTCAATTTACAACTTTGCTGTAAGTTCGTCTCAAGTCACAACTTTTGCTGTAAGTTTGTCTCAAGTCACAACTTATACTGTAAGTTCGTCTCAAGTCACAACTTATACTGTAAGTTCGTCTCAATTTACAACTTTGCTGTAAGTTCGTCTCAAGTCACAACTTTTGCTGTAAGTTCGTCTCAAGTCACAACTTTTGCTGTAAGTTTGTCTCAAGTCACAACTTTTGCTGTAAGTTCGTCTCAAGTCACAACCTTTGCTGTAAGTTTGTCTCAAGTCACAACTTTTGCTGTAAGTTCGTCTCAATTTACAACTTTGCTGCAAGTTCGTCTCAATTTACAACTTTGCTGTAAGTTCGTCTCAAGTCACAACTTTTGCTTTAAGTTTGTCTCAAGTCACAACTTATACTGTAAGTTCGTCTCAAGTCACAACTTATACTGTGAGTTCGTCTCAATTTACAACTTTGCTGCAAGTTCGTCTCAATTTACAACTTTGCTGTAAGTTTGTCTCAAGTCACAACTTTTACTGTAAGTTTGTCTCAAGTCACAACTTTTATTGTAAGTTTGTCTCAAGTCACAACTTATACTGTAAGTTCGTCTCAAGTTACAACTTATACTGTAAGTTCGTCTCAAGTCACAACTTTTGCTGTAAGTTTGTCTCAAGTCACAACTTTTGCTGTAAGTTCGTCTCAAGTCACAACTTTTGCTGTAAGTTTGTCTCAAGTCACAACTTTTGCTGTAAGTTCGTCTCAATTTCCAATTTTGCTGCAAGTTCGTCTCAATTTACAACTTTGCTGTAAGTTCGTCTCAAGTCACAACTTTTGCTGTAAGTTTGTCTCAAGTCACAACTTATACTGTAAGTTCGTCTCAAGTTACAACTTTTACTGTAAGTTCGTCTCAATTTACAACTTTTGCTGTAAGTTCGTCTCAAGTTACAACTTTTACTGTAAGTTCGTCTCAAGTTACAACTTTTACTGTAAGTTCGTCTCAAGTCACAACTTTTGCTGTAAGTTTGTCTCAAGTCACAACTTTTGCTGTAAGTTCGTCTCAATTCACAACCTTTGCTGTAAGTTTGTCTCAAGTCACAACTTTTGCTGTAAGTTCGTCTCAATTTACAACTTTGCTGCAAGTTCGTCTCAATTTACAACTTTGCTGTAAGTTCGTCTCAAGTCACAACTTTTGCTGTAAGTTTGTCTCAAGTCACAACTTATACTGTAAGTTCGTCTCAAGTCACAACTTATACTGTAAGTTCGTCTCAATTTACAACTTTGCTGTAAGTTCGTCTCAAGTCACAACTTTTGCTGTAAGTTCGTCTCAAGTCACAACTTTTGCTGTAAGTTTGTCTCAAGTCACAACTTTTGCTGTAAGTTCGTCTCAAGTCACAACCTTTGCTGTAAGTTTGTCTCAAGTCACAACTTTTGCTGTAAGTTCGTCTCAATTTACAACTTTGCTGCAAGTTCGTCTCAATTTACAACTTTGCTGTAAGTTCGTCTCAAGTCACAACTTTTGCTTTAAGTTTGTCTCAAGTCACAACTTATACTGTAAGTTCGTCTCAAGTCACAACTTATACTGTAAGTTCGTCTCAATTTACAACTTTGCTGTAAGTTCGTCTCAAGTCACAACTTTTGCTGTAAGTTTGTCTCAAGTCACAACTTTGCTGTAAGTTCGTCTCAAGTCACAACTTTTGCTGTAAGTTCGTCTCAATTTACAACTTTGCTGTAAGTTCGTCTCAAGTCACAACTTTTGCTGTAAGTTTGTCTCAAGTCACAACTTATACTGTAAGTTCGTCTCAAGTTACAACTTTTACTGTAAGTTCGTCTCAATTTACAACTTTTGCAGTAAGTTCGTCTCAAGTTACAACTTTTACTGTAAGTTCGTCTCAAGTCACAACTTTTGCTGTAAGTTTGTCTCAAGTCACAACTTTTGCTGTAAGTTCGTCTCAAGTCACAACTTTTGCTGTAAGTTTGTCTCAAGTCACAACTTTTGCTGTAAGTTTGTCTCAAGTTACAACTTATACTGCAAGTTCGTCTCAAGTCACAACTTTTGCTGTAAGTTTGTCTCAAGTCACAACTTTTGCTGTAAGTTCGTCTCAAGTCACAACTTTTGCTGGAAGTTCGTCTCAAGTCACAACTTTTGCTGTAAGTTTGTCTCAAGTCACAACTTATACTGTAAGTTCGTCTCAAGTCACAACTTTTGCTGTAAGTTTGTCTCAAGTCACAACTTTTGCTGTAAGTTTGTCTCAAGTCACAACTTTGCTGTAGCTGCAAGTTCGTCTCAATTTACAACTTTGCTGTAAGTTCGTCTCAAGTTACAACTTTTACTGTAAGTTCGTCTCAATTTACAACTTTTGCAGTAAGTTCGTCTCAAGTTACAACTTTTACTGTAAGTTCGTCTCAAGTCACAACTTTTGCTGTAAGTTTGTCTCAAGTCACAACTTTTGCTGTAAGTTTGTCTCAAGTCACAACTTTTGCTGTAAGTTCGTCTCAAGTCACAACTTTTGCTGTAAGTTCGTCTCAAGTCACAACTTTTGCTGTAAGTTTGTCTCAAATCACAACTTTTGCTGTAAGTTCGTCTCAATTTACAATTTTGCTGCAAGTTCGTCTCAATTTACAACTTTGCTGTAAGTTCGTCTCAAGTCACAACTTTTGCTGTAAGTTCGTCTCAAGTCACAACTTTTGCTGTAAGTTTGTCTCAAGTCACAACTTATACTGTAAGTTCGTCTCAAGTTACAACTTATACTGTAAGTTCGTCTCAAGTCACAACTTTTGCTGTAAGTTCGTCTCAAGTCACAACTTTTGCTGTAAGTTTGTCTCAAGTCACAACTTATACTGTAAGTTCGTCTCAAGTTACAACTTTTACTGTAAGTTCGTCTCAATTTACAACTTTTGCTGTAAGTTCGTCTCAAGTTACAACTTTTACTGTAAGTTCGTCTCAAGTTACAACTTTTACTGTAAGTTCGTCTCAAGTCACAACTTTTGCTGTAAGTTTGTCTCAAGTCACAACTTTTGCTGTAAGTTCGTCTCAAGTCACAACCTTTGCTGTAAGTTTGTCTCAAGTCACAACTTTTGCTGTAAGTTCGTCTCAATTTACAACTTTGCTGCAAGTTCGTCTCAATTTACAACTTTGCTGTAAGTTCGTCTCAAGTCACAACTTTTGCTGTAAGTTTGTCTCAAGTCACAACTTATACTGTAAGTTCGTCTCAAGTCACAACTTATACTGTAAGTTCGTCTCAATTTACAACTTTGCTGTAAGTTCGTCTCAAGTCACAACTTTTGCTGTAAGTTCGTCTCAAGTCACAACTTTTGCTGTAAGTTTGTCTCAAGTCACAACTTTTGCTGTAAGTTCGTCTCAAGTCACAACCTTTGCTGTAAGTTTGTCTCAAGTCACAACTTTTGCTGTAAGTTCGTCTCAATTTACAACTTTGCTGCAAGTTCGTCTCAATTTACAACTTTGCTGTAAGTTCGTCTCAAGTCACAACTTTTGCTTTAAGTTTGTCTCAAGTCACAACTTATACTGTAAGTTCGTCTCAAGTCACAACTTATACTGTGAGTTCGTCTCAATTTACAACTTTGCTGCAAGTTCGTCTCAATTTACAACTTTGCTGTAAGTTTGTCTCAAGTCACAACTTTTACTGTAAGTTTGTCTCAAGTCACAACTTTTATTGTAAGTTTGTCTCAAGTCACAACTTTTGCTGTAAGTTTGTCTCAAGTCACAACTTTTATTGTAAGTTTGTCTCAAGTTACAACTTTTACTGTAAGTTTGTCTCAAGTCACAACTTTTATTGTAAGTTTGTCTCAAGTCACTACTTTGCTTGAAGTTCTTGTCAAGTCACAACTTATACTGCAAGTTCGTCTCAAGTCACAACTTTTATTGTAAGTTTGTCTCAAGTCACAACTTTTGCTGTAAGTTTGTCTCAAGTCACAACTTTTATTGTAAGTTTGTCTCAAGTTACAACTTTTACTGTAAGTTTGTCTCAAGTCACAACTTTTATTGTAAGTTTGTCTCAAGTCACTACTTTGCTTGAAGTTCTTGTCAAGTCACAACTTATACTACAAGTTCGTCTCAAGTCACAACTTTTATTGTAAGTTTGTCTCAAGTCACTACTTTGCTTGAAGTTCTTGTCAAGTCACAACTTTTACTGTAAGTTTGTCTCAAGTCAAAATTTTGCTGTAAGTTTGTCTCAAGTCAAAATTTTGCTGTAAGTTTGTCTCAAGTCAAAATTTTGCTGTAAGTTTGTCTCAAGTCAAAATTTTGCTGTAAACTCATCTCAAGTCAAAACTTTTGCTGTTGGTTTGTCACAAATCAAAGGTGTTGGTGTGAGTTTGTCTCAAGTCACAACTTTTACTGTAAGTTCGTCTCAAGTCACAACTTTTGCTGTTGGTTTGTCTCAAGTCAAAGGTTTTACTGCAAGTTCGTCTCAAGTCACAACTTTTACTGTAAGTTTGTCTCAAGTCACTACTTTGCTTGAAGTTCTTGTCAAGTCACAAATTTACTGTAGCTCCAAATTCGTCTCAAGTCACAACTTTTACTGTAAGTTTGTCTCAAGTCACAACTTTTACTGTAAGTTTGTCTCAAGTCACAACTTTTGCTGTAAGTTCATCTCAAGTCACAACTTTTGCTGTAAG
Source organism: Myxine glutinosa (assembly GCF_964187855.1). Taxonomy (NCBI): domain Eukaryota; kingdom Metazoa; phylum Chordata; class Myxini; order Myxiniformes; family Myxinidae; genus Myxine; species Myxine glutinosa. The sequence goes on from NC_136264.1 coordinate 210,663,355, forward strand.
TTTGTCTCAAGTTACAACCTTTGCTGTAAGTTTGTCTCAAGTTACAACTTTTGCTGTAAGTTCGTCTCAAGTCACAACTTATACTGTAAGTTCGTCTCTAGTTACAACTTTTGCTGTAAGTTCGTCTCAAGTTACAACTTTTACTGTAAGTTCGTCTCAAGTTACAACTTTTGCTGTAAGTTCGTCTCAAGTCACAACTTATACTGTAAGTTCGTCTCAAGTCACAACTTATACTGTAAGTTCGTCTCAAGTTACAACTTTTGCTGTAAGTTCGTCTCAAGTCACAACTTTTGCTGTAAGTTTGTCTCAAGTCACAACTTTTGCTGTAAGTTCGTCTCAAGTCACAACTTTTGCTGTAAGTTTGTCTCAAGTCACAACTTTTGCTGTAAGTTCGTCTCAATTTACAACTTTGCTGCAAGTTCGTCTCAATTTACAACTTTGCTGCAAGTTCGTCTCAATTTACAACTTTGCTGTAAGTTCGTCTCAAGTCACAACTTATACTGTAAGTTCGTCTCAAGTTACAACTTTTACTGTAAGTTCGTCTCAAGTTACAACTTTTACTGTAAGTTCGTCTCAAGTCACTACTTTGCTTGAAGTTCTTGTCAAGTCACAACTTTGCTGTAAGTTTGTCTCAAGTCAAAATTTTGCTGTAAACTCATCTTAAGTCAAACCTTTTCCTGTTGGTTTGTCTCAAATCAAAGGTGTTGGTGTAAGTTTGTCTCAAGTCACAACTTTTACTGTAAGTTCGTCTCAAGTCACAACTTATACTGTAAGTTCGTCTCAAGTTACAACTTTTACTGTCAGTTCGTCTCAAGTCACAACTTTTGCTGTAAGTTCGTCTCAAGTCACAACTTTTGCTGTAAGTTTGTCTCAAGTCACAACTTTGCCGCAAGTTTGTCTCAATTTACAACTTTGCTGCAAGTTCGTCTCAATTTACAACTTTGCTGTAAGTTTGTCTCAATTTACAACTTTGCTGTAAGTTCGTCTCAAGTTATAACTTTGTTGTAAGTTTGTCTCAAGTTACAACTTTGCTGTAGCTGCAAGTTCGTCTCAAGTCACAACTTTGCTGTAGCTGCAAGTTCGTCTCAATTTACAACTTTGCTGTAAGTTCGTCTCAAGTCACAACTTTTGCTGTAAGTTTGTCTCAAGTCACAACTTTTGCTGTAAGTTCGTCTCAAGTCACAACTTTTGCTGTAAGTTTGTCTCAAGTCACAACTTTTGCTGTAAGTTCGTCTCAAGTCACAACTTTTGCTGTAAGTTCGTCTCAATTTACAACTTTGCTGTAAGTTCGTCTCAAGTCACAACTTATACTGTAAGTTCGTCTCAAGTTACAACTTTTACTGTAAGTTCGTCTCAATTTACAACTTTTGCAGTAAGTTCGTCTCAAGTTACAACTTTTACTGTAAGTTCATCTCAAGTCACAACTTTTGCTGTAAGTTTGTCTCAAGTCACAACTTTTGCTGTAAGTTCGTCTCAAGTCACAACTTTTGCTGTAAGTTTGTCTCAAGTCACAACTTTTGCTGTAAGTTTGTCTCAAGTTACAACTTATACTGTAAGTTCGTCTCAAGTCACAACTTTTGCTGTAAGTTTGTCTCAAGTCACAACTTTTGCTGTAAGTTCGTCTCAAGTCACAACTTTTGCTGTAAGTTCGTCTCAAGTCACAACTTTTGCTGTAAGTTTGTCTCAAGTCACAACTTATACTGTAAGTTCGTCTCAAGTTACAACTTATACTGTAAGTTCGTCTCAAGTCACAACTTTTGCTGTAAGTTTGTCTCAAGTCACAACTTTTGCTGTAAGTTCGTCTCAAGTCACAACTTTTGCTGTAAGTTTGTCTCAAGTCACAACTTTTGCTATAAGTTCATCTCAATTTACAATTTTGCTGCAAGTTCGTCTCAATTTACAACTTTGCTGTAAGTTCGTCTCAAGTCACAACTTTTGCTGTAAGTTTGTCTCAAGTCACAACTTATACTGTAAGTTCGTCTCAAGTTACAACTTTTACTGTAAGTTCGTCTCAATTTACAACTTTTGCTGCAAGTCCGTCTCAAGTTACAACTTTTACTGTAAGTTCGTCTCAAGTTACAACTTTTACTGTAAGTTCGTCTCAAGTCACAACTTTTGCTGTAAGTTTGTCTCAAGTCACAACTTTTGCTGTAAGTTCGTCTCAAGTCACAACCTTTGCTGTAAGTTTGTCTCAAGTCACAACTTTTGCTGTAAGTTCGTCTCAATTTACAACTTTGCTGCAAGTTCGTCTCAATTTACAACTTTGCTGTAAGTTCGTCTCAAGTCACAACTTTTGCTGTAAGTTTGTCTCAAGTCACAACTTATACTGTAAGTTCGTCTCAATTTACAACTTTGCTGTAAGTTCGTCTCAAGTCACAACTTTTGCTGTAAGTTCGTCTCAAGTCACAACTTTTGCTGTAAGTTTGTCTCAAGTCACAACTTTTGCTGTAAGTTCGTCTCAAGTCACAACCTTTGCTGTAAGTTTGTCTCAAGTCACAACTTTTGCTGTAAGTTCGTCTCAATTTACAACTTTGCTGCAAGTTCGTCTCAATTTACAACTTTGCTGTAAGTTCGTCTCAAGTCACAACTTTTGCTTTAAGTTTGTCTCAAGTCACAACTTATACTGTAAGTTCGTCTCAAGTCACAACTTATACTGTAAGTTCGTCTCAATTTACAACTTTGCTGTAAGTTCGTCTCAAGTCACAACTTTTGCTGTAAGTTTGTCTCAAGTCACAACTTTTGCTGTAAGTTCGTCTCAATTTACAACTTTGCTGCAAGTTCGTCTAAATTTACAACTTTGCTGTAAGTTCGTCTCAAGTCACAACTTTTGCTGTAAGTTTGTCTCAATTTACAACTTTGCTGCAAGTTCGTCTCAATTTACAACTTTGCTGTAAGTTCGTCTCAAGTCACAACTTTTGCTTTAAGTTTGTCTCAAGTCACAACTTATACTGTAAGTTCGTCTCAAGTCACAACTTGTACTGTAAGTTCGTCTCAATTTACAACTTTGCTGTAAGTTCGTCTCAAGTCACAACTTTTGCTGTAAGTTTGTCTCAAGTCAAAACTTTTGCTGTAAGTTCGTCTCAAGTCACAACTTTTGCTGTAAGTTTGTCTCAAGTCACAACTTTTGCTGTAAGTTCGTCTCAATTTACAACTTTGCTGCAAGTTCGTCTCAATTTACAACTTTGCTGTAAGTTCGTCTCAAGTCACAACTTTTGCTGTAAGTTTGTCTCAAGTCACAACTTATACTGTAAGTTCGTCTCAAGTCACAACTTTTGCTGTAAGTTCGTCTCAAGTCACAACTTTTGCTGTAAGTTTGTCTCAAGTCACAACTTTTGCTGTAAGTTCGTCTCAAGTCACAACCTTTGCTGTAAGTTTGTCTCGTCACAACTTTTGCTGTAAGTTCGTCTCAATTTACAACTTTGCTGCAAGTTCGTCTCAATTTACAACTTTGCTGTAAGTTCGTCTCAAGTCACAACTTTTGCTGTAAGTTTGTCTCAAGTCACAACTTATACTGTAAGTTCGTCTCAAGTCACAACCTTTGCTGTAAGTTTGTCTCAAGTCACAACTTTTGCTGTAAGTTCGTCTCAATTTACAACTTTGCTGCAAGTTCGTCTCAATTTACAACTTTGCTGTAAGTTCGTCTCAAGTCACAACTTTTGCTGTAAGTTTGTCTCAAGTCACAACTTATACTGTAAGTTCGTCTCAATTTACAACTTTGCTGTAAGTTCGTCTCAAGTCACAACTTTTGCTGTAAGTTCGTCTCAAGTCACAACTTTTGCTGTAAGTTTGTCTCAAGTCACAACTTTTGCTGTAAGTTCGTCTCAAGTCACAACCTTTGCTGTAAGTTTGTCTCAAGTCACAACTTTTGCTGTAAGTTCGTCTCAATTTACAACTTTGCTGCAAGTTCGTCTCAATTTACAACTTTGCTGTAAGTTCGTCTCAAGTCACAACTTTTGCTTTAAGTTTGTCTCAAGTCACAACTTATACTGTAAGTTCGTCTCAAGTCACAACTTATACTGTAAGTTCGTCTCAATTTACAACTTTGCTGTAAGTTCGTCTCAAGTCACAACTTTTGCTGTAAGTTTGTCTCAAGTCACAACTTTTGCTGTAAGTTCGTCTCAATTTACAACTTTGCTGCAAGTTCGTCTCAATTTACAACTTTGCTGTAAGTTCGTCTCAAGTCACAACTTTTGCTTTAAGTTTGTCTCAAGTCACAACTTATACTGTAAGTTCGTCTCAAGTCACAACTTGTACTGTAAGTTCGTCTCAATTTACAACTTTGCTGTAAGTTCGTCTCAAGTCACAACTTTTGCTGTAAGTTTGTCTCAAGTCAAAACTTTTGCTGTAAGTTCGTCTCAAGTCACAACTTTTGCTGTAAGTTTGTCTCAAGTCACAACTTTTGCTGTAAGTTCGTCTCAATTTACAACTTTGCTGCAAGTTCGTCTCAATTTACAACTTTGCTGTAAGTTCGTCTCAAGTCACAACTTTTGCTGTAAGTTTGTCTCAAGTCACAACTTATACTGTAAGTTCGTCTCAAGTCACAACTTTTGCTGTAAGTTCGTCTCAAGTCACAACTTTTGCTGTAAGTTTGTCTCAAGTCACAACTTTTGCTGTAAGTTCGTCTCAAGTCACAACCTTTGCTGTAAGTTTGTCTCGTCACAACTTTTGCTGTAAGTTCGTCTCAATTTACAACTTTGCTGCAAGTTCGTCTCAATTTACAACTTTGCTGTAAGTTCGTCTCAAGTCACAACTTTTGCTTTAAGTTTGTCTCAAGTCACAACTTATACTGTAAGTTCGTCTCAAGTCACAACTTATACTGTAAGTTCGTCTCAATTTACAACTTTGCTGTAAGTTCGTCTCAAGTCACAACTTTTGCTGTAAGTTTGTCTCAAGTCACAACTTTTGCTGTAAGTTCGTCTCAAGTCACAACTTTTGCTGTAAGTTTGTCTCAAGTCACAACTTTTGCTGTAAGTTCGTCTCAATTTTCAACTTTGCTGCAAGTTCGTCTCAATTTACAACTTTGCTGTAAGTTCGTCTCAAGTCACAACTTTTGCTTTAAGTTTGTCTCAAGTCACAACTTATACTGTAAGTTCGTCTCAAGTCACAACTAATACTGTAAGTTCGTCTCAATTTACAACTTTTACTGTAAGTTCGTCTCAAGTCACTACTTTGCTTGAAGTTCTTGTCAAGTCACAACTTTGCTGTAAGTTCTTGTCAAGTCACAACTTTGCTGTAAACTCATCTTAAGTCAAACCTTTTCCTGTTGGTTTGTCTCAAATCAAGGGTGTTGGTGTAAGTTTGTCTCAAGTCACAATTTTTGCTGTAAACTCATCTTAAGTCACAACTTTGCCGCAAGTTTGTCTCAATTTACAACTTTGCTGCAAGTTCGTCTCAAGTCACAACTTTGCCGCAAGTTTGTCTCAATTTACAACTTTGCTGCAAGTTCGTCTCAATTTACAACTTTGCTGTAAGTTTGTCTCAATTTACAACTTTGCTGTAAGTTCGTCTCAAGTTATAACTTTGTTGTAAGTTCGTCTCAAGTTATAACTTTGTTGTAAGTTTGTCTCAAGTTACAACTTTGCTGTAGCTGCAAGTTCGTCTCAAGTCACAACTTTGCTGTAGCTGCAAGTTCGTCTCAAGTCACAACTTTGCTGCAAGTTCGTCTCAAGTCACAACTTTGCTGCAAGTTCGTCTCAAGTCACAACTTTGCTGCAAGTTCGTCTCAAGTCACAACTTTACTGTAAGTTTATCTGAAATCCAAACCTTTGCTTTAGCTCCTTCCTAAATCATGTACAAGTCAAAAGCTGTAAACCTGGCATGTTATGACAGGTAGTTAATATAAACGGACTTGCATTACCCCTTCGAAACTCTTGGCGTATTTACTTTTTTGCTGTGTTCCCATATTGTTATGAAAATGAGAATTTGTACATTTTGTGATTCTTCATTTTTCTATAATTGAGTGGAATGGTTGTTTATGTAATTAACCTTCCCCCTATTGCTGTTGCCTTCCCCCTATTGCCTTATTGCTGTTGTAGAATTTTTTTTTACACTTGGCGCCTCCAATTTTTAATGGTATCACAAGGTTTCCTAAACCCCTTGGAGTACTAAGCCACCATTTCGAAAAGTATTTTCCTTTTATTTTTTTATTTGTTTTCTTCCTGCACTCTTAACGCTTCAAATTTCCAAACTGTAAATGGCCGAGCTGTATCTCAGAACCTACTGGGACTTTCGGAATACATTTTTGGAAGGAAATATTTGGGATGTCCTAAATATTTTGAACTTGAACTTTTTACTTGACCTAATTCTAAGGTCATGACCTAATTATATACATTTTACATTTGTCAACATAACTCGACTAGAGTTTGTCTGATCAGAACGAAATTGCCCTCACGAGATGGCCTAGAGCAAGGTGCATTTACGCTTGATTTACGTCATACCTGTCCGGGTTAAATGCCAAGGTCTTCCACCCCAAGGAGTATTAAACCACAATTTAGGTTTTTCTCACTTTTTTTCTGCCAATGTCCGAGGACTTTCGGAATGACATTTTGCACCAACAATGATAATACCAAGTCTACAGGGTTGACATATATGTATTTGACCTTGACCTAATTTTTTAGGTATTGACATAATTATTGACATTTGTAATGTTTTTCACAATAACTCGACTAAGGTTTGTCTGATAGAACAAATTGCCCTCACTAGAGAGCCTTGAGCAAGGCACATTTATTCTTATTTGCATCATACACCTCTGGTTTTGTTTGCATCATACACCTCATACACGAATCCAAATTTTGACGATATGCTTCAATTATGTAATGATAAATCGATCGTGTTTCCAAGGCAAGGCACGACATTTTAATATTTTTATGAGAAAAAAAGACCTTTTTTTTTTCTTATGAGCACCTCGTTAATCATCTTCAAAAAGGATGTTATAACACACCCAAACACCCAGTTTTCATCATTGCGATCTGTTGGATGGCCAGGTGCAGGCATGCAAAGGTTTGAGCCGCCAGGTTTCATGGTTTTGGAGTAATGGAGGGGACGGACGGACACTGCCATTTATTATTATAGATGAGTTCATCCTTTGACATTTTGACCCAATTATTAATTATTTTCTCAATATCTTATTATAATGGAGCAAATGTATATGGTTATGTATGTATATTTGTGACCAAATCGTCTTTTCTTTAAATATATATCAAACCGAAAAACATGGTCCATGAGGCAGAGACGGTGAAGCCGTGTGACTATACAGTATATCTATTAATTATGTACTGTTTGAATGTCGAATGCATCCTGTCTATTAATTGCGTACGGCTATTAACTACCTACTGTTGGAATATACCTTTCGACCCTTCAGACTGCTAAGACCCCTGAGACATTTGAAGATCGTTCAGACCACACCAAGCACACGAAAGAACAAGCAGGTGATTCTCCTTTACTTTGGAATTGAACTCACCTGTGGTGAGATGCAGCTGCCTGCAATATAAAAATCAATCATTCAACCAATTTGAATCGAGTAAAGGAATCATGAACCAACACATCCGCCAAAACAACACATCCGCCAAACAAACACATCCGCCAAACCAACACATGCGCCAAAACAACACATGCACCAAACTAACACCTCCGCCAAACCAACACATCCGCCAAAACAACACATGCACCAAACTAACACATCCGCCAAACCAACGCATCCGCCAAAACAACACATGCACCAAACTAACACATCCGCCAAACCAACACATCCGCCAAACCAACACATCCGCCAAACCAACACATCCGCCAAACCAACACATCCGCCAAAACAACACATGCACCAAACTAACACATCCGCCAAAACAACACATCCGCCAAACCAACGCATCCGCCAAACCAACACATCCGCCAAACCAACGCATCCGCCAAACCAACGCATCCGCCAAACCAACACATCCGCCAAACCAACATCTCCGCCAAACCAACACACCCGCCAAACCAACACATCCGCCAAACCAACACATCCGCCAAACAAACACATACGCCAAACCAACACATGCGCCAAAACAACACATGCACCAAACTAACACCTCCGCCAAACCAACACATCCGCCAAAACAACACATGCACCAAACCAACACATCCGCCAAACCAAAGCATCCGCCAAACCAACGCATCCGCCAAACCAACACATCCGCCAAACCAACATCTCCGCCAAACCAACACATCCGCCACAACAACACATGCACCAAACCAACACATCCGCCAAACCAACGCATCCGCCAAACCAACACATCTGCCAAACCAACACATCCGCCAAATCAACACATCCTCCAAAACAACACATGCACCAAACTAACACATCCGCCAAACCAACATCTCCGCCAAACCAACACATCCGCCAAACCAACATATCTGCCAAACCAACACATCCGCCAAACCAACATCTCCACCAAACCAACACATCCGCCAAACCAACATCTCCGCCAAACCAACACATCCACCAAACCAACACATCCGCCAAACCAACATATCTGCCAAACCAACACATCCGCCAAACCAACATCTCCGCCAAACAAACACATCCGCCAAACCAACATCTCCACCAAACCAACACATCCGCCAAACCAACACATCCGCCAAACCAACACATCCGCCAAACCAACACATCTTACAAAACAACACATCCGCCAACCAACACATCCACCAAAACAACACATCCGCCAAAACAACATATGCACCAAACTAACACCTCCACCAAAACAACACATCCGCCAAAACAACACATGCACCAAACTAACACCTCTGCCAAACCAACACATCCGCCAAACAAACACATCCGCAAAACGAAAAAATCCGCAAAACCAACACATGCGCCAAAACAACACATGCACCAAACTAACACCTCCACCCAACCAACACATCCGCCAAACCATCACATCCGCCAAACCAACACATCCACCAAACCAACACATCCGCCAAACCAACACATCCGCCAAAACAACACATCTGCCAAACCAACACATCCGCCAAACCAACACATCCGCCAAACCAACACATCTTACAAAACAACACATCCGCCAACCAACACATCCACCAAAACAACACATCCGCCAAAACAACATATGCACCAAACTAACACCTCCACCAAAAGAACACATCCGCCAAAACAACACATGCACCAAACTAACACCTCTGCCAAACCAACACATCCGCCAAACAAACACATCCGCCAAACCAACAAATCCGCAAAACCAACACATGCGCCAAAACAACACATGCACCAAACTAACACCTCCACCCAACCAACTCATCCGCCAAACCATCACATCCGCCAAACCAACACATCCGCCAAACCAACACATCCGCCAAACCAACACATCCGCCAAAACAACACATCTGCCAAACCAACACATCCGCCAAACCAACACATCCGCCAAACCAACACATCCGCCAAACCAACAAATCCGCAAAACCAACACATCCGCCAAAACAACACATGCACCAAACTAACACCTCCACCCAACCAACACATCCGCCAAACCATCACATCCGCCAAACCAACACATCCGCCAAACCAACACATCCGCCAAACCAACACATCCGCCAAAACAACACATCTGCCAAACCAACACATCTGCCAAACCAACACATCCGCCAAACCAACACATCCGCCAAACCAACACATCCACCAAACCAACACATCCACCAAAACAACACATCCACAAAAACAACACATCCACCAAAACAACACATCCGCCAAAACAACACATCTGCCAAACCAACACATCCGCCAAACCAACACATCCGCCAAACCAACACATCAACCAAACCAACACATCCACCAAAACAACACATGCACCAAACTAACACCTCTGCCAAACCAACACATCCGCCAAACCAACACATCCGCCAAACCAACAAATCCGCCAAACCAACACATGCCCCAAAACAACACATGCACCAAACTAACACCTACGCCAAACCAACACATCCGCCAAACCATCACATCCGCCAAACCAACACATCCGCCAAACCAACACATCCGCCAAACAAACACATCCACCAAACCAACACATCCGCCAAACCAACACATCCGCCAAAACAACACATGCACCAAACTAACACCTCCGCCAAACCAACACATCCGCCAAACCAACACATCCGCCAAACAAACACATGCATCAAACCAACACAGCTGCCAAACCAACACATCCGCCAAAACAACAAATGCACCAAACTAACACCTCCACCAAAACAACACATGCACCAAACTAACAACTCCGCCAAAGCAACACATCCGCCAAACCAACACATCCACCAAATCAACACATCCGCCAAACCAAGACATCCGCCAAACCAAGACATCCGCCAAACCAAGACATCCGCCAAAACAACACATGCACCAAAATAACACCTCCGGCAAACAAACACATCCGCCAAATCAACACATCCTCCAAAAGCACACATGCACCTCCAAAACAACACATCCGCAAAACTAACACATCCGCCAAACCAAAACATCCGCCAAAACAACACATGCACCAAACTAACACCTCCGTCAAAACAACACATGCATCAAACCAACACATCTGCCAAACCAACACATCTGCCAAACCAACACATCTGGCAAACCAACACATCCGCCAAACCAACACATCCGCCAAACCAACACATCCGCCAAAACAACACATGCACCAAACCAACCAATCCGCCAAACCAACACATCCGCCAAAACAACACATGCACCAAACTAACACCTCCGCCAAAACAACACATTCACAAAACTAACACCTCAGCCAAACCAACGCATCCGCCAAACCAACACATCCGCCAAATCAACACATCCACCAAAACAACACATGCACCAAAGCAACACATCCGCCAAAACAACACGTGCGCCAAATCAACACATCCACCAAAACAACACCTCTGCCAAACCAACACATCCGCCAAACCAACACATGCACCAAACTAACACCTCCGCCAAACCAACACATCCGCCAAACCAACACATCCAACAAAACAACACTTCCGCCAAAACAACACATGCACCAAACTAACACCTCTGCCAAATCAACACATCCGCCAAACCAACACATCCGCCAAACCAACACATCCGCCAAATCAACACATGCACCAAACTAACACATCCGCCAAACCAACTAATCCGCGAAACCAACACATCTGCCAAACCAACACATGCACCAAACTAACACCTCCGCCAAACCAACACATCCGCCAAACCAACACACCCGCGAAAACAACACATGCACCAAACCAACACATCCGCCAAAACAACACGAGCGCCAAACCAACACATCCGCCAAACCAACACATGCACCAAACTAACACCTCCGCCAAACCAACACATCCGCCAAACAAACACATCCGCCAAAACAACACATCCGCCAAACCAACACATCCTCCAAAACAACACATGCACCAAACTAACACCTCCGCCAAACCAACACAGCCACCAAACCAACGCATCCGCCAAACCAACACATCCGCCAATCCAACACATCCGCCAAAACAACACATGCATCAAACCAACACATCTGCCAAACCAACACATCCGCCAAAACAACAAATGCACCTAACTAACACCTCCACCAAAACAACACATGCACCAAACTAACACCTCCACCAAACCAACACATCCGCCAAACCAACACATCCGCCAAACCAACACATCCACCAAATCAACACATCCGCGAAACCAACACTTCCGCCAAACCAACACATCCACCAAACCATCACATCTGCCAAAAGAACACATCCGCGAAACCAACACATCCACCAAACACACCAACACATCCGCCAAACCAACACATCCACCAAATCAACACATCCTCCAAAAGAACACATGCACCTCCAAAACAACACCTCCGCAAAACTATCACATTCGCCAAACCAAAACATCCGCCAAACCAACACATCCGCCAAACCAACACATCCGCCAAACCAACACATCAACCAAACCAACACATCCACCAAAACAACACATGCACCAAACTAACACCTCTGCCAAACCAACACATCCGCCAAACCAACACATCCGCCAAACCAACAAATCCGCCAAACCAACACATGCCCCAAAACAACACATGCACCAAACTAACACCTACGCCAAACCAACACATCCGCCAAACCATCACATCCGCCAAACCAACACATCCGCCAAACCAACACATCCGCCAAACTAACAACCCCGTCAAACCAACACATCCGCCAAACCAACACATCCGCCAAAACAACACATGCACCAAACTAACACCTCCGCCAAACCAACACATCCGCCAAACCAACACATCCGCCAAACAAACACATCCTCCAAAACAACACGTGCACCAAACTAACACATCCGCCAAACCAACACATCCGCCAAACCAACACATCCGCCAAAGCAACACATCCGCCAAACCAACACATCCGCCAAAACAACATGTGCCCCAAATTAACACCTCCGCCAAAACAACACATGCACAAAACCAACACATCCGCCAAAGCAACACATCCGCCAAACCAACACATCCGCCAAAACAACACGTGCCCCAAATTAACACCTCCGCCAAAACAACACGTGCACCAAACTAACACATCCGCCAAACCAACACATCCGCCAAACCAACACATCCGCCAAACCAACACATCCGCCAAACCAACACATCCGCCAAACCAACACATCCGCCAAACCAACACATCTGCCAAACCAACACATACGCAATGTTGTCAGGACGTTTAAGGCCCATGGCATTGTAGCCAACCTCGAAACTTGATCGAAGATTGCAGCGAAGGATTGTTCGAATGGTGGAGAAAGCACCTCGATCAACTGCCAAACAGATTCCAACTGATCTTCAGACACAAGGTACGACAGTTTCAACTCGCACCATCCATCGCCAACTCAATTACAGGGGGTTCTATGGTAGGAGACCCAGGATGACCCCAATGCTATGAGAGAGACATAAGAAAACCCGACTGGAGTTTTCCAAAACACACCTCAATAAGCCAAAATTCTTCTGGGAGAATGTGCTGTGGACAGATGAGACCAAATTAGAGCTTTTTTGCTGAAGCACATCATCTCTATGTTTAGAGAAAATAAATTGAAGCCTTCAAAGAAAAGAAGACCTTCCTTACAGTCAAACATGGAGGAGGTTCAGTGATCTGTTGGGGTTCTGTGCTGCCTCTGGCACTGGGTGCCTTGAATGTGTGCATGGCATCATGAAATCAGGAGATTACCAAGGCATTTTAGAGTGCAATGTTCAACCCAGTGTCAGAAAGATGGGTCTCCATCGAAGGTCATGGGTCTTCGGCAGGACAATGACCCCAAACACACTTAACATGTGCCCAGGAATGGTTCAAGACAAAACGCTGGACTGTTCTGAAGTGACCACCATTGGGTCCAGATCTAAATCCCATTGAACACCTGTGGGGAGATCTGAAAACAGCAGCTGGGAGAAGGCACCCTTAAAATCTGGGAGAACTGGAGCAGTTTGCACAAGAAGAGTGGGTCAAACTGCCAGTGGAGCGGTGTAGGAAGCTCATTCATGGCTATAAGAAGCACTTGTCTGCAGTTATTTTGTCCAAAGGCTGTGTGTGCTACCAAATATTATATCTGGAGTGTCAATAATTTTGTCAAAGCCATTTCTATTTATTTTCTGATTTAAAAGGATATATTAAGTTCTGAATCAAAACAATGGTTCTGTAATATTAACAGTGAAATAATGAATTTTGGAGACGAAATACTTTTGTCAATTTCAACGTATTTTTAGCGAAAATTGTGAGTTATTTGAAAAAAGTGCAAGGGTGCCAATATATTTGGCCACGACTGTACCTGGTTAACTAGCATTATAGCCTTTAAACGTCAGGTGAATGATTGGAAGATATTTCAGTTCATCATGTTCAGTTTCCTTAGCAAATGACATTTATTTCCTCAGCCACACACCAAGGTGCACGTGCAAATACCGTTAGTTAGCACATGCTATCGAATGTACTGAGTTTTAATTTTTTTTAGTGTGACATTTGAGGAATAATTATGGGTAAAAAATGAGAACAACGAGGCAAGTGCTCATCGAGGGCACGGTCCCCAACTTCACATTTTAAAATGTGTAGATTTACATTGAAATTAACGAACTAAATAAATATGTTGGTGATGGAGATGACAACGTTTATATAAATAATTAATTAAAGGTGGCATGTAAACGCACGTCGCAGTGATTTTAAAGTGTACATAAATAAATAATTCACAGTTGTGTGTTGGTAGTGTAGAAGGTTAGGTGTGTGTAAATAAATAAATAAATAATGGTTTCTGAAATCATACACAATCCTGTACCATTGTCCTATTTTAAAAACCTTTTAAACAATTGATTTAAAATGGGAAATCAAATCGTGTCCCATGAATTTTTGTTCCAATCACAAATTTATTTGACGTACCTCATACCTAGTTATTATTGCAGACATTCGCCGAATATGAAAGGAATCCGTCCAGTCATTTTCGAGTAGACACGACAGACGGACGGACGGACGGACAGATAGCACCGACAATGTGAGGTCCCAAACGGTCTAGAAATGTCGTTTCACGAATGTGCTTCTTGTACAAGTTACAGTTGATATATTTAGTCAAATAAATGAATGACTTGGTTTTCCTTTTTTTGGGGTCATCAAGATTTCTGAAAGACAACATGGTGGGCCTACAACCCATGAAGACTCCTCCGAGCCTCGGTATCAAGATAGCGAGTGCCGGCATGGCCGCCTGCTTCGCGGACCTCATTACATTCCCATTGGACACGGCCAAGGTTCGCCTACAGGTGAGTGAAACACGCCGACCATTCAGAATCAGGTGCACGAGGAATCTGAACCTCCATTTTGTAAATGCATAACTTCTTCTTTCATACGCAGCACTTGGTCACATCACTTGCTAGGGGTGCAGCTGTGCTGCTGATGCAGTGCCGCTGATGCAGTGCCGCTGATGCAGTGCCGCTGATGCAGTGCCCCTGATGCAGTGCCCCTGATGCAGTGCCCCTGATGCAGTGCCCCAGCCCCTGATGCAGTGCACCTTATCGATTAGAGCAGGATTTTCGAATTTGTCCAGGGTGCCGGCGATAACTCACCTATTGTAAATGCATAAAGACCGACTAGATGCGTTGGTAGTAACTTTCTTTATTGACTGTTAACATGTTTGGCCACCAATTCGCTAGAACATTAGAACGATGACACTGTAGCGACCCATGGGTCCCCCAAGCAAGACCAGCATCAGAATCTCCTTGCTCCAGCCGGTGACGTCACCGGCGGGGAACCACGGCGCCAGAGTGCCTGGTCACGTGACCACCAAAGCGTGCCGCGCGTGCGGGTATAATCAGCTACACCTGTTGATCACGTGACCACCGAAGCACGCCTCGCTTGAGAGGCGTGGCTTTCGGTTTCGGTTTCGGTTTCGGGTTGTGCTTTATAATGCAGCCCGATAAACGGGCTTTTCAGTGTTCCCGAGTTGGTTTTGAGAATAAATATCTTCTCGGACGAGTTTGTGTCTTGCCCGTCATTTCGTCCGTATCAAGCAAGAGCCCCGGCTCTTCACTGGTGACCTCCCGACGTGATCTGAACACGCAACCCCGACTGCCTCCGTGCTGCGAACGGACACGGCAAGAGCACGCCCGAGCCAGGGAAGCCACCTAGGCTGGTGACGCCGGCTTCTCCCGCACGGCTTCGGGCGCAGTTTCGAACGCGGTTTCGAAATGCCGGAGTTTCGGAAACGCCGACGGCCATGACTATGAGGTTCGCACACCGCGCTCGGCTCCTCCTCTACGACCGGAGGGGCGAACCTATTCCAAGACCCTCCGAAAGCACGGCTGCTTCGTCACCTTCGCGCGCACTGACGTTGGCAGAACGGCTGCTTCGTCACCTTCGCGCGCACTGACGTTGGCAGAACGGCTGCTTTGTCACCTTCGCGCGCACTGACGTTCGCGGCACGGTCGCTTCGTCACCCTCGCGCACCTACAACTACAACCGCAACTACTTCTCCGACCCTGCATCCTCGGGAGGCCCCATCCCCCGAGGCCTTGACCAGCCCCGCATCCTCGGGAGGCCCGCGAGGAACCTCGGCAGCCTCCCCCGAGGCCTGGAACAGCCCCTCGGTTGGCTCACCCGCTTTTCGCGTGCACCGCTCGAGCCTTCTCGGCACTGCACCCGCGAACTGCAACTTCGGGAGGCCCGCGAGGAACCTCGGCAGCCTCCCCCGAGGACTTGCCCGGCTCTCGGCCGCCCCCCGTCCACTGCATCCCCCGAGGCCTTGACCAGACCCGCATCCTCGGGAGGCCCGCGAGGAACCTCGGCAGCCTCCCCCGATGCCTTGACCAGCCCCTCGGTTGGCTCACCCGCTTTTCGCGTGCACCGCTCGAGCCTTCTCGGCACTGCACCCGCGAACTGCAACCTCGGGAGGCCCGCGAGGAACCTCGGCAGCCTCCCCCGAGGACTTGCCCGGCCCCTCGGCCACCCCCCGTCCTGCACCCCCCGTCCTGCACCCCCCATCCGACCACCCGCCACCACACCGGACCCCCCCTGCCTGCACCCCCCGTCCGACCACCCGCCACCACACCGGACCCCCCCTGCCTGCACCCCCGTCCAACCACCCACCACCACACCGGACCCCCCCCCCCCCCCCGCGACTGGCCAGGGGTCGTTTCGGTCGGGTCATCCGGACCCCCCTCAGGTTGACCTCCCTGGACCAAGTCCATTCTGGGGGGGCGTGTGTAGCGACCCATGGGTCCCCCAAGCAAGACCAGCATCAGAATCTCCTTGCTCCAGCCGGTGCCGTCACCGGCGGGGAAACACGGCGCAAGAGTGTCTGGTCACGTGACCACCAAAGCGTGCCGTGCGTGCGGGTATAATCAGCTACACCTGTTGATCACGTGACCACCGAAGCACGCCTCGCTTGAGAGGCGTGGCTTTCGGTTTCGGTTTCAGTTTCGGGTTGTGCTTTATAATGCAGCCCGATAAACGGGCTTTTCAGTGTTCCCGAGTTGGTTTTGAGAATAAATATCTTCTCGGACGAGTTTGTGTCTTGCCCGTCATTTCGTCCGTATCAAGCAAGAGCCCCGGCTCTTCAACACAAAGTAAATTATTGAAGCGCGGTGCTACGCGTGCTTACTTGTATAACAAGAAGGAAGCGGCCAACGCGGTAAGTTTAAGAGTCTTTATTATAAGAGCTCAACTGTCGCACTGGAGCGCTCCGGGCTGCGCGCCCGGTGTATATCCCGAGGCCACGCGTACCCCTTGGGCGTGGCCGCCGCCCACTTGGTGCGCGGAATGATGCCCTCACGCCAGTGAGCTTTCGTGTCCGCCACACGCGCCCCCCCAGAATTCCCGCGCATTGGAGGGCCAGTTTGCGGGGCAAACGGATGACCCGGCCGAAGCGCCCTCTGGCAACTGGCGGCGTCCGGGGTGCAGGGATGCCAGCCGGGATGCGTCCGGCTGCACCCTGGATGGGTGCAGGACCGGGGGGCGGCGTGCCGGCGGGCCTGGGTGGTGCCGGGGGTCCGCCCACAGGGGGGCGGCCCCGACGCGGGGGCCGAGCCACCGGCGGTGGGTGGTCAACGTCGAGGTGGGCCAGCCTGAGGCGATCCACCGAGACGCGGTCGGGAGTGCCGCCGATGTCCAAGGTGAAATGTTTCACCCCGGTCTCCAGCACGCGGAAAGGCCCGTCGTACGGGGGCCGCAGTGGTGTCCGGTGGGCATCGTGCCGGACGAAGACGTACTCCGCGGTGCAAAGCTCCGGGGAGACGTGCGTAGGCGGGTGCCCGTGGTGCGCCGTCGGCACCGGGGCGAACCTCCCGGCGGTCTCCTGCAGCGCGGAGTGCTCCTGCGCCGCGGACCATGGTCCCGTGGGGTCAGGGAGGAACTCGCCCGGCACCCGCAGTGGTTGTCCGAAGACCAACTCCGCCGCGGATGCGCGCAGGTCGTCCTTGGGCGCCGTCCGGAGGCCCAGCAGAACCCAGGGGAGCCTGTCGACCCAGCCGCCGTCGCTGAGGGTGGCTCGGAGCGCGGCCTTCAACGAGCGGTAGAACCGCTCGCACAGGTCGTTGGCCTGGGGGTGGTAGGCCGTGGTTCGGTGCATCTGGACCCCGAGCCCCCACACGACCACCCGCCAGAGCTCCGAGGTGAACTGGGGGCCGCGGTCGGACGAGATGTCCGAGGGGGCGCCGAACCGGGCGACCCAGGTGGCGATGAACGCCTGCGCGATGTCCGCCGCCGTCGTCGCCGCCAAAGGCACGGCCTCCGGCCACCGGGTGGTGCGGTCCACCATTGTCAGGACATGGGTGAAACCCCGCGAGGGGGGCAGAGGTCCCACCAGGTCCACGTGGAACCTACGTGCCGGCACCGTAAACGGGGCCAATGGGGCCTGGGTGTGCCGGTGCACCTTCGCGTGCTGGCACGCGATGCAGGTCCTGGTCCAGCCGCGGACGGCCTTCCGGAGGCCATGCCAGACAAACTTGTCAGCGACCAACCTCTGGGAGGCCTTCGTGCCCGGGTGGGACAGGCCATGGATGGCGTCAAAAACCTGGCGCTGCCAGCCCGCGGGCACGATGGGGCGAGGCCGCCCGAGGGAGACGTCACACAAGAGGGCCGCGCCGTCGAACGGCACCTCGGTGACGCGGAGGCCCATGACGGCGGCCAGCAAGACCTGGACGCCGGGGTCGGCGGCCTGGTCCGCCGCCATCCGGGCATAGTCGATGCCAAGGTGGACTGCATGGGCGACGGACCGGGAAAGGCAATCCGCCACCGGGTTGTCCTTCCCCGCGACGTGCCAGATGTCCGTCGTGTACTCGGACACGGCCGAGAGGTGACGCTGCTGCCGGGCCGACCACGGTTCGGCGACCTTGCCCATCGCGAAGACCAGTGGCTTGTGGTCGACGAAGGCCGTGAACACACGGCCCTCGAGCAGATGGCGGAAGTGCCTGACCGCCAGGTGAAGCCCGAGCAACTCACGGTCGAAGGTACTATAACGGCGTTCGGGCGGGTGAAGCTGCCGGCTGAAGAACGCCAGCGGTTGCCAGGCACCACGCACCCATTGCTCGTGCACCGCGCCCACCATGTAGTCCGAGGTGTCGGTGGTGAGGGCGATCGGTGCATCGGGCGCCGGGTGCGCGAGCATGGTGGCGTTAGCCAAGGCGAGCTTCGCGCCCGCGAATGCCGCGTCCATCTGTTCGGTCCAGGTAACGTCACCTTTGGCCGGCTTCCCCCGTAGGGCCTCGTGCAAGGGGCGCAGGAGCTGGGCGATGCGGGGCAGGAACCGATGGTAAAAGTTTACCATGCCCAGGAACTCCTGGAGCCCCTTGATCGTGCGGGGGCGCGGAAACCCCTTCACCGCCTCCACCTTGGCCGTTTGGGGGACGGCCCCGTGCCTGGTGACGCGGTGCCCCAAAAAGTCGATGTCGGCGACGCCGAACCGGCACTTGGCGGGGTTCACGATGAGGCCATGCTGGCCCAGACGTTCGAAGAGCGTGCGGAGATGGTGTAGGTGCTCTTTGCGGGACGCGCTGGCGACGAGGATGTCGTCCAGGTACACGTAGACGAAATCCAAGTCGCGCAAGACGCTGTCCATTAGGCGCTGGATCGCCTGAGCCACATTTTTCAAACCGAAGGGCATCCGAAGAAATTCGAAAAGGCCGAATGGTGTGATGACCGCCGTCTTCAGGATGTCCTCCGGCCTGACGGGGACCTGATGGTAGCCGCGTATGAGGTCCACCTTCGAAAAGAAGGAAATGCCCGCCAACCGGGCGGAGAAGTCCTGGATGTGGGGGACGGGGTAGCGGTCGGGGGTGGTGGCGTCGTTGAGGCGCCGGTAGTCCCCGCCCGGTCGCCATCCCCCGCCGGGCTTTCGCACGATGTGAAGCGGCGACGCCCAAGCACTCTCGGAGCGCTGCACGATGCCGAGCCGCTCCAGCGTAGCGAACTCCGCTTTAGCTACCGCGAGCTTCGTCGGCTCGAGGCAGCGTGCCCGGGCGTAGACCGGTGGCCCGGCGGTGGGGATGGGGTGTTCCACCCCGTGCTTGATGGCCCCCGCCGAGAAGGTGGGCCGCGTGAGGGCCGGGAAACCCGCGAGGGGGCGGGTGAATTCATTCGCTGCCGGAAGCATACAGATGAACCTGGCCGGAACTGAACCGCTCAGCAAGCCGCTCGGCGAGCCGCTCGATGAGCCGCTCCATGAGCTGCTCAACGAGGCGGGCAGCGCGCAAGCGAGCGAGCTGAACGTCTCAGCCTGGACAAGCCTTCTGTGCTTGACGTCCACCAGTAGACCATTGGCACAGAGGACGTCCGCGCCGAGCAGTGACATAGGCACGTCGGCAGTGACGAACGACCACCGGAAAACCTGCCCTCCGAACCGCAGAGAAAGGCAGCGTTTTCCGTACGTGCGAACGGACGTACCATTGGCAGCAAGCAGCGCGGGGCCCCGGCCCGCGGACTGCTTGTCGGACGTACCGGCGGGAATGACAGTCACCTGCGCTCCCGTGTCGCACAGGTAACAGCGCCCGGATAAGGTGTCCGTGATGAACAGTAGGCTGTTTGCACGGCCGGCGCTCAGTGCCACTACCGAGGGCCGGCCCGGGCATTTCCCGACCTGCCGAATGAGCACGGCGGGCGACATTGCCGAGCCTTGTGGCCGAACTGGGCGTGGAAAAAACACCAGGTTTTGCGGCGAGGGTGGCGGAGGCCACGGTTTTCTCCACGGCGGTGGCGGTGGGCGGGGCGTGGCGGCGGACACGAAATGCGCATCAGCGTCGAGATCCAAGAGGTGTGGTGCATCAGCATCAGGGTCAGCCCCGAGAGCCGCGACGGCCGCGCCAAAACTCGCCTGGGTGTCCAAAGCCGCGAAGAACCTGTCGGCCTCGGCAGAGAGAGCTCGGGGTTCCATCGTCGCAGAACCGGCCAACGCGAGGCGGCCTCGTGCCGGCAGCTGGCGTCGAAACAATGCCCGGAATAGAGCGTTCGGGGTTTCGTCGCCCATCAATGACAGCATATGGTCCATGCGGACCGACGGTCGCGTGTCTCCGAGCTCGGGGAGGTCTAGGAGGCGGTCGGCCCGAGCGTCCACCGTGAGGCCGAACATGGCGAGGAGGAGACGCTTGATCGCCTCGTACCTGCCGTCGGCCGGTGGGTTCCTCAGGACCGACACGACGCGGGCGGCCGTGCCGGGCCCGAGGGAGGCGACCACGTGGCAGTACATGGTCTCGTCCACTGTGATGCCTCGAAGTCGGAACTGGGCTTCCGCCTGCAGGAACCATACTTCAGCTTGCGCCTCCCAGAACTCAGGGAGTTTGATCGTAACCGCGGTTTGCCATTGCGATGGCGTATTCGGTCAGTCAGCGATGGCTGATCCAACGTCGGAGGGTCACCAATGAAGCACGGTGCTACGCGCACTTACTTGTATAACAAGAAGGAAGCGGACAACGCGGTAAGTTTAAGAGTCTTTATTATAAGAGCTCAACTGTAGCACTGGAGCGCTCCGGGCTGCACGCCCGGTGTATATCCTGCGGCCACGCCTACCCCTCGGGCGTGGCCGCTGCCCACTTGGTGCGCGGAATGATGCCCTCACGCCAGTGAGCTTTCGTGTCCGCCACATTATCATTGAATCCTGAAAACTATGTTGAATATTTCATGCAAGACAAGTATTTGACAAGGTGCTCTCTGGTTAAAGAGGCATCTACCACACAATCATTCATTCATTTATTCATTCTTTTTTATTGTCTACGTGAAACGTGGAATTGTTTCATCCACTGGAAATTAAAAAAAATCACATCCTTTTAAAATGAGCATTAAACATACCAGCAACGGTACCCGCCCTGTGGGCGGGGCTTCAATTGGGAGGCCCAAATGAAAAGGCAAAATATCAGAAATTGAAGGTTTTTTATTTTAAACGATTCATATAAACATCCGTCAAATCATATCACACGCAAATCATCAAAATCGAAACAGTATCTTTAGAATTTCAATAAAAGCCACATCACTGTTCATATCGGTAAATATTATTCCATCGTGTTTTAAATCGTGATCGATACACTATGATCGTGATGATCGTGAATAGTGATCGATAATCGTGTTCACAATCGCTATGTCGTATGTACTCACGATACGTGTACCAAATTCCCGATACTTGTAACTGTACCAAATCAACAGTTAAAAGGATTTTGAGCCGATAACTGTTACGGCCTTGGCAAGATCAATGGAGACAGCGATCTGTTAGCGATCGATGGAGACAGCGATCTGTTACTGTTAGCGATCGATGGAGACGGCGATCTGTTAGCGATCGATGGAGACGGCGATCTGTTAGCGATCGATGGAGACGGCGATCTGTTAGCGATCGATGGAGACGGCGATCTGTCAGCGATCGATGGAGACGGCGATCTGTCAGCGATCGATGGAGACGGCGATCTGTCAGCGATCGATGGAGACGGCGATCTGTTAGCGATCGATGGAGACGGCGATCTGTTAGCGATCGATGGAGACGGCGATCTGTTAGCGATCGATGGAGACGGCGATCTGTTAGCGATCGATGGAGACGGCGATCTGTTAGCGATCGATGGAGACGGCGATCTGTTAGCGATCGATGGAGACGGCGATCTGTTAGCGATCGATGGAGACGGCGATCTGTTAGCGATCGATGGAGACGGCGATCTGTTAGCGATCGATGGAGACGGCGATATGTTAGCGATCGATGGAGACGGCGATCTGTTAGCGATCGATGGAGACGGCGATCTGTTAGCGATCGATGGAGACGACGATCTGTTAGCGATCGATGGAGACGGCGATATGTTAGCGATCGATGGAGACGGCGATCTGTCAGCGATCGATGGAGACGGCGATCTGTCAGCGATCGATGGAGACGGCGATCTGTTAGCGATCGATGGAGACGGCGATCTGTTAGCGATCGATGGAGACGGCGATCTGTTAGCGATCGATGGAGACGGCGATATGTTAGCGATCGATGGAGACGGCGATATGTTAGCGATCGATGGAGACGGCGATCTGTTAGCGATCGATGGAGACGGCGATCTGTTAGCGATCGATGGAGACGGCGATCTGTTAGCGATCGATGGAGACGGCGATCTGTCAGCGATCGATGGAGACGGCGATCTGTTAGCGATCGATGGAGACGGCGATCTGTTAGAGATCGATGGAGACAGCGATCTGTTAGTGTTAGCGATCGATGGAGACAGCGATCTGTTAGCGATCGATGGAGACAGCGATCTGTTAGCGATCGATTGAGACAGCGATCTGTTAGCGATCGATGGAGACAGCGATCTGTTAGCGATCGATGGAGACAGCGATCTGTTAGCGATCGATGGAGACAGCGATCTGTCAGCGATCGATGGAGACAGCGATCTGTCAGCGATCGATGGAGACAGCGATCTGTCGGCGATCGATGGAGACAGCGATCTGTTAGCGTATTCACCGCCCAAATAGCGATGTGGAATTCTCTCATGTAGAGATTAAAGGTTACGGCTGTTACGGCCTTGGCAAGATCGATGGAGACAACGTTTATTATACTTTTAATGAAGGACACTGTCTCAAGCCCCAGTCCCCATCACAGATGGGGCTCAGCGGTTTACCCGAGCCTGACGGCGAAGGGCAAGGTATACGCTGGCCCGTCCAGTGTAGCGTGCGTATGACATCGGAGGGCATTAAACGTTCATTAAACATTAAACGTTCATTAAACATTAAACGTTCATGAAAGGATTATGAAACGAAAAACATTACGAAATTGCGTTCACACCGTCACGTAAAACACTACCGTGAACACATACATCGTCACAATGAGAACATCGTCACAATGGACGTTATGCGAACGTGAATGTTATGCGGGAGTCCAAACCTGAGAATGCTGGAGACCAAAGCAGAAATTTGGAAAACTAAATAGCCTATCTTACTCCTGGAGATCCCAGGATTACCCACACAAAATATCGTTTTGATCGGTTGAGCCGTTTTTGCGGCACTTTCGAACAGACGGACAGACATTTGGTGAATTATAGTAAGGTTAATTGAATTTAGCACAAATTATAGTCTAGAACGACAGCACAAGGTGAGTCGAGCATGAAGGTGAATGCCTGAATGCCCCTCCACACAGCAACACACATACACACACACACACACACACACACACACACACACACACACACACACACACACACACACACACACACATACACACATACACACACATACACAGACACACACAGACACACATACACACACACACACACACACACACACACACACACACACACACACACACACATACACACACACACATGCACACACACATACACACACATACACACACATACACACACACATACATACACACACGCACACAGACACACACATACACATACACACACACATACACACACACATACATACGTACACACACATGCACACACACATACACACACACATACACACACATACATACACACACATATACACACACACACACACACATACATACATACACACGCATACACACACACACACACACACACACACACACACACACACACACACACACACACACACACACATACACATACACACACACACACACACGCACACACACACACACCTGTGGCCAGTTACATTTTTACTGAGTAAACTTACACATGCAATTCTGACGTGTGAAAAAACACCACGTCACCATATATTCCTTTTCCTGTGATATTCATCATATAATGAGGCACATGTGTTGAATAACATGCATTACATATTGATCAGAGAAACGCCCCTTCTCCCCTCTACTTCCCCCACTCTCTCCTTTCCCCCTCTCTCTCATCTCCCTCACCCTTCTCCCCCTCTCTTCTTTCTCTCCTCTTCCTCGCCCCACTCCTCCTTCCTCTGTCCCCCTCTTTTCTTCACCCCCTTCTCTTACTCTCTCCTCACCCCCTCTCCTCTCTGTCCCATTTTCTTCACCCTTCCTTTCTCTTTCCCCCCTCCCCTTATCTCCTCTCCACACATCTCTCCCAACCTCTCACTGCATCACGCCCAACCAGAACCGGGTATTAAAATGCGTTTTGCCTTTTAAAACATCGGCCCTCCCCCTTACACAGATCTACCGACGTCCCTGTTCTCAGCTGTTGTTGTGCTTTTGTGCTTCCCTCTCTCTCCCCCTCTTGTCTATCACTTCCTATATTATGTTTTATGTGTTTTTTTGTGTGTTTTATGTGTTAGCTCTTACACAAGCCTCGACTTTGAATCAAAACAAAAACAAATGGTCAGGTTTTCTTTTTTGCAACCGAGTCTTAAACCATCTTTGCGACTATGAAAGATGAAATTAGATATTTAATTAGAATTAAGATAAAGCCTCGAGAGTGTCAGAAAGTACAAGCCTTAACGACGAGGCTTATGAGGCCTCAGACCTACACGGAGTATAGAAATATGGTGGCGGGGTATAGATATATGGTGGCGGAGTATAGAAACATGGTGGCGGAGCATAGAAATATGGTGGCGGAGTATAGAAACATGGTGGCGGAGTATAGAAATATGGTGGCGGAGTATAGAAATATGGTGGCGGAGTATAGAAATATGGTGGCGGTGTATAGGAATATGGTGGCAGAGTATATAAACATGGTGGCGGAGTATAGAAACATGGTGGCGGAGCACAGAAACATGGTGGGGGAGTATAGAAACATGGTGGCGGAGTATAGAAATATGGTGACGTAGTATAGAAATATGGTGGCGGAGTATAGAAATATGGTGGCGGCGTGTAGAAATATGGTGGCGGGGTATAGAAATATGGTGGCGTGGTACAGAAACATGGTGGCGGTGTGTAGAAACATGGTGGCGGAGTATAGAAACATGGTGGCGGAATATAGAAATATAGTGGCGGAGTATAGAAACATGGTGGCGGAGTATAGAAATATGGTGGAGAGGTATAGAAACATGGTGGCGGAGTATAGAAACATGGTGGCGGAGTATAGAAACATGGTGGCGGAGTATAGAAACATGGTGGTGGTGTGTAGAAACATGGTGGCGGAGTATAGAAACATGGTGGCGGAATATAGAAATATAGTGGCGGAGTATAGAAACATGGTGGCGGAGTATAGAAATATGGTGGAGAGGTATAGAAACATGGTGGCGGAGTATAGAAACATGGTGGTGGTGTGTGGAAACATGGTGGCGGAGTACAGAAATATGGTGGCGGAGTATAGAAACATGGTTGTGGTGTGTGGAAACATGGTGGCGGAGTATAGAAATATGGTGGCGGAGTATAGAAATATGGTGGCCAGTGTATAGAAATATGGTGGCGGAGTATAGAAACATGGTGGCGGAGCATAGAAATATGGTGGCGGAGTATAGAAATATGGTGGCGGAGTAGAGAAATATGGTGGCGGAGTATAGAAATATGGTGGCGGATTATAGAAATATGGTGATGGTGTATAGAAATATGGTGGCGGGGTATATAATTATGGTGACGGAGTATAGAAATATGGTGGCGAGGTATAGAAATATGGTGGCGAGGTAAAGAAATATGGCAGCGGAGTATAGAAATATAGTGACGGAGCATAGAATTATGGTGACGGAGTATAGAAATATGGTGACGGAGTATAGAAATATGGTGACGGAGTATAGAAATATGGTGACGGAGTATAGAAATATGGTGACGGAGTATAGAAATATGGTGACGGAGTATAGAAATATGGTGACGGAGTATAGAAATATGGTGGCGGAGTATAGAAACATGGTGACGGAGTATAGAAACATGGTGGCGGAGTATAGAAACATGGTGGCGGAGTATAGAAACATGGTGGTGGGGTATAGAATTATGGTGGAGAGGTAAAGAAATATGGCAGCGGAGTATAGAAATATGGTGACGGAGTATAGAAATATGGTGACGAGGTATAGAAATATGGTGGCGAGGTATAGAAATATGGTGGAGAGGTATAGAAATATGTTGGCGGAGTATGCAAATATGGTGGCGGAGTATAGAAACATGGTGGCGGAGAACAGAAACATGGTGGTGGAGTATAGAAACATGGTGGCAGAGTATAGAAATATGGTGGCGGAGTATAGAAATATGGTGGCGGAGTATAGAAACATGTTGGCGGAGTATAGAAACATGGTGGCGGAGTATAAAAACATGTTGGCGGAGTATAGAAATATGGTGGCGGAGTATACAAATATGGTGGCGGAGTATACAAATATGGTGGCGGAGTATAGAAATATGGTGGTGGAGTATAGAATTATGGTGGCGGAGTATAGAAATATGGTGGCGGTGTATAGAAATATGGTGGCGGAGTATAGAATTATGGTGGCAGAGTATAGAAATATGGTGGCGGTGTATAGAAATATGGTGGCAGACTATAGAATTATGGTGGCAGAGTATAGAAACATGGTGGCGGAGTATAGAAATATGGTGGCGGAGTATAGAAATATGCTGGCGGAGTATAGAAATATGGTGGCGGAGTATATAAATATACCAACCAGACACACAACTGGTCCATCAACTTTCGTTCATATCCGTCTATAACTTTTTGAGATATCCTGCTTCGTATAGTTTTTGGCCCTATCTCCCAATGGTGAAGAATCACTTAAATTCTAGTACCGAAACCGAATCCGGATCTTCACCAAAATCAAATCGAATCGTCTTTGTCGCACACACAACCAGTCCACTAAGTTTCGTCCAAATCCATCCACAACCTTTTGAGATATCCTGCTACGTATAGTTTTTGGCCCTATCTCCCAATGGTGAAGAATCACTTAAATTCTAGTACCGAAACCGAATCCGGATCTTCACCAAAATCGAATCGAATCGTCTTTGTCACACACACAACCAGTCCACCAAGTTTCGTTCAAATCCATCCACAGCTTTTTGAGATATCCTGCTACGTATCGTTTTTGGCCCTATCTCCCAATGGTGAAGAATCACATAGAAAATTAAACAATTCTCATATCCGAATCCATATTCAGATCTTCACCAAAATTTAATCGAATCGTCCTTGTCAAACACACAACCAGTCCACCAAGTTTCGTCCAAATCCATCTACAACTTTTCGAGATATCCTGCTATGTATCGATTTTGGCCCCATCTCCCAATGGTGAAGAATCACTTTAAAAATTATACTATCCGGATCCGAATCCAGATCTTCACCAAAATCTAATAATTTCGTCCCTGTCGCATACGCTACATCTCTGCCAAATTTCGTCCGAATCCGTCCACAACTTTTTGAGATATCTTGTTCACAAACGGACAAACAGACAGACAGGGATGAAAACATAACCTCCGTCCACCTTTTGGTGTCAGAGGTAAATATCGGAACAATGAACCTCTGTTTCATCTTCAAGGCTTTGAATTCGATATCCTCAGCTAGATTGCAGAAGCTCTGACCGACAAGTGACAATCATATTCGATTGTCAACCTATTCCACGGTCATATAAATCAAGTGCAGGTTATTAACTAATGGATGAACGAAATGATTGTGGAGGTGTTTGCAGGTATGATCACCCACTTGATCTCTTCATGTACCTGCGTCATCTTTTAAGGAAGGTTGAAGATTGTCCTTTCTTTATTCCATCAACAATTTCTCAATGTCATTTGCTCTGTGTAGGTGCAAGGGGAGCAGATTCTCAGCCAAGCGATCATACGATACCGAGGAGTCTTCAGCACCATATTGACCATGGCACGCACCGAAGGACCTCGCAGCTTGTACAGCGGCCTGGTCGCGGGTCTCCAACGCCAGGCGTGTTTCGCATCGATCCGCATCGGCCTCTACGATTCCGTGAAGGAGATCTACGCGCACGGGGCCGAGAGTAAGCACCATCTTTTATTTCACTCTGCACCACCATTCAAGTCGTTCCAGAACAATTCCATAGGCGATGATCCCTAAATCCCTGGAGTAAAATACGCCTTTTGAAAGGAGTAGGCCATTTTGAATAAAGGTAACTGTGATGGCAGCCAGCTCATACTTCCTTTGAAAGAAAGGTGTGTCCCAGGTGACACCCACCTGGTATTCAATAAATCATCTTTGGTTTTCTTCTTTTTGTGTTTATCTCAAGACTAATGTTGGATCTTGTACCTAAATCACATGCAGGACAGACATTGGTAGGTATCAACGTACTTGTCTGTGAACAACAACTGGACAGACACATGCTGCTTGTTTGTTCAAGTCGGTAAAGACTTGTTTCTTCTCCATTGACTGTTGTTGGTTCGATTCCCTTGGCTGTTCACACTTACTTTCAAATGTGGCAAAGTGTGCCAAACACCCCTCATCTTGAGTTGAGGAAGGCCTTCGTCCTACAGACTGGAATAGTATGGCTTAGGATGTTTTAGGACAAATACCTATAGTATAGCCCTGTATATAGGATTTTTGTTGTTGTTGTTGTTTACAAGATCGAGGCTCGTGTAAGAGCTAACATCAATCACAAAAATAACAAATGGACAAATAAAACCTAAGATAAAGGGAGCGGGAGACAAGATGGGGAGAGGGGGAAGCACACAAGTACAACAGCAGAGAACAGGGACATCGGTAGATCTGTGGGAGGGAGAGGACTTGGGGGGAGGAGGCATGGGAAAGGGGGGGGGGGGGAGGTGGGAGAGGTATATAACACATGGACACTGCTAGAACATCCAGGAAAGAAGTCGGAATTTCAAAAAAGTGTATCTGGGGTGAATTAACGGGGGTAGAAAAGATCAAGGTTTTGGATGGGGGAAGATAAGAGAAGGTGGTGAACAGCTGTTTTAAAGACCCGGAGGGAGGAGTGCGATTGAAGGGAGTGAGGGAGTTTGTTCCCGAGGTGGGGAAAAAGGGGAATGAAAGAGAAATAAAATTTGAACCTGGATCCCCAACCAACATTATGAGGAATGCAATGCAAGGTAACTCTACCAAGGCCCATGCTCGAGGCTTATTCCCATATGGAGTCAAACCAGTTTGTCGTCCTTTAATGATAGCGGAGTCTTGCATTGAAAACCAAACCAAGTTTCATAGGGGACTGTAACACAGCCGTCCCATCTAGAATCATATAGATATAAAACGACCCTGAGGAGTAAACCCCACTATCCCACATCCAGGGTCAAAGTGACGAAAGTAATATTTCATGGTCAGTGCAAGTTTGGTGTTGATGGAACTTCTGAACAACCTGATACTGATCATTGTCCAATGGGATTTTCTAAACATGAACAGGAACTTTATATGCCAGTTCAAAAGTTGTATGACGTGGTGTTTACTTCTCAGGAGCTCAAGTGCCCTGCGGTATGTTTTGTTAGAAAGGCCTTTGTACTGTATAATAGAATGTACCATTGTCATACAGACCCTGGAAAGCAACTAAATCATAAGGGATACCTTTCATACGTGTTACAGAATGGGGTTGTTAAGTAAGATGCACGGGTACCTGTCTTCGATTTGTTCCCCGATGTCTCACCTCAAATTGGCTTTTTTTTTTGGAGTTTTTTTTTTTTGTATACTGAATCGAGGCTCGTGAAAGAGCTATATTTATTTCACAAACAAATCAACCAGACAAACAAAATATATAAAAAGAGGGAGCGGAAGACAAGATGGGGAGAGAAGGGGAAGCACACAAACATAACATTTGAGAGCAGGGAGAAGTGTGGGAGGGAGGGAGGGCTTGGGGGGAGGAGGCGTGGGAAGGGTGGGGGGAGGGGGGGAGGTATAAAACACAAGGACACCAAGGACTTCCTGGACAGAAGTTGGTATTTCAAAAAAGTGGATTTGGGGTGAAATTAGCGGGGGTAGAAAAGATCAAGGTTTTGGATGGGGGAAGATAAGAGATGGTGGTGAACAGCTGTTTTAAAGACCTGGAGGGTGGAGTGGGATTGAAGAGAGTGAGGGAGTTTGTTCCAGAGGCGGGAGAAAAGAGGAATGAAGGAGTGAAGGTGAGCAGAGAGTCTTTATTTTGGCAGTTTAACCATAAGAGGGTTGCAGGCAGATCTTGTGCGACCTGTAGGAATAGTTGGGGGACAGAGCACAGAGAGAGCTGGGGGGGGCAAGGCCAGAGAGGAGTCGGTAGAAGACGGAAAGACCAACTACCTGCCTGCGGTGAGTGAGTGAGAGGCCCTTGGAGTTAGCTTCATCGTGGGAGATTCCAATGATTCTGAACGCTTTGGTTCCAACAGCGTGAAGACGAGCGAGGTGTGAGGCAGGAGCACCAGCCCAGAGGGGAGAGCAGTATTCCATTGAGCTGCGGATGAAAGCCTTGTATGTGGTGAGGACCTCAGGTGTGCCAAGGAAGGACTTCGCACGACAGAGGATGCCCAGTCGGCGACTGGCTTTGGAGGCCAGATTTGAAATGTGGTTTTCCCAGGAAAGATCATGGCAAATAGTGAGACCCAAAAGCTTGAGTGACAGAACTTCTTGGAGAGGATTATTCAGAAAGTGGATGGGCGGGTTGTCCAGTCGGTCTTTTCGGAGAGACATCGTAAGAGTGTGAGATTTGTCAGGATTGAAAGACATGTTCCACTTGTTTGCCCAGTCTGTGATTTTGTCCAAGTCTTCAGAGAGTGAGGAGGCTGCAGACTGCCGATCTGAGGGATGAGGAATAGAGCGACAGAGAGTGGAGTCATCAGCAAAGAGATAGAGAGGATTTTCAAGAGAGTCAGAGAGATCATTGATGAAGAAGACGTGTATCCTCGTGAATTGTGTATCCTCTTATTATAATTCACCAAATGTCCGTCCGTCTGTCCGTCTGTTCCCAGGTACCGCAAAAACGGCTGAACCGATCGCAACGAAATTGTGGGTGGGTAATCCTGGGACTCCCTGGAGTCAAATGGGCTTTATTGTTTTTCCAATTTTTTTTTCCAATTTTCCAATTTTTCCAATTTCCAATTTTTCCAATTTTCCAGTTTTTCCAAACACGATGGAATAATATTTACCGATATGAACAGTGATGTGGCTTTTATTGAAATTCCACAAATACTGTTTAGATTTTGATGACTTGCATATGATTTGATTTAACGGATGTTTATATAAATCGTTTAAAATAAAAAAGCTTCAATTTCTTGTTATTTTGCCTTTTCATTTGGGCCTCCCAATTGAAGCCCCGCCCAAGGGGCGGGTACCGTTGCTAGTTGGTAGAAATGGGAATTTAACATGAAGGTGATGATGTGGACCGTGGCACGTGGTGCATGTTCACCTTGTAAGCAATGGCGGTCCGCTCACAAGAATAACTATCGTTAGAGATTAAAATTGGCAAATGAACTCTGCCATTTCATGTCCGATCGTTTTGGTGAATGGTATCGTGTACAGCTTCAACATTTTGTTGTCAACATGACGTGGACAATGTAACGTAAGTGTTTGTAAAGGTTAAGATGTTCTGGTTACCTCTATAAACTTGTGTGAGAACGGCCCAACTCATTATTAAAGTACAAGATGCGTGCATAGCACGACACTTGAAAAATTCAAATAAACAATAGTTGCCATGGAAACAGCAATTTGGTAAATGCGAAAATTTGACCTGTTAAGTGTTAAATTTGACCAACATGATGGAATGTTGTGCAGAACAAATTTGGTTGATACATTTTCTAATTGTGGCCTAATAGGTGATTTACATGTTTTGGGTGGCATTGACCTTGACCTTTGACCAGATTTTACACACATATATGACACATGCGCACAAATAAACTGTGTAAGTTTCAATATGATATCTTCAAAAATTCCTGACGTTTGGCAAAAATAAAATCACAAAAATATCCCATGATTATAATGGAGATTAAATTGTTGTCATGGATACTGTTTACTCTTTGCAATGTGGAGCTTTTCTCTCTGTCACGTGGGACCTTCCTCACTGTCACGTGGAGGTTTTCTCTCTGTCACGTGGAACTTTTCTCTCTGCCACGTGGAGCTTTTCTCTCTGTCACGTGGAACTTTTCTCTCTGCCACGTGGAGGTTTTCTCTCTGTCACGTGGAACTTTTCTCTCTGCCACGTGGAGGTTTTCTCTCTGTCACGTGGAACTTTTCTCTCTGCCACGTGGAGCTTTTCTCTCTTTCACGTGCAACTTTTCTCTCTGCCACGTGGAGGTTTTCTCTCTGTCACGTGGAACTTTTCTCTCTGCCACGTGGAGGTTTTCTCTCTGCCACGTGGAGGTTTTCTCTGCCACGTGGAGGTTTTCTCTCTGCCACGTGGAACTTTTCTCTCTGCCACGTGGAGGTTTTCTCTCTCCCACGTGGAGGTTTTCTCTCTGCCACGTGGAACTTTTCTCTCTGCCACGTGGAGGTTTTCTCTCTGCCACGTGGAGGTTTTCCCTCTGCCACGTGGAGGTTTTCTCTCTGCCACGTGGAGGTTTTCTCTCTGCCACGTGGAGGTTTTCTCTCTGTCACGTGAAACTTTTCTCTCTGCCACGTGGAGGTTTTCTCACTGCCACGTGGAGGTTTTCTCTCTGCCACGTGGAGGTTTTCTCTGTCAGGTGGAGCTTTTCTCTCTGCCACGTGGAGCTTTTCTCTCTGTCACGTGGAACTTTTCTCTCTGCCACGTGGAGGTTTTCTCTCTGTCACGTGGAGGTTTTCACTCTGCCACGTGGAGCTTTTCTCTCTGTCACGTGGAGCTTTTCTCTCTGCCACGTGGAGGTTTTCTCTCTGCCACGTGGAGGTTTTCTCTCTGCCACGTGGAGCTTTTCTCTCTGCCACGTGGAGGTTTTCTCTCTGCCACGTGGAGGTTTTCTCTCTGCCACGTGGAGGTTTTCTCTCTGCCACATGGAGGTTTTCTCTCTGCCACGTGGAGGTTTTCTCTCTGCCACGTGGAGGTTTTCTCTCTGCCACGAGGACCTTTTCTCACTGCCACATGGAGGTTTTCTCTCTGCCACGAGGACCTTTTCTCTCTGCCACGTGGAGGTTTTCTCTCTGTCACGTGGAGGTTTTCTCACTGCCACGTGGAGGTTTTCTCTCTGCCACGTGGAGCTTTTCTCTCTGCCACGAGGACCTTTTCTCTCTGTCACGTGGAGCTTTTCTCTCTGCCACGTGGAGGTTTTCTCTCTGCCACGTGGAGCTTTTCTCTCTGTCACGTGGAGCTTTTCTCTCTGCCACGTGGAGCTTTTCTCTCTGTCACGTGGAGCTTTTCTCTCTGCCACGTGGAGCTTTTCTCTCTGCCACGTGGAGCTTTTCTCACTGCCACGTGGAGCTTTTCTCACTGCCACGTGGAGGTTTTCTCTCTGCCACGAGGACCTTTTCTCTCTGTCACGTGGAGGTTTTCTCTGCCACATGGAGGTTTTCTCTCTGCCACGTGGATCTTTCTCACTGCCACGTGGAGCTTTTCTTTGTCATGTGGGACTTTTTCTGTGCCACGTGTGACGTTTCACTCTGCTACCAACCAAGCCGAGGAGAACCTGAAAAAATGGCACGTAAATTTTTAATTCAATATATTTTGCACCACTTAGCCTGACACTGAGGCTGTTTAAAATTCGGGGGCCTTCTGATTGTGGCTGGTGAATCTTAAGTATTAATACCAAAGGCCCTCAGACAGAAGGTCGAATGGTGTCGATGAGGTTTTAGGGGTATACGGGTTCTAATGGAGTCGATAGGGTGTACAGGTTCTTTGGGTCCGTGTACACTGTACAGGTTCTATTGTACAGGTTATATTGTAGGGTCTAGTTGTTTAAAGGGTTTTAGGTGTTTTAAAGGGTTTTTAGCTGTCTAATGGGTCATAGAGGCATAAGGTGTCTCAACGTTCTTAGGGGTCTTAAAGGGTCTAAAAGGTATTCTGCTCCCAAAGGTTCTAAGGGGTGTAAAGTGTATAATTGGTCTTAAAAGGTCTAAGGGGTATAAAATATCTAAAATGGTCCAAAGGTGTCTAAAAGTGGTAAGACCCCTAAAGGTCTACATGTCTAAAGTGGATGTTCCACTAGTCTGTAATTAATAGACACTAGGGCATTGCCCGTACTATATCTATATCTAAAATTATATCCCCCCCCTCTATTTACATGAAATGGTTTGGTCCAAAGCGAACGGCTTCCGGAGTTTGGTAAAGAAATCGCCATCGCGTGCACAAACGCGCAGGAAAGCGAATGAATCGCAAATTCGTTTTTATTAGTTTTAAAACTTTATTAAAACATAGTTTAACGCCAACATAGTTTGCAAACGTGAAATAAATGAATACGCTCTCAAATGTGCCATCCGAGGCAGAGTGTGTCCGCCACGTTCGGCACACGCGATAGTTCGCTGCTCTCTGATTGGTTGAATCGTTTTTTGGACATAGCTCGGTAAGTAATTGTCCGATTAATATGAAACCTTGAAAAGGCACATCCTCGGGTCCCCAGCAATATACCTGGCAAGTTAAAAGTATATCGGACCCGTGGTTGTCGAGAAACAGCGGTCACAGACAAACAAACGTACAGAGATTACTGGAACTAGGGCATTGCCCGTACGTGGGTGCCCGTTCCGTGGCCAAAAAAAAAAAAAAACGCTACCCGTACGCTCTACCCCGCCCGTACGCCCGTAAACAAAAAAAGCAACGCTCTTCGCTTCCGCCCTTCGCTCTGACTGAATTGGGAGAAATAATGCGCATAAGAAATCGAATTACGTACCGTAATGGCGGTCAGCTCGTAACGCGCTCAGCTCCGCTCGTCTCACATCGGCCACGCCTACGCAACAGAGCGTTCTGTGATTGGCTGCCGGAAGATAAGTCGTCACTGTCCGGAAGTTCGCAAATCGCAGTTAGGATGAATCGTTTTAATTTAATCGCAGTTTGAATTCGTTTTAAAACATAGTTTAACGGCAACATAGTTGAAAAGCCTTGCCTTGCTGCAAACAGCTGCTGCAAACAACAACAACATGGAAGGCTGCACTGTCCGGAAGTTGGCATATCGCAGTTACGATTATTTTAGTGTTAATGGCCAATTATTCAATTAGCGCCAACGTATTTTGGCTGTTTGCAATTTAATCGCAAGGAAAAGTAGAAAGAGAAGAGGGGAAAAAAGAAAAGCCTTGCATTAACGCATTAACGCTTGCATTGCATTAACGGTTCGGCACACGTGATAGCTCGCTGCTCTCTGATTGGTTGAAGCGTTTTTTGGACATAGCTCGGTAGGTACTTGTCCGATTAATTTCAAACCTTGAAAAGGCACATCCTCGGGTCCCCAGCAATATACCTGGCAAGTTTCAAGTATATCGGACCCGTGGTTGTCGAGAAACAGCGGTCACAGACAAACACACAGACAGACACACACACAGAGATTACTGGCATTATAGATAGATTATAGATAGACTAGGGCATGCCCGTACTATATATATATATCTAAAATTATATCCCCCCCCTCTATTTACATGAAATGGTTTGGTCCAAAGCGAACGGCTTGCGAGTGGTGACAATCCCCCCCCTCTATTTACATGAAATGGTTCGGTCCAAAGCGAACGGCTTCCGGAGTTTGGTAAAGAAATCGCCATCGCGTACACAAACGCGCAGGAAAGCGAATGAATCGCAAATTCGTTTTTATTAGTTTTAAAACATCGTTTAACGCCAACATAGCGCCAACATAGTTTGCAAACGTGAAATAAATGAATACGCTCTCAAATGTGCCATCCGAGGCAGAGTGTGCCCGCCACGTTCGGCACACGCGATCGTTCGCTGCTCTCTGATTGGTTGAATCGTTTTTTGGACATAGCTCGGTAAGTAATTGTCCGATTAATATGAAACCTTGAAAAGGCACATCCTCGGGTCCCCAGCAATATACCTGGCAAGTTAAAAGTATATCGGACCCGTGGTTGTCGAGAAACAGCGGTCACAGACAAACGTACAGACGTACAGACAGACAGACAGAGATTACTGGAATTATAGATAGATGTTGGTAAAAGTTAAGATGTTCTGATGACCTCCACACAATCATGTGAGAATGCCCCAACTCGGTATTAAAGTGCAGGATCAATGGAATATTACTACATAAATGGAGCAAACGTGGATATCACTGAAACTCCAAAATTGACATTTCACAGTTCTTGGACTATGTCGTGGTTCCAAACCCAGTTATACCTCTGGTTCCCACCACAAAACTGGCCTTAAGTGGCCACACAAGGCCAGCAGATGAGCACGTACTTTAGCCTTCCACATACCCCATCGCGTACCCCGGTAAACTGAGAAGGGTACTTCTAGAGTACGTTAAATGATCCACTTCTGGGAGTACCTTCTGGATTTGTAGATTTAATAATATTATTTGCATATGTAATGGCATATGGAGACGAGAATCAGGCCAAATGTTCCTGTATGATGTGTCTAATAATGTTTTTGTTGAAATATATGAAATCAAAGAACTACCAAACTGTTTTCTCACTGTGCTTGCCGTTGTGCATCTCATTGAGCAGCGGTTGGTCTAGGAACGCGCATCCTGGCTGGGGGCACGACCGGCGCGCTTTCGGTCTTGGTTGCTCAGCCCACGGATGTCGTCAAAGTTCGCTTTCAAGCATATAGCCGGCTGAGTGGGGGAGCGCAGTGCCGCTATTCTGGAACCATGCAGGCCTACAGAACAATCTGGCACACAGAGGGAGTACGTGGACTCTGGAAAGGTACAGTTAAGATACCTTTGAAGTTCCATGCTGGTATAACTCTAATGATTCATGTTGTCGTGTTCTTGGGGATTAAGATCCTCCAAGGTAACGGGAAGGCGATCGAGCTTTACACGCCGAGGCGTTCAATCCAATGGCAGTGTAAATACGCACGGGGGATGAGGGCAGCAAAGGGTAGCAAAGCTCTTACCTGTACGGATCCCACTGGACGTCTTCGACCCTGGTAATCAACTAAAACCGACAAGGAATTATAATGATTTAATGAAAGAAATGCCGGTAACAAAAAAAATGCACAGTAAAGCTAAAATTCCTAAATGGAGAGCCCCCACACAGACCACAGACTCGTATACAACACAAGGGGATGATAAAATAAATGTGAAAATAAAGCGTAGTGTTTGTGAGGTGCGTTTGCCTGCACTCCGCTTGGCGTCTGTGACCGTCCGCGGCCGTTGATGGTCCCGCATCCCTGCGCGGAAAAACACATGCCCTGGCGCGAAGTCCATGCGCGGGAAAATGTCTTGGCGCGCAGTTCGCAGTTCGTGCGCGGGAAAATGTCTTGGCTCGCAGTTCATTCCTGCAGCCGCTGAGCGCGAAGCGAGCTTGCTCACTGTCATGAACAGAACAGATACTTTGAAAGACACACCTGTGCACTCACCGTCTGCTCCACACAGAGCGCGGACAGCCACCGCACCGTCAGCACCAACGAGCCAGGGAAAGGAAAATGCGGCCACTCAAACTGATCGCCCGGACGAAAAAGCGCAAATGCCCAACTGCACGACACCAATGTCCCTGTCCCAATGCAAGAGCAGGAAAATGTGACTGTTCGCAATGAAATCCAGAACCAAGAAGAAGACGAACTGTGACCACTTTTCATCAGCTCGGGACCCAAAGAGGCAGAAAATGCCGGGGCACAGTCTTTTGTTCCCCGGGCTCTTACGTCATCGGATGACCTCTGCGCATGCTCCTATCATTGAGTGCCATCTCATCGCTCTATGGCCGTCCTGACCAATGGTTCTTCGGGGCATGGCCTCACGGCCACTTGCCGGCCTTTGTGATCACCCGGTGGTATCAGCTGTAGTTGAATGTCCTGTTTCCTGCTACTTTTATTTAGTGTTATTTTTAGGTGTGGCGTGCATGGCAGGTGTGGTGTGTGTGTGTTATAACAAACAAAGGAGCAATCACAGAGGCTATTTACATACAGGGAATTTACCAATAATCCCTAACTAATTAACATAACCCCACCCCTCGTCATGGGGACAAAGATATACTCTTACACGACATCCAGTCTAAGGGGTCCCCACTTAGGTACAGGGGTTTTTTCTTCTTCATCGCGGCATTCGGAGCACACTGTCCTATACAATTCTACCTGGACTAAGGTATTGTATTGCCTACCCCCCATAAACGTAACAATAGCTAATGCGGTGATACACTTGAAAACATCATTTATTACCGGTAACTTCTGTAAACACAGTCGGGTATTACCATTGTAGGTCTGTGATTGGTTGAGAATGATTAGCTGCAAGTTGAACAAAACTAGATATAATTTATTATAGTGTCACCAAACAGAACAGAAACTTTGAATAATACAACTACATTTACTTCTCACACTGTGCCAGCAGGAATGCTTCCAAATGTCACTCGAAACGCCATTGTGAACTGTGGGGAGCTGGTCACGTACGACATTATCAAAGAGAGCATACTGAAATACAACTTAATGACAGGTTTGATTTTATTTTATTGTATAACTGGATTTCAAATCTTCATTTTAAGGAAGGAAGATCTCCGCGAGGTGATGTAATGCATTGTCAACACTAAATGTGTATTTATGTTAATCAACATATGTTAATGAAAGAAGCAGTTTGAAATTTAATTGGAATGATGTATCTGTATAATAACCTCCAATGTCTGTCCGTCACTTTTGCATCTCCTCCCAAACCACGAGCCACACAAAATAGAAAATAGCACCATCTTGATTGCCAAAGATCTGGGAAATGCAGGGTAACAAAAAATTGATTTGGATAAAAACATTTTGATCCTTATTCACATCCATGTCGATAAATGTCCAGAACAAGCCTGCGTATGCAATTTGTAGACGAGTATGCAAAATGTAGATGTCCAACAAGATTGCTGATTAAAAAGGCACCTGGGACGTCCAGAGGCGTTTGCTCTCCTGGATTTGAGGATAGTCGTACGTATTAAATAGATTAATGAGGAGCTTGGATGGATACAGGAGGAGGCCATTTGGCCCATGGAGCCTGTGCTAAATCAGCACAACATTACTTCAATCTCAGAGATTGAGTTTAGATTCACTGGGAGTGGGTATGTGGGGGTGGTGGAGTGTGGATCAGAACAGTGGGGCAAGTACAGACAGCACCAGAGTGTTTGACATGTGCATTAGTAAGCCCATCGGGCCTCGGACCACTTTTTCTTGTGTTGTTTGTGGCTCTAATTCTTTTATTCTAAAATTCCAAGAATGAAGAAACAGTTAGAGTAAGGGTGTATTGACGTTTCTTGCCAGGAGCCAATCACAGTGCACCTAGCCTCACAAAGACAAACAGCAGCACCTCAACATCTATATAATAAGATTGTGTGCGTATTTTTTTGATTATTGGTGGAGTGTGTGTGTGTGTGTGTGTGTGTGTGTGTGTGTGTGTGTGTGTGTGTGTGTGTGTGTGTGTGTGTGTGTCCAGGCTGTAACTTTTTTTTTTACCATTTGAGCTATTGTCATCAAATTTTCACCAAACCTTTATTGTGATAAAACAGAAAAGTCAAATTCATAATTTTGTCAAAAGGTCAAAGGTGGTCAGTGACACGTAAAATCATAAATTTTCATCCAATTGACCTGAAATTTCAATTTACCATTTGAGTTTTCTCATCAAATTTTCAACAAAGCTTTATTATGGAAATATGGAGAAGATAAATTAATAATTTTGTCAAAAGATCAAAGGTCAGCGTCACATAAAATCGTCAATTTTCATTCGATTGACCTGAAATTCTACGAATTTGCATATTGGGTCACTGAATTGGTTCACCAATCAAAAGGTGGAAGCCGATTTGTTGTTTTTTTACATCAAAAGGTCAAATGTCAAGGCTGCATAAATCAATTTTCTTTTTCTTTTTTAACTGTTTTCGTTATTTTGAGCATAAAGATGAAGAAGAAGAAGTTTCAATACAAATGGACGCGGACGGGCTTTGCATTTGCAGATGCTTTCTAGTTATACAGCTGTATTTTAAAGATTATTGAAGTGCAGTTTAGAACTTTCTCATCTGGGATAGATATTCATCTTGATGTTTTAATTGTGCTGGAAATTAATGTAGAAGGAAGTAGAGGGCGGGGAAGACCGAGAAAGACTTGGGTAAAGGTGGTGGAAGAAGAAATGCGGGCAAGGGGGTTAACAAGGGGAGATGCAGAAAATAGGGCAAGATGGAGAAGATTGTCATGGGGACCGCAAGGCTAACCCCCGCTCTAGCAGGGAAAATGGCCTTAAAATGCCTGTTGTTGTTGTTGGTGTTTTAATTGTGCCCTTTCTTCTATTCTCCCCATTAGATAATACGCCGTGCCACTTCGTGTCTGCCTTTGGTGCTGGCTTTTGTGCCACAGTTGTGGCATCACCTGTTGACGTAGTCAAGACGCGGTACATGAACTCTGAGCCTGGGTATTACCGCGGTGCCCTCGACTGTGCCACTCGGATGTACAAGAAGGAAGGAGTGATGGCTTTTTACAAAGGGTACAAACAAAGAAATCTATCATGGCTTTGGTGTCGGTCCTCTCGGGGGCAACGCCGTGCCACTTGCATCAAAATAACTCTTTAATTTTTTAAATCTTTTCTTTTCATCTATAACAATAAGCCTGGTGTTGGCTGGTTGAGGAGGCTGGCTTTGAAAACTTCATTTGAAATAATTTGAAATAACTTTTTTTATTTGATTTTTAAATAATTTTCGAAACTTCGAAATAATTTGAAAACTTCACACAGTAACTTTCTAAACCAAGACAGTTAATTATCATGAAGAACAAGGTAATGCAAACCTCTTGTAAGGCATTCCAGGAAGTCTGTAAGGATTGCCAACAGGATGGATATAAATTGTTGAAAACAAACGCCGAGCAGCAGAGGCACAGAGGATTCACAAATCAAAACTCAAGGTCCATGGCAGATTTCAATTTTATTTATCGATCCATTGAAATCAACATCCACGGTCTCATTCTCAGCATGAAGTAACAACATTTCCTTCATCCTATCTTCTGACCGACTCTCTCATTCCTCGTCTCCATGACGAGGTAAATATCCTGAGAATTCTCCATGCCAGGACAACTCACAGCGGGAGCCGTGCATTCCCAATGAAAATACAAAACCACAAGTTAGAGTTCAATAAAATAATTATGTTATTATACAAGTAGTGGATTGGAATAATACTTATCATTGAGGATTACATTGTCATAACCAAATGGTATTCATAGAATCAAGTTGGTGAGAGCAAGTGATTCTGCTTTTTAAGTTTTTTTTTCTTTTCTTTAATCCAATATGGAATACCACGTGACCCATGACCTCATAAATTTACATTTAAACACCATAAACACAACATCTTAATAATAAAGACCATAAAAACAACATCTTACAAGAAAGAGCAATCAGAGATTGCAGACCCTCGCCAGGATGTGTTTTCAGTGGTTTGTAAGGCTTTTGTGTTAAAACAAGTATGGCGGCCGAACCACGTTACCGATGACGTCATCATTATTATTTTTTCTGCACCAATTTATCCCTAGATTATGCTCAAGAAATTTCATCTTGATTGGATGACGTTTTGTACTTGTCGAATTATGACGTCATAATGAAGGCACCTATGACATCAATAACAGATGTTATTCCACATGGAGAGTTCTTTACAATGAGCCATGTCTGAATTATTTCTATGCAGCGCTTTCGGAGATATAGAGGTGCAATTTTTTCGGTTTTTCCAAGATGGCGGCCGAACCACGTGACCGATGACGTTATCATTATTTTTTTCTCCACCAATTTATGCCGACATGATGCTCAAGAAATTTCATATTGATCGGATGAAGTTTTGTACTTGTCGAATTATTACGTCATGATGGAGGCACCGATGACATCATCATTAACATATTTTATTCCCCATGGAGAGTTCTTTAAAATGAGCCACGTCTCAATTTTTCTATTCAGCGCTTTCAGATTAAGAGGTGCAAAGCTTTTCGGTTTTGCCAAGATGGCGGCCGAACCACGTGACCTATGACGTCATAATTAACATAAAAATTATATAGGTGGAGTTACACCTATAGTGAAAATTTACTGTCAATCAGACCTACGTTTGCAGAGAAAATCATATTTATTCTGTGCGGACAAACAAACAGACAGACAAACGGACTCAAATGCAATACCCTCTACTCTGGCGAGGGTAATAATACAAACAAAGCCCTTAAAAACAACATTTCAACAACACAATCAAAGACCTTAAAAACAACATCTTAACAAGAAAGAGCAATCAGAGATTGCAAACCCTCGCCAGGATGTATTTTCAGTGGTTTTTAAAGCTTTTGTGTTAAAACAAATATGGCG
Organism: Myxine glutinosa; assembly: GCF_964187855.1. Lineage (NCBI taxonomy): Eukaryota > Metazoa > Chordata > Myxini > Myxiniformes > Myxinidae > Myxine > Myxine glutinosa. The sequence goes on from NC_136264.1 coordinate 210,706,394, forward strand.
TCCGAACCACGTGACTGATGACGTCATCATTATTATTTTTTCCAAACTAATTTATTCCTAGATTATGCTCAAGAAATTTCATCTTGATCGGATGAAGTTTTGTACTTGTCGAATTATGACGTCATAATGGAGGCACCTATGACATCATTAATAACATATTTTATTCCACATGGAGAGTTCTTTATAATGAGACATGTCTCAATTTTTTCTATTCAGCGCTTTCGGAGATATAGAGGTGCAAAGCTTTTCGGTTTTTACAAGATTGCGGCCAAACCACGTGATCTATGACGTCATAATTATCATGGAAAAATTCTACAGGTGGAGGTGCACCGATGGTGAAAATTTCCTGTCAATCAGACCAACGGTTGCAGAGAAAATCATATTTATTCTGTGTAGACAAACAAACAAACAGACAAACGGACTCAAATGCAATACCCTCTCCTCTAGCGAAGGGTAATAACACAATCAAAAGCCTTAAAAACAACATCTCAACAACACAATCAAAGACCTTAAAAACAACATCTTAACATAACCAAAGACCTTAAAATCACCAACAACTTAATAACATAATCAAAGACCTTAAAAACAACATCTTAATAACACAATCAAAGACCTTAAAAACACCAACAACTTAATAACACGATCAAAGACCTTAAAAACAACATCTTAACATAACCAAAGACCTTAAAATCACCAACTAGTTAATAACATAATCAAAGACCTTAAAAACAACATCTTAACAACACAATCAAAGACCTTAAAAACAACAACTTAATAATAAAGACCTTAAAAACAACATCTTAATAACACAAAGACCTTTAAAATAACATCTTAATAACATAATCAAAAACCTTAAAAACAACATCTTAGCATAATCAAAGACCTTACAAACAACATCTTAACATAACCAAAGACCTTAAAATCACCAACAACTTAATAACATAATCAAAGACCTTAAAAACAACATCTTAATAACACAATCAAAGACCTTATAAACACCAACAACTTAATAACACGATCAAAGACCTTAAAAACAACATCTTAACATAACCAAAGACCTTAAAATCACCAACTAGTTAATAACATAATCAAAGACCTTAAAAACAACATCTTAACAACACAATCAAAATCGTTAAAAACAACATCTTAACATAATCAAAGACCATAAAAACAAAATCTTCACGCAATCAAAGACCTTGAAAACAACATCTTAATAACAATCAAAGACCTTAAAAACAAATCTCAACAACATAAAGACCTAAAAACACCAACATGTTCATAACACAAAGACCTTAAAAACAACATCTTAACACAATCATCGACCTTAAAAACAACAGCAACAGGCATTTTAAGGCCATTTTACCTGCGAGAGCAGGGGTTAGCCTTGCGGTCCCCATGACAATCTTCTCCATTTTGTCCTATTTTCTGAATCTCCCCTTGTTAACCCCCTTGCCCTCATTTCTTCTTCCACCATCTTTAGCCAAGTCTTTCTCGGTCTTCCCCGTCCTCCACTTCCTTCTACATTCATTTCCATCACTTCTCAACCAGTCAATTTCATCCATCCTCAACACATGACCAAACCATCTCAACCTGTTTCTCTTCACAGCATCCATCACAGGCTCTATTCCCATCATCTTTCACAATTCATCATTTGTCTTACTCTCTCTCAACGATACTCCGCACACCCACCGAACCATTTGCATGTCCACCCTTTCCAGCCTTCGTTGCTGCTCTACGTTCATTAACCTTGTCTCGCTCCCATAAATCATAACACTTCTCATAGATGCAGCATTCACCTTTACCTTCAGCTTCAACGATACTCCCCTCCTCGTCAGCACGCCACTCAGTTCCCGAAACTTCTTCCATGCACATCTCACTCGAGCAACCGTTGCCGAGTCTGATCCACCTTCTCCATTCAGCATGTCTCCTAGGCAGCAAAATGCTTTCACACCTTGCAGCTTCACGCCGTCTCCAAGATCCAACTCAACATTTCCTCAACTGCAGCTCCCTCTGTGCACACCTTACACTTGAATGTAGCTGCCACACTGGTTAATGACCCTCTCAGACCACTACATTTTTGATGAACCCACTCAGCGCACATTGTACATTGAATGGAGTTCACTCCAACACCCTTCCTGCACACAGCACAAGGCCACTTCCCAGTTATTTCCACCTCACAACATGCTTTACCACATGCCATCACCTTCGTTTTCCGATATTCACCTTCAGACCTTTTGTCTCCATGCAGCCCTTCCATTTGTTCATCTTCTCCTTCATTCCATCCATACTTTCTGCAATCAACACCAGATCATCTGCATACAACAACTCCCATGGTAAACCCTCCTTTACATTCCAAACCAGCACCTCCATCACAGCTATAAATAGTAGTGGACTTAGTACCGACCCCTGATGCACTCCCACCTTCACCTCAAACGCACCACTGTTCCCGTACTTCGTCCTTACAGTTGTGCACGCTCTCTTGTACATTGCCATCACTACTCTGATCAACCATTCCTCCACTCCTAACTTCCTCAATGCCCATGTCACTACTTCGCGTGGAACCCCATTGAATGCTTTCTCCAGATCAACAAATCCAAGAAACAACTTCTTCCTCTTCTCCATGTACTTCTCCTGCAACTGCCTTACAATAAAAAGCATGTCTGTCGTTCCTCTTCCTGGCATAAATCGAAACTGCATTTCGTCTATCTTCACTTTCTTCCTTATCCTCCTCTCCAACACCCTTTCCAATAACGTCATTCCATGCTCCAATAACTTTATCGCTCAATACGAGCCAAAGTCCAGAGGGTCACCTTTCCCCTTGTATAGAGGGACGAGGGTACTCAGTTCCCAAACCACTAGAATGCGGCCTTCTTTCACCACCAAATTACAGATCTCTGTCATTCTCTTCACACCCCCAACTTCCTGCTGCCTTCAACATATCTCCCACAACTTCCGTCGGCCCTCCCGCTTTTCTACTCTTCATTGCTTTTATCGCTTCCTCAACTTCCTTCTCAGTTATCTTCTCTGCCGGTCCTAAAACTGGGTTACTCTCTTTGTTGCCATCCCATTCATTCTCTGCATTCAACAGCATGTCCATATATCTCTTCCATCTTCCTTTAATTCCATCTGGGTCCACAACGATATGCCCCACTTCATCCTTCAAGCAACTCACCCCCATCACATCACACCTCTCTTTCGCTGTCTGCTTTGCAATACTGAATACCGCTCTCTGACCCCTCTTCTGAATCCAAGCGTTCTCCGAACATTTTCCTGCATGTCTCCTGCACCTTTGCTACCTCTTTCTTTGTAGCCTTCTTGGCTGCCTTATAACATTCATGCTCTGCCTTTTTTTTTCCCCCGTGCCCTACGCCTTCTGCCACTCCTTGAACTTCTTCCTCTTCTTGTCAATCCTCTTTACAACTTCATCATCCAACCACCATGTCACAGAGTGCCTTGGGGGTCCTTTCGTCCATCCACATACCTCACCAACGACTCCCAACAGACTATCTTTCATTGACTTCCAAGCACTTTCAAGCTCAACCACATCATCCTCTACCATACTCAGCCTCTCTTTTAATGCCTCCCTTACCGTCGCCTCTTTCAACCTACACACCTCCATTATCGGTTGGCACTTCACCCGCTGAGCTCTCCTCGCACCTTTCACCCTCATGTCGCAGACAACCAAGTGGTGCTGTGAAACAGCCTCCTCCCCCGGGATCACCTTTGTGTCCCAGAGGTGCCCCCTATCTCGCCTATGCACCATCTGGTAGTCAACAGTTATCGTAGACCCACCTGACGTGTATGTAACAAGCTTATTGTCCTCTTTCTGGAACTGAGTATTACAAATCAACAAATCAGCTCCATCAGCAAACTCCAAAATCCTTTCACCTTCACCATGCCTCACACCATTTCCGTAACCCCCATGAACTCCCTCAAAATTGTCCATACTCCTTCCCACATATCCATTTAGGTCTCCTGCCACAACAACTTTATCATCTTTCACGTTTTCCATCAGCATCTCCATCGCACACCAGAACTTGTCCCTCTCTTCATCGCTCCGACCGACCTGCGGAGCATATCCCGAGATGACGTTCACCAAGAGCTTTCCAACCATCATTTTCACCATCATCAACCTTTCACTCACTCTAGTCACACTCACCACACTGTCTACAAACTCCTCAGAAAACAGTACACCAACACCATGAGCGCCCTCTGTGCACCCTTGCCACACAAACTTGTATTTCTGTCCCTGCCTTCCCTTCACCATTCTCACACCACTTCCCTTCCATCTCGTCTCCTGCACACAACATATGTCCACTCTTCTTCTGACCAATACTTCCACCACTTCTTCTGATCTCCCTGTCATTGTCCCTCCATTCCATGTCCCAAACCTCAGAAACCAATCACCACGTGGGGCTGCAGACGCTTCGTCGTCATAAATGGAGTGATTTCCACCCTTGCTTCGATCGGGTTCCCCACCTTGAGTTTTGACGAGAGGGAGTGGGGTCCCCCACCGGGTACTTCGGGCTGTACCCTGCCCATACGTAATTGTAATTGTCATGGTTTCCTTTTTGAGGCAATGTTTTATGGCCGGATGCCCTTCCTGACGCCAACCCTTTTAGTCGCCCCTTACAACACGCAGGGATACAGTGTACCTATTCTAAACCGGGGTACACACCGGCAAAAGACCTTAAAAACAACATCTTAATAACACAATCAAAAACCTTAAAAACAACATCTTAACATAATCAAAGACCTTAAAAACAACATCTTAGCATAATCAAAGACCTTAAAAACAACATCGTAACATAACCAAAGACCTTAAAATCACCAACAACTTAATAACATAATCAAAGAACTTAAAAACAACAACTTAATAACAATCAAAGACCTTGAAAACAACATCTTAACATAATCAAAGACCTTAAAAACAACATCGTAACATAACCAAAGACCTTAAAATCACCAACAACTTAATAACATAATCAAAGACCTTAAAAACAACAACTTAATAACAATCAAAGACCTTGAAAACAACATCTTAGCATAATCAAAGACCTTAAAAACAACATCGTAACATAACCAAAGACCTTAAAATCACCAACAACTTAATAACAATCAAAGACCTTGAAAACAACATCTTAACATAATCAAAGACCTTAAAACAACATCTTAGCATAATCAAAGACCTGAAAAACAACATCTTAATAACACAATCAAAAACCTTAAAAGCAACTTCTTAACATAACCAAAGACCTTAAAAACACCAACACCTTAATAACACAATCAAAGACCTTAAAACAACATCTTAATACCACAAAGACCTTAAAAACACCAACACCTTAATAACACAATCAAAAACCTTAAAAACAACATCTTAATAACACAAGACCTTAAAAACAACATCTTAACACAATCAAAGACCTTAAAATCACCAACAACTTAATAACATAATCAAAGACCTTAAAATCACCAACAACTTAATAACATAATCAAAGACCTTAAAAACAACAACTTAATAACAATCAAAGACCTTAAAACAACATCTTAACATAATCAAAGACCTTAAAAACACCAACACCTTAATAACACAATCAAAAACCTTAAAAACAACATCTCAATAACACAATTAAAGACCTTAAAACAACATCTTAGCATAATCAAAGACCTTAAAATCACCAACACCTTAATAACATAATCAAAGACCTTAAAACAACATCTTAATACCACAAAGACCTTAAAAACAACATCTTAGCATAATCAAAGACCTTAAAATCACCAACACCTTAATAACACAATCAAAGACCTTAAAACAACATCTTAATACCACAAAGACCTTAAAAACAACATGTTAGCATAATCAAAGACCTTAAAATCACCAACACCTTAATAACACAATCAAAGACCTTAAAACAACTTCTTAATAACACAAAGACCTTAAAAACACCAACACCTTAATAACACAATCAAAGACCTTAAAACAACATCTTAATACCACAAAGACCTTAAAAACAACATGTTAGCATAATCAAAGACCTTAAAATCACCAACACCTTAATAACACAATCAAAGACCTTAAAACAACTTCTTAATAACACAAAGACCTTAAAAACAACATCTTAACATAACCAAAGACCTTAAAAACACCAACACCTTAATAACACAATCAAAGACCTTAAAACAACATCTTAATACCACAAAGACCTTAAAAACACCAACACCTTAATAACACAATCAAAGACCTTAAAACAACATCTCAATAACACAATTAAAGACCTTAAAACAACATCTTAACATAATCAAAGGCCTTAAAAACACCAACACCTTAATAACACAATCAAAGACCTTAAAACAACATCTTAGCATAATCAAAGACCTTAAAATCACCAACACCTTAATAACACAATCAAAGACCTTAAAACAACATCTTAATAACACAAAGACCTTAAAAACAACATCTTAACATAACCAAAGACCTTAAAAACACCAACACCTTAATAACACAATCAAAGACCTTAAAACAACTTCTTAATAACACAAGACCTTAAAAACAACATCTTAACACAATCAAAAACCTTAAAATCACCAACACCTTAATAACACAATCAAAGACCTTAAAACAACATCTTAATACCACAATTAAAGACCTTAAAACACTAGCATTTTAATAACACAATCAATAAACCTTTAAAAGCAACATCTTAAAAACAATTGAAGAACTTAAAAACACCAACATCATAATACACAATCAGGGATCTTAAGAACAACATAATTTGAAGAACGAACTCGTCACAAAAAGCCATTTCCTTCATTTTCATGTTTTCTAATTTGATGTTGAGCAAACGCTCAAATGACACCTCCGTATTTATTGTATTTCCTCACAAAGTTCATCAATCTATTTTGTCGTGGGCCAGGAAATAGCTGAGGCACTCTTGTTCAGTTGATTTGTGGAACTTTACCGGTCATTGCAGGGCCCACAATATTGATAACAGTAATATCTGATATCACAATAAAAACAACTTGCTGGCGTTTGCGAATCACAAGTACAGGCCGTTTCGATGTTCTTTAGCAGTTTTGGGGGATTGCTAGCAAAACAATGATAGATGCTGGATGAGCAGGAGGACACGATGGCACTCGTGATAAATAAAGGCCGAAATTGCAGTGTGTTTGCTCAATCAGCGTCCTTGGAATTTGGATGAGCAATCACCACCTGCCCTCCCCCCACGTCATGGCACTTCCTCAATGATAACTCCAGACAATAACAGAGACTGTCATCCAAGATGTCCAAAAGATTGGTGATCATACGACCAGCACAGAGTTAGCTCTTTAAAACCACCTGGCGTAGTTACCCCTTCCTGCACGGTGGTTCTATGAAGAGGTTTCCTTGCTTCAGGACTCGGTGAAGCTTTTACCAGTTTTCCTCTTCATCTTTGTCATTGATGCTCTTTACAAATTAGTGGCTCTGAGCCTTGTTTAGGTTAAATTACAATTTTAAAAACACTGAAATAAATCAACAAAATCATGCTGTTCAAAAAAATATTTGGAAAACTTTTTTGACGCTTTACATGAACAAAACAGCAACTTGTTGCCTTTCATTGTTGACGTTTTTCACATTTCCAGTATCAGCACATGTTTACAGAAACGATCCAACCTTGTTTTGTGTGGCCCGTTCCCCCTCTACCCTGCACTCCCTCACAGGTTCACGCCGTCTTTCCTGCGTCTTGGATCCTGGAGCATTGTCATGTTTGTTAGCTTTGAACAATGCAAAAGAGCCTTGATCCTGGCAAAAAATACACTAGTGGACTTTCATTAGAGTACATGGAGTACCAGGCAGTTAACCATATCATGATATACCATATATATCACTGTTACAAAGAAAGAAAATGGCTCTACGCATTATCGCTATTACGACACATTCATGATCGCACTTTCACACAAAGAGATCTGGCCTCTTCCTTTCAATTCGTGTTCTTTACTAAGGTTGCTTTAAAGTACTTAATAAAGTTGTGAGCCAATTCCATATAATTCTCAATTCAAAGAACAAGTACATAGTTTACACATTCATTTGGCCTTTTCGACGTTCCCATCTGAGCTCATTAGGCCAGGATCCTCGATTGACATGTATATGTACAGTGGCCTGAAAAAGTATTCACCCCCTCCAAAGTTTCACATTTTGATGCCACCTGTGCTTATTTAATGATGTTTTCAATTCAAACTTAATATATCGAGTCTTCACAAACTGCTCCAAAGTGATAAAGCTAAAACTACAACGCCACTCAGTAGAGCGCATACTCCCGCCGTGGGTGGCCGCTGCTGAGCCCCATCTTCCGATGGTAAAAAAATTCTTTAAAAATTCCTGGATCCGGAATAATATCCTGAGCTTCACCAAAAACTAATCAATTCTTCCTTATCCCAAGGGCAATCATCCCACCAACTTTCATCCAAATCCGTTCAGAACTTTTCCAGATATCTTGTTCACAAACACACGAACACACACACGGACGGACACGATCGAATGCATTACTCCCTGGCGGGAGTAAAAAGGAGATAAAATGTGAATAAGTTAGATAAACAGAGAAAAAAATCAAATGATTCTCATTTGCATAAGTATTCAACCCCTTGGCCTAATTATGCTAACTAAAAAAGTGTAATAGGAATGTCTTCACAGCTGTGGAGGAACTTTGGGAAGGGTTTGAAACAGCAAAACAATAAAAAGACCTTGTGTCTCCTTCTAGATTCTAGAATGATCATTTCCAATGTCTATGGTTTTTCATGCGTAAAATTGACATATTATGCCATTATAACTTGTAATTGCCACTACCATCAGGAATAGCGAGCGCTACACGATACACTCACGTTTCAACCTTGAGAACTCATACATTAAAAAAAAACCTTCCTTTATTATGCAATCACTCATCCCGTTATGTTATTTGGGCAGTGTATTGGTGGGACACTGCCTCGATCACTCCCGAAAAAAAAATAACCGAGCTTACATACATCAAGCAAAAGCATGCCGACTGCTTGTTCGTATACTCGAATAATAATACATCATGGTTATACAGGTCGGATAATTCAAATTGTGAATATGAGACTTTCGAAGACGTATTCGACTTACCAGAAAACCAACATGGCAAATGCATTTTCCTGACAATTCTGGGTGGAGTCAAGCCAGCTCTCCAGCCAATGGGTTGGAAGGCTTCATACACATGCAGCTTCATTATGTTTTTAATGTATATTAATATGTGTATACTGTATATAACCCATATACAGGACTCTGTCCATAGTCAAATGATATCCCTTTAATTCATGTGAAATGTCTCCTAATGTCCTTGTCCTACAAGTGAATTATGTACAAGTTCCCACATGAACCATATATTACTGTAAGAATACATACAATTATATATATATAAAATAAGCTGTTGCTTCAGTTTAAATTACTAGTGCACCCGCACACTACGGGACTGGCAGGAAGGGCCATTCCTCTTTGGGGTATAGATTACAGTCGATCTATGGCCGGTCTCAAGAACATTGGGTGTGTGTTCATTTACCAAGTTGTTGTGGAGAGATCGCCAAGTAGTTTAAGCATTCGAGCAAGCACTCCATTCAAAACCGTTAAGGAACGGCTGGCTTGGCAAGAGTAGCTAGCTGCTTGGTAAATGGGCATACCCCAGGATTCCTCCCTTTCAGTTTCATGTTAAACAGCAGGAGCGAGTTTCAAAGGTTCACTCCGAAAAACGCCATAGTAGCGGCAGGAAGGGTCATGTTATTAACCCAACCCTTGTGCAGTATATAGAGTACAGTAGATCTTCGCTCAGTTCTGTAAGTAACACTTAACCTCAAGGATGTCGGGATTCCTCCAAATTTCTTTATTTAGTGTTATATTAGTGTTATAAACAGCATTAGCGACTGTTTAAAAAGCTAATCATACGTGTCTGTAGTTTATAATATTTTTACCGCTGGTCGAGGCCGTTGGGCCGTTACTCCCACGAAAACACAATGATAAGCTATTTATAAACGTTGACTCGACGTATGTTCAAGGAGGAAAAACAGCTTGGGGAGGTGGGATATTAATGGTATTAATATTGTTTTGTAATAACATTAATTTTATTATATTATTTATCATTAGTTTTGTTATTATAAGCGGCCTTGGAAAAACGCCACGATAAAGCTAACAAAACATGGATATACACCTCAACATGCAACCCCATTGACGGCAATGGCAGGGAAAACCTGCTCAGGGGAGAAAACCTCCCTGGGGAGGGGGGCAAATGAATGCGCTACAACCTTCATTGTTTAACCCTTAGTCATCCTGTCAAGTTTGGTTGAGATTGGATAAGTAACGGCGGAATGTATCGGCGTCAAAAATTCACCAGACAGACAGACAGACAGACAGACACGAAATGGTGTATTTTAGTATGATGATTAAGACAACATCGATGTATGTCTGAATTGATAAACTACTGTCAGGGCTGGATGTTGCAGTTATAGTTATAACAAGCGTTACGCCTAGTCCCCCGTCGTTGAAGTGATGCGGGTTGACAAAGTGGAAGACGCAAGGCGGCCATCTTGGATTTTGACGTGGCGACCCAATTTTCAACAGCGTTCTTCCCTATGCCTAGATACACCCACACACCAGATTAGAAGTTGGTACTTCGCTTATTTTTCAAGATATTCCACTCACAAGGTTCAGACATACATGGCGGCGGCCATTATGGATTTTGACGTGGCGACCCAATTTTCAATAGCCTTCTTCCTTATGCGTAGATACACCCACACACCAGATTAGAAGTTAGTAGTTCGTTTATTTTTCAAGATATTTCGCTCACAAGGTTCAGACATATATATGGTGGCAGACATCTTGGATTTTGACGTGGTGACACAATTTTCAATAGCGTTCTTCCTTATGAGTAGATAAACCAGATTAGAAGTTGGTACTTCGCTTATTTTTCAAGATATTCAGCTCACAAGGTTCAGACATACACGGCGTCAGACATACATGGCGGCGGCCATCTTGGATTTTGACGTGGCGACCTAATTTTCAATAGGGTTCTTCCATATGCCTAGTTGCACCCACACACCAAATTAGAATTCGGTCCTTCACTTACGCAGGCACGCACGTCCGCACGCACTTCCGCACGGACGCACGCACGCACGTCCGCACGCACGTCCGCACGCACGGACGCACGCATGGACGGACGCACACACGGACGGAGGGGAAAACCATAGTCCCCCTTTCGCTCCACGGTGCGACGGGGTACAACTACAATATCACAAAGTCCCACTATAGAGAAAACTAGAATGAGTGAAGCTCTTTGGAGGAGTAACAACCTACCTGAGGTTCAGATTACAAATCAGATGGATTTGCACGATGCAAAACTTACATTGTGAAAAGTAATACAATCAGAAACTTTATGTTTAACTGTGCACAATATATTTTTTAATGTATTTTTAGATTATTTTTTCTACAATAGCAAGGCTCAATTGACAGTGGGGTAGCGGGACAACAATTGGGCACACCCGGCAAAGGGACACACGAACAGGAAAGCGATAGAGAGATAGGTAAAGGTAGGAGATACTGAAGTCAACAAAGAAGAATGTTTAACCAGGAGGGGGTTAATGGAAGTTTAACCAGGTGGGGGGTTACTGGAAGTTTAACCAGGAAGGGTTTACTGGAAGTTTAACCAGGAGGGGGTTAATGGAAGTTTAACCAGGAAGGGGTTACTGGAAGTTTAACCAGGAGGGGGTTAATGGAAGTTTAACCAGGAAGGGGTTACTGGAAGTTTATCCAGGAGGAGGTTACTGGAAGTTTAACTAGGAGGAGGTTACTGGAAGTTTAACCAGGTGAGGGTTACTGGAAGAACATGTGCTCGTGGAATTGTTGGGGAAGGTCAGAGGACTGAGAGAGCAGAAGGAGCAATGTTGGAGAGTAGACGGTAAAAAACTGAGACCACCAACCTGCCTGTTTTACGATGAATAGTAGTTGAGTTATTGAAGACATCCCAGTGAAATCTCAAATTCCTGTCCTAAACAGCCACGGCTCACTTCCGGGTCTACTCACCCCCGTGAAACGTCAACATGGCGCCTCCACAATCTTCCAGGTCGTGAGATAGATCAGATGTTTAACTGTTCATGTTACGTTATCTGTGTGTGTATAAACTTCACTTGTAAAATGAATGCAAAGAATTTTTTATTTTCTCAACCAATTTCATCATCTTTCCAACGACCTGCCTAGGCCTAGATGAGGTGATATTCAGAAAATCTCAAATGTTGTGACTTTTTAAAATTCAAACACATTCAACGAAATAATTTATTCTGGATATATATATATATATATATATATATATATATATATATATATATTGTTACTGATCGCGGTTTAGATGTTACTTTGCCGAGCGAAGGCTCCGCGACCGAACAGTTATTCCCCGATTAGAACCCGATTCCACCCAAACGTTGGCCGGATCGCACCGCGGCGGCTCAATGAGGGAAAAGACTAAAACGACGAATGCAAAGAGGAAGACGAAGGCAAAGAAAGGTTTGGAAATACTACTGAATTTATTTACTATTTACACACATAAGCAAAAAGCAAGCAGTCACGTTTATTTACAACACATAAGACGCAGGTGACACAGTGCAAATACTAGCTTATCCAGACTTAATTAAATACCCAGGGACAAGACACACTGAACAAACTCACGTACACAAGAAGGGTGGAGGAAAGGAATGAATGCTGGAAGGAGGAATGGGAAGGTTCAGCTGGGGCAGATGGTTCGGGCTTGATCCCGCACGGGACGTCGGCTGGACCTCGACGGCCACCGATGCCACCGCTATCTGGTCCCCGCGGGGTAACGGGTTGAAGCTGCCTGGTGGAGTCAACGCTGCTTGTGGAGCCAAAGCTGCTTCTCTGGCTCACCTCAGGGCGCGTCTGCCGTCTCTGGCACAACTGCTGGTAATTGACCTTGAACCTTCTCTCTCTTGGCCCTGGTGTCTCCTCACCACCGACAACTCAACGCAACCAACGCAACCACTGACCACTCGACGCCACCACTTCTCACCACCGACTTCTTACCGCAACCAACGCAACCACTGACCCTCCACTGACGACCAACTCTCTTGCTTCTTGCGTGCGCGCCTTTTATAGCGCCTCCAGCGATCAAGCCACCGGCCTTCAGGACACGCCCATCGGTGTGCTCACCTCGGCCCTGGTTGGTCATGCGACCCTCTGGCTCCGCCCTTGATGACGACGGGTGGGCACGCCCCTCTTCCCCGACCCGAGCACTTGTTCAATGGTGGTTTTGGAGGGGAGGTAATTGGCAATTGAGGCTCGGCAATGACGAAAGGGGATGTAAAAGGAAATGGAGATTTTGGGGATGGGAATGGAAGGGGATCTATTCTCTTTCACTGGTGCAATGGAGTACTTCAATTAATGGGAGACACAGCCTTACTCTAAAACACAGAATAAGAGATAACTATCAAACAGGGGTATTCTATTATTTGGCTGACGTGTATGCTTGTGGACTAATTATGGGATGCCCTTTCACCTTTACACAGCTCCGGAGGCAGGGGGGCGCAGAATAAACACTAATAACAATTCACACAATCAAAAAAATATACAGTTCTCATATCCGCAACACTGCACCCTCCTCCTCTTAGGCACGTCCCGGGCCTACAACTTTTATTTAGTGTGACACGTAGGTGTAGTTCCCTCTACTTTTAACCTGACCCTGAGTGTGACAGTTTTAAAACATAAATAAATGTGTCCCGCTGCTCCATTGCACCCTGCCTAACAGACTTACGCCCACAGTTAACCGAATTGCGGAATGGTCTTCAAACTATACACTGACGGTGGGGAGCATTATTTACAATGATGCTATTTTTATTTACAAAACTAACCCAGGACCTGTGATTGTTCTTTCTGGGGGGGAGACAGTCTGCTCTGCATCAATGCACCATTAAAGCACCTAAAAACGCACCAATACACACCATCAAGCACCAATCGGTGCAGTCACCATAGTTCATCAGTGTTCAATGCATGTTCAATAAAAATAAAATCAACAACCCCTAACCCTGCAGGTGATCTCTTGCTCTTCGGCTCCCTCTGCTGGTTATTATTATTTGTTCTTCCAGATGTTGTCATTCTTTCATTTTCTTACTGGCGGCCTATTTGCAATAAAGTGTGCCCAATGTGTCCTTTTTATTTTCTTTTATTTATGGCCCACAGGGCCGACTACGTGTGCTTCACCTGTGTGGCATCGGTGCCCTGTGGCCAAGGTCCGCCAGCAAGATTTCGGGCCCTCATGGCCGGTTCCAGCAGAGGGGCCATGCCCCAACCCATGGGGTCCATCAGTGGTGCTCGGCCACAGGCATGTGGTCCATAATGTGGTGCATCGATGCAGACAGCTGGTTCTGAGAGTTCCGGACGCACAATGGCCGACTCACGCACGCTCCCCTCGGCGCCCCATGGCGCACAGGTCATGTGGGAGACAAAAGGGGGACAAGAGAAATGAGCGAGGGGTAAGGTCACAAGGGTACACGTCAATAAGGCAATGCAAGGCGAAATGCGCACGGAGAGCGAAATGAGAAAGCTCGTCCCTACCGTACGTCACCCCCCTGTCACCTACACTACCCTTGCCCTTATCCCATATGTACAAAAATCTACACATTACCAATCCGTCGCTACCGTCACGTCTTCCCCTTATTTCCCTTATACCAAATTCGTCTCCACAATCCCTCTACTTCAAAATTTGCCATCACCAAATTCATCATCAATCCTCATAAGGAGGAAGAGATGGAACATCAAAGCACAATGTCACACCCACGTCATGATGCGTCTCACAATCCAAACATTTGCATCATAAAAAATAATCAAAACATGGCATGGTGTGGAGTACCTGTCACCTCAGGTGAGTGGATGCAGATGGTGCGAGGAGACTCCAATCCTAACTATCCTCTAAATGACCTTAACACACTTTACACTACCCGGGGTCTCTCCCTGCCAATCCATTGGCCAACTTACACTATGGGTTCTAAAAACCAATTCCCATTGACCAAACTGTGGTGCTTCTCAATTTGGGGTCTCACTCCCCCGATTCATCTCCCGGTGCCCTCGCACAATTTCTGGGCTGCGACGTGTAGCTCTCCCAGCAGGTCTACCCACCTGCACACCTCCACCACTGCAGTTGCCACCCAAGCTTACCTAGCTCCTTACCTAACCTATCTAATTTGGGAAGGCCCCTCCTGGCTCTGTCACCCCTTGGTGCCCTCTGGCACTGGGCTACCCGGGTCCGTCCTCCGGATCCTCGGGCCCCATCCACAACTACTGGCTCCCAGAGCCCACCTGCGGCCTCACCTGGCCGACATCCTCACAGTGGTGGAGTGCCCAACCAACTACACACACTAACAGGCTACACGCCCAGCCATTTCCACAACACTAATGCACCCATCCAAAGACCATTCTTTCACCCACACCACAGATGCCAATATCCAACCACAATTTACCTATACCCTCTACCTAACACTTACAATACCCGCCCCGGGTATCCGTGATGGGGGTCCACTCTTCCCCCATTCCCACCTTCGCACCATCCACTCCACTCCACAATTTCCACCATACTCACTCCACGACCATCCATTCCAATACTCCATTTATTCCACACTACCATTTATTCCACACAGCCACATACACCTGTTGTTGCACACCTGTGCCCTCACACCTGGTGCCACCTGCACCCTCCTTTCTTCCTGGACCATTTGGTCAGCACAACACGCAATCACCACTACTCCCTCATACACTGCTCCATTCACCTGTTCAGTTGCACACCTGTGCAATCACACCTGTTCAATCCTCACACACACGGCATCATCTCATCTAACTACTCCCCTCTGAAACTTGCGCTTCCCAGTCGTCCCTTTAAACTATTGCGCTCCCACGTCATTATCATCCACACTAAACTACCTGCGTCCCCACTACAGGTATCAGTCACTAACTACTCTTAACGTTACCTAATGTCATCTTCGCTAGATCCCTACACACAATATCCTAACCCACCCGGGCTAGTTTTCACTGCCATCAACCCCATAAACTATAACGCATTTGCCCCACCGTCTGTGAGGGATGGTGGATTTGCCATCCCACCACATCGGGGAGGTCCTACTATCAATTTCGCTCGTCCAAATCCAACAAATCAAAAATTTGTCATTTACTGCTAATTCTACCCACTATTATAAATTTCGTATCAAATCACGATCACTATCACTATCACCATCATCACAGTCCACTATATCCTAGCCTCGGTGCGTCATGACATCATTAAACTCGGTTCGTAAAGCCGAGCAATGAATTCGGGTGGTTTGGTCGCCTGCAGGTTGAATCCGTCCGGCTTTCGGTTCAAGGGAGGTGGTTTGGTTGGACCGAGGTTCCACGCACCATCTCGGCGCGGCACCTTGCGGTCCCGGGCCCGATGGCTCAATCTCCCCTGGTCGGAACCCCGTCCCCACGAGGGGGCACCGTACCGCTTCCCCCCACTCGCCCTTGAACCGGACCGGTCGCCTCGCCCGCCAAGGCCCGGACTCGACCGTGCGGGGCGGGGCCAAGCCCGAATCGGCAACGACGCTTCGAAGAGAAGCGACGCAGCATCGATCCGCGCCGGGCCTCGCACCCAACAAAGCACACCGCGCCCTGAGTGCTCGCATCGGCTATCCGTCGCCCTAACCACTAACCTGGTTACCGTCGATGCTTCACTTGCATGCTCACACGCATACGCTACCCCTTTCACCCTCACACAACCCGGCGTTCCAACGCCGTCCGTACATTCCACCAACGCTCTCCCTGTTACACACCACACCTCTCGCGCACACTCTTGCGCACACTTTGGTCCACACCTCTCCTCCGTTACGTCCTCCATAACACTCACCATGGGTGTGCACTCTTGCATCCACCCACTAACGCGCTCACATGGGCTCTCCCACACCCGCGCTACCACCAACTCAGGTGTGCTTCCTCGCACACGTTCCACCACCACCTTACTCTCCGTGTCACACTTCGTACACCCCGACGTGCATTCTCGCTCGCACTCGGTTTCACACATCGCTCCGATGTGCCCTCTCGCACCTGCGCCATCACCAACTCACTATTCGTGTCACACTCCGTACACCCCGACGTGCATTCTCGCTCGCACTCGGTATCACACTCGCGCTTCGTAACACGCTCACCCCTTGACGCACACTTTTTTTCCACACGCGTGCCATTTCCACTCACACGGGACCCTTCACCAACGCCCGGATGCTTCCTCGATCCCAAGCGCGCGACAATTCTTTTGTCGCGAAACATACTCTTACAAAATCTCCCAGCACAATACACAACAGCACGTCTCACCTTCGGGGTTCTTCTTCCTCCCTGCACCAAAACCTGCAAACTTCCATTTGGATTAGCGAGTACAGCATCAGGATGTGCATTTAGACTTTGAGCAATTTCCATTCCTTCCTCCGATTGTTGCTCTTTTAACTTTAAGTCCCCGGTCTCTCCAATTTCAACTATACCCATAATTTCTTTGTTCACCTCGACGACCGTTGGCTTTAATAAAATTCCCTCTACCTCGTCGGTCGCCGGCTTTTCCAACCCCCGGGTCGCGATTTCTACCCCGGTCATTGTACCCGTGCTTTTCTCCGCTTCGTTCAACCAGTGCTTCTCGACCCGCGTTACCTCGTCGTGCACCCCTGGGACCCCTTCACCCAACTTGCGGTCTCTGTCCCTCTGCTCCCCTTTTTTTTTTCTTTTTTTTTTTTGTATAGAAGATCGAGGCTCGTGAAAGAGCGAACATTAATCACACAGAAAGACAAACCGACACATAAAACATATAACATCGGGAGCGGTAGACAAGATGGGGAGAGAGGGGGAAGGACACAAACACAACATTTGAGAGCAGGGACCGAGAGACATGGAGACATCGAGAGATCTGAGAGAGGGCGAGGGCTTTGGGGGGGGGGGCATGGGAAGGGGGCGGTGGGAGAGGTATAAAACATATGGACACTGCCAGGACTTCCAGGAAAGAAGTTGGAATTTCAAACAAGGTGGATCTGGGGTGAATTAGCGGGGGTAGAAAAGATCAAGGTTTTGGATGGGGGAAGATAAGAGATGGTGGTGAACAGCTGTTTTAAAGACCTGGAGGGAGGAGTGGGATTGAAGGGAGTGAGGGAGTTTGTTCCAGAGGCGGGAGAAAAGAGGAATGAAAGAGTGAAGGTGAGCAGAGAGCCGAGATTTCGGCAGTTTAACCATCAGAGGGTTGCTGGCAGATCTTGTGCGACCTGTAGGAATATTTGGGGGACAGAGCACAGAGAGAGCTGGGGGTGCAAGGCCGGAGAGGAGTCGGTAGAAGACAGAAAGACCACCTACCTGCCTGCGGTGAGTGAGTGAAAGGCCCTCAGAGATAGCTTCATCGCGGGAGATTCCAATAATTCTGAAAGCTTTGGTTTCAACAGCGTGAAGCCGAGCTAGGTGTGAGGCAGGAGCACCGGCCCATAGTGGAGAACAGTATTCCATTGAGCTGCGGATGAAAGCCTTGTATGTGGTGAGGAGCTCAGGTGTGCCGAGGAAGGACTTCGCACGACGGAGGATGCCCAGTCGGCGACTGGCTTTGGAGGCCAGCTTGGAAATGTGGTTTTCCCAAGAAAGATCATGGCAGATAGTGAGACCCAAAATCTTGAGCGACAGAACTTCTTGGAGAGGATTGTTGAGAAAGTAGATGGGAGGGTTGTCCAGTCGATCTTTTCAGAGAGACATAGTAAGAGTGTGAGATTTGTCAGGATTGAAAGACATGTTCCACTTGTTTGCCCAGTCTGTGATTTTGTCCAGGTCTTCAGAGAGTGAGGAGGCAGCAGACTGCCGATCTGAGGGAAGAGGAATGGAGCGGCAGAGAGTGGAGTCATCAGCAAAGAGATAGAGAGGATTTTCGAGAGAGTCAGAGAGATCATTGATGAAGACAAGAAAAAGCACGGGGCCCAGAACACTGCCTTGGGGAACTCCAGCCTGAACAGGAAGAGGAGATGAGAGAAACCCATTCAGGGCCACACGTTGACGACGACTAGAGAGGAAGTCCGCCAGCCATGCGTGGAGATTTCCATGGATACCAAAGGAGGAGAGTTTGGTGAGCAGAGCGGGGTGCCAGACCGTGTCGAAGGCACGTGATATGTCGAGGGAGACAGCTCTAATTTCCTGTTTGGCATTGAGGACCTCCATCCATTGTTGAGACAGCAGAAGCAGCATGTCCAGAGTAGAGTGACCTGGTCTGAAACCAAATTGATGATCAGAGATCAAGCCATTGGAGAAGAGGAAAGATTTCATATCCTCCCTATCGGCCCTCATTCCGTTTATTGTTGCTTCAATTTGCTCACTATTCTTCTCCATGAGGGCCTCCATTTCGTTGGTTATTGCTTCCATTTTATTACTCAATTTCTCCCCGTTTATTCTCAGCATCTCGGCGAATTGCGCCATGAAGTCCCCCACATCAAAGCCCGCTGCTACGGTCACGGGCGCGGCAAAATTTGGTGCCGCTGTAACCACGTGCGCGAGAGCGCCATTTTGTGCACCTGATACTCCCTCAACCGCCTCCTCATTGCTCCCCTCCATTTGATCCTGGGTTACTCCTAACCCCTCCTCTAGCTCACCCACCGGCATTCGATCGCCTTGACCAGCCATGGCGCGATTTCAAAATTCGGGTTTTATTTCTTTAAAACACAATTTTTCAGCAGCTCGTAATTTTGAGCGCGTTAGGCGCGCTTCGGGTCCAATCCCACTTCCCGACACCAATTGTTACTGATCGCGGTTTAGATGTTACTTTGCTGAGCGAAGGCTCCGCGACCGAACAGTTATTCCCCGATTAGAACCCGATTCCACCCAAACGTTGGCCGGATCGCACCGCGGCGGCTCAATGAGGGAAAAGACTAAAACGATGAATGCAAAGAGGAAGACGAAGGCAAAGAAAGGTTTGGAAATACTACTGAATTTATTTACTATTTACACACATAAGCAAAAAGCAAGCAGTCACGTTTATTTACAACACATAAGACGCAGGTGACACAGTGCAAATACTAGCTTATCCATACTTCATTAAATACCTAGGGACAAGACACACAGAACAAACTCACGTACACAAGAAGGGTGTAGGAAAGGAATGAATGCTGGAAGGAGGAATGGGAAGGTTCAGCTGGGGCAGATGGTTCGGGCTTGATCTCGCACGGGACGTCGGCTGGACCTCGATGGCCACCAATGCCACCGCTATCTGGTCCCCGCGGGGTAATGGGTTGAAGCTGCCTGGTGGAGTCAACGCTGCTTGTGGAGCCAAAGCTGCTTCTCTGGCTCACCTCAGGGCGCGTCTGCCGTCTCTGGCGCAACTGCTGGTAATTGACCTTGAACCTTCTCTCTCTTGGCCCTGGTGTCTCCTCACCACCGACAACTCAACGCAACCAACGCAACCACTGACCACTCGACGCCACCACTTCTCACCACCGACTTCTTACCGCAACCAACGCAACCACTGACCCTCCACTGACGACCAACTCTCTTGCTTCTTGCGTGCGCGCCTTTTATAGTGCCTCCAGCGATTAAGCCGCCGGCCTTCAGGACACGCCCATCGGTGTGCTCACCTCGGCCCTGGTTGGTCATGCGACCCTCTGGCTCCGCCCTTGATGACGACGGGCGGGCACGCCCCTCTTCCCCGACCCGAGCACTTGTTCAATGGTGGTTTTGGAGGGGAGGTAATTGGCAATCGAGGCTCGGCAATGACGAAAGGGGATGTAAAAGGAAATGGAGATTTTGGGGATGGGAATGGAAGGGGATCTATTCTCTTTCACTGGTGCAATGGAGTACTTCAATTAATGGAAGACACAGCCTTACTCTAAAACACAGAATAAGAGATAACTATCAAACAGGGGTATTCTATTATTTGGCTGACGTGTATGCTTGTGGACTAATTATGGGATGCCCTTTCACCTTTACACAGCTCCGGAGGCAGGGGGGCGCAGAATAAACACTAATAACAATTCACACAATCAAAAAAATATACAGTTCTCATATCCGCAACAATATATATATATATATATATATATATATATATACATATATATATATATATATATATATATATATATATATACAGTATATATATATATATATATATATATATATATATATATATATATATATATATATATATATATTGTAACGATTTTGAGAAGTGTGTAACGATTTTGGAGGAAGTGTAACGAATGTGAAAACGTTACAATGTGAACGTTACAAACGTACGGTACCACCCTGTTAATGTAAATAATGGTCGCAGTCAGCGTCCTAGTTAATTGCATGGAATATACACGCAGGTCACGATATATCTTTTAAATAGTGTATTTCCTTATTCCATGTAGGCTAAGTATGTGTTTTCCCACTAGATTGACTTTGCATTGTATCAAACAAAATAAGCGTAGGCCCTTCCAATTTCCCCAAAACCTCCCTTCCATTTGCCTTCCGCATTTTGGTCGGTTTTTCTCTTCAACCACCATTGGCCACGAGGTAAGGTTGGAGAAGAAAGGCGTGTCTCCACCTCGTCAGAAGAGGGAAGGAGTGAACCGGCCCTAACAGCCAATCAACACCGCGGTGAGTGACCCGGTAGGCGTGCCCTCGGAGTCGGCGGCTTGATTTCGCCCGAGGTGATAAAAGCGCCTGCAGGGGACTGCTTTGAGAGATGAGCTGGAGAGGAGCAACGAGGCTGCACCAAAGAGAGGCGGTGAGATGCGAAACGCTCCAAGCCAAAGAGGAGAGGTACTCGGCAAGGAGACCAGCTTTGGAGAGACGCGCTGAAAGGAGGGAGACGGCCCCGCCCCAAGAAGAGGAGCAGGTGTGCCGAACCAGCGCGTGGCGTCTCCCGCAGTGGATACGCGACGGAGGGTTTCCCGCCAAAACCGCGAGGAATTGCGACCGGCGGCCTACCGACCTTGCCTCCATCTCAAGCCTTACCTGCCTGCATTATCCCCTGCGTAAGTGTGAACGTCCTGTCCTGCTCGTTTGTCTTGGGGCTAAGTAAAAATGAATAGTGTAAGTTAAGGATTCGCTGTGTCACTGTTTCTTCCATCCTTTGCTTGTGTGTGTATAATAAATCTGTTCTTCCTCCGTATTCTTCTTCTTCTTTTTCATTCTCTTGCGATCGCTTTAGAGATTTCCCGATTGAATATCCGTGGGGCGATCTGGTCAACGTCGGGTGAAATCGGGTTTTAATCGGGGAGGAACTGTTCGGACGCGGTTAAATACACCACCGCTCGGTCAATATAACATCTAAAAGCCGCGTCTGTAACAATTGGTGTCGAGGAGTTGGATTCGAACCTGGGACTAAATTTGTTAGGCCCAAATTTTGGAACACCAATTGTACTATTAGAGTAACAATTGGTGTCGAGGAGGGAGATCGGACCCGAAATCGGACCCGAAGCGCGCTTAACGCGCTCAAAATTACAAGCTGCCGAAATTTATTTTGTTTTATAAAGCAAAACCCGAATTTTGAGATCGCGCCATGGACAATCAAGGCGATCGGATGTCGGTGGGAGAGATAGACAGGGTGGAATCGACCCAGGACCTCGGGGAAATGTATGTGGAGGAAAGGGAGGAGGAGAAAAATGGCAATGTGGTTGCGGAGGTTTCAGACGCACAAAATGGCGCCCTCGCGCACGTGGTTGAGGGGGCCACGGTCGCGGAACCAATGAGCGCGACCCAAATGCAAGCCTTCATGACCCAATTCATGGTGGAAATGCAGAAAAATAACGATAGTGAGAAAATGGAAAGCAGAAAAATGGGGGCCCTTATGGACAGGCTAGAAGCCAAGATGGGGGTAATGGGAAACCAAATGGGGGTAATGAGGGACGAAGCGAGGGGTACCGGTGAGGAGTTAGACAAGAAATTTGGGAAGTTCGACAAAAATTTTGAGGGGTTAGACAACGGGATAAAAGAGGTAAAGAATGGGTTAACGGGGGTGGAAAACAGAATGGCTGCCCAGGAGAATCAGTTAGAGGGGGTGAGAAATGGGTTAATGGGGGTAGAAAACAGAATGGCCGCTCAAGAAAATCAAATGGAAGGGATGCAAAAGGGGTTAGAGGGGGTAGAAAATAGAATGGCTGCCCAGGAGAATCAGATAGAGGGAGTGAAAAGTGGGTTAGAGGGGTTAGAAAACAGTATGGAAGGCAAATTGAGGGACATGAGGGACCAAGCGGAAAGGGAAGTTAACCAAATGGGGCAGCAGATAGAGGGGGTCAGAATGGGGGTAGAAACCAAACTGGATGCTCACGGGGAGGAAATGGAGCAGATGAGGGTGGCATCTGGGCAGGAGATGCAAGTGATGGGAGAGGAGATCAGAAGAGGGGTAAGTGAGGAGGTTTCGGGGCTGCGCGAGGAGGTAAAGCGAGGCGAAAAGCGTATAGAGAAAGAGGTGAGAAATAATACGGCAAAGTTACAGGGGGGAATAGAAGATCTGACGAAAGGAGTAGAACAGCTGACAGAGGGACAAACTAAGTTAGTGGAGCAGGTTCAAAAGAACACTGCGGTACTAGGAGGGTTAAAGGCGACACAAAAAGAAATTAAAAACGAATTAATAGCGACGCAGAGGCAATGTCAGATGGTACGGGAGGAACTGACAATGAGGGTGGAAGAGGTGACAGAAGCAATGGAGACGAAGGACCGGGAGGTAAGGACGCACGTAGAAACGGTCACGGTAGCCTTAGAGGACGAACTTGAGGAGACGCACCGAGAAATAAAAGAGGTTAAACAAAAATTAGAGGAAGTGGGAGAAGAGGTGAGTGAAATTAAGAAGGGACGGACAGAAACTAAGAGGGAGATAAAGGAGGAAGTCATGGAATATGTACAAGGTCTGTGTTCAAATCATGATGTGATGCTCACTAACCAAATAAAAAGTTTGCAGGTGGCAGAGGAGGTGAGACGAAGTACGGAGGTGAGTGGCAATGTATATGATGTGAGGAAAGCTTCAGTCGGCTTGGGGATTGGTTTGGATCCGGGTGTTCGTGAGAGGCCGTTGGTGAAGTGTGCGACAGGTCTGGTGTGCGAAAAAAGAGGTGTGCGAGAATGTCCGACCATGGGGTGTGTGAGGAAAAAGTGCACGCCGAGGAGTGAGTGTGCCGTCAAGAGTGAGTTGGTCGAAGCGCGTGTGCGAGGGAGCACAGGGAAGCGCGGTGTGGTGAGTGTTACGGAGGAAGTAACGAAAAAGTGTGCGCGGGAGGACGCGCGAGAAAGGTGTGTAACGGACGGGAGCATGAGGAAAGAGTGTGCTGTCGAGAGTAAGGGTGAGTGCGCGACCGAGAGTGGAGGTGAGAGTAGTGAGAGTGAAACGGAGCGTGAGTTGGTTGTGACAGGTGAGCGAGGATGTACACCTGGAATGGAAGGAAGCACACCTGGGATAGTAGAGCGTGTGTGGGAAGGCACATTTGAGTTGGTAGTGAGGCACGTGGATGGGTGTGCGAATGAGAGCACACCTGTGATTGTCACAGAGGAAGTGACCGAGGAGGGGGCGCGAAGAGGTGTGTTAGTGAGGTGTGCGAGCGACGAATGTGTGCCAAAGTGTTCGGTGGTCAGGTGTGTGACCAAGTCGGTGAGCGGAGTGAGTGTACCGAGGTGTGAAAGAAAAGGTACGAGGAGAATGGGAACGGCTGCATGTATGAGCAAGAAAGAGGTAGCGTATGCATGTAAGCCTGCAGGTGAAGCGTCGACGGTAACCGGGTTAAAGGTTAGGTCGACTTTTAGCCGGATCGGGCCCTCGGTGCGTGCCGGGCTTCGCGTGCCGCGAGAACCAGCGGAGATCCGAGCCACGGCGGGTTCGAAAGGACCGCCGTGCGCGATCCACGCTGGGCCTCGCGTGGAGCGGCCGCGTCCGGGCTCCACTAGGCGGAGCGGGCAGCCCGATAGGAAGGGTCGTCATGGCGACCACTTTCTATTGAGACGTGCCGGCAGGTCGAGATCGGGACATTGGATGGCTCCACGCCGAGGTGGTGCATGGGATCTCGGCCCGGGTAAGCCTCCGTCCCTGCCCCGAATGCGGGACGTATCCAGCCGCTGGCACAAAAGAACCCGCGTTCATTGCTCGGCTCCGTACGAAGCCGGGCTGTAGATGTGAATTGGCGCACCGAGAGGACCTAATAAGTAGACGGGTGATGGTGATAGTGATAGTAGTGATTTGATACAAAATTTAGAAAAGTGAATAGAATTGGCAGTAAATAGAAAATTTTTGACTTGTGGAATCTGGACGAACAAAATTGATAGTGAGAGACCCCCGATGTGGTGGGATGGCAAATCCACCATCCCTCACAGAGTGGGGGCAAATGCGCAATAGTTTATGGGGTGGCTATGACAACCGAGCCAGGGAGGGCTTGGATAATGATAGGGATCTAGAAGAGATTGACATTAGGTAACGTTAAGTTTAGTTAGTGACTGATACCTGTAGTGGGGACGCAGGTAGATTAGTGTGGATTATAATGACGTGGGAGCGCAATAGTTTAAAGGGACGACTGGGAAGCGCAAGTTTCAGAGGGGAGAAGTTAGCTGAGATGATGCCGTGTGTGTGAGGATTGAACAGGTGAGAATGTAACAGGTGTGATTGCACAGGTGTGCAACTGAACAGGTGTGTGGAGCAGTGTATGAGTGAGTGATGGTGATGTGTGTTGCGTTGACCAACTGGTCCAGAAAGAGGAGGAGGGTGCAGGTGGCACCAGGTGAGATTGCACAGGTGTGCAACGACAGGTGAATGGAGGACAGGTGTATGGAATAAATGGTATGGAGTATTGGCCAATGGATGGTCGTGGAGTGGGTATGGTGGAAATTGTGGAGTGGAGTGGATGGTGCGAAGGTGTGAATGGGGGAAGAGTGGACCCCCATCACGGATACCCGGGGCGGGTAGTGTAAGTGTTAGGTAGAGGGTACAGGTAAATTGTGGTTGGATATTGGCATCTGTGGTGCGGGTGACAGAATGGTATGTGGATGGGTGCGTTGGTGTTGTGGAAATGGCTGGGCGTGTAGCCTGTTAGTGTGTGTATAGTTGGTTTGGGCACTCCACCACTGTAAGGATGTCGGCCAGGCGAGGCCGCAGGTGGGCTCTAGGAGCCGGTAGTAGTTGTTGTGGATGGGGCCCGAGGATCCGGAGGACGGACCCGGGTAGCCCAGTGCCAGAGGGCACCATGGGGTGACAGAGCCAGGAGAGGGGCTGCCCCCAGTTAGATAGGTTAGGGTGAGGAGCTAGGTAAGCTCGGGTGGCAACTACAGTGGTGGAGGTGTGCAGGTGGGTAGACCTGTTGGGAGAGCTACACGTCGCAGCCCAGAAATTGTGCGAGGGCACCGGGAGATGAATCGGGGGAGTGAGACCCCAAATTGAGAAGCACCACAGTTTGGTCAATGGGAAGTTGGTTTTTAGAACCCATAGTGTAAGTGGCCAATGGATTGGCAGGGAAAGACCCCGGGTAGTGTAAAGTGTGTTAAAGTCATTTAGAGGATAGTTAGGATGAGGGATCTCCTCGCACCATCTGCATCCACTCACCTGAGGTGACAGGTACTCCACACCATGCCATGTTTTGATTATTTTTTATGATGCAAATGTTTGGATTATGAGACGCATCATGACGTGGGTGTGACATTGTGCTTTGATGTTCCATCTCTGCCTCCTTATGAGGATTGATGATGAATTTGGTGATGGCAAATTTTGAAGTAAAGGGATTGTGGAGACGAATTTGGTATAGGGGAAATATGGGGAAGACGTGACAGTAGTGACGAATTTGTAAATGTGTAGATTTTTGTACATATGGGGTGAGAACAAGGGTAGGGTAGGTGACAGGGGGGTGACGTACGGTAGGGACGAGCTTTCTCACTTCGGCCTCCGTACGCATTTCACCTTGCATTGCCTTATTGACGTGTACCCTTGTGACCTTACCCCTCGCTCAATTGTCTTTCTTTTGTCTCCCACATGACCTGTGCGCCATTGGGTGCCGATGGGAGCGTGCGTGAGGTGGCCATTGTGCGCCCGAGATTCCCAGAACCAGCATGCATTGCGTTGATGTACCACTTTATGGACCGCTGTTCTGCGGCCAAGTACCACTTGATGGACCCCAGGTTCTGGGGCAGGGCACCTCTGTTGGAAACCGGCCATAGTGGCCAGGGAATCTTGCTTGCGGACCTCGGTAAGGTGGCACCTCTGCCAAACAGATGGACCACCCTTAGTTGGCCCCTGAGGCCCTAAATAAAAATGGACACAAGTTGTGCTTTTTATTATGTCCAAATAGGCCGCATGAAGCCAGAAGACGTCGGGAAGAACATCGGCCCAGCAGAGAAAGAGAAGACCACCACCAGTTCTTTTGTTGTGTTTATTATGAGCCATGGTGACTGCGCACTGGTTGGTGCTTTTGGGTGCTTTGTGGTGTTTGGTGCTTTTGGGTGCTTTGGTGGTACTGGTACTGGTGCATCAATGCAATGCGTGCTGTCTCCTCCCTCCCAACAGGAATTTCTTTTTCTTGTTCCCTAAAAAGAAAAAAAAAGAAAAAAGAAAAACACAGGTCCTGGGTTGCGTTGTAAATAAGAAATCACGTCATTGTAAATAATGCTCCCCACCGTAAATGTATAGTTTGAGAATAATCCCGTAATTCGGTTAGCTGTGGGCTTGAGTCTGTTAGACAGGATGCAATGCAATAGGGGGACATACTTATTTGTGTTTTAAAATTGTCACACTCAGGGTCAGGTTAATTGTAGAGGGAATTACACCTACGTGCCACACTAAGTTAAAGTTTAATAGGTCCGAGGACGGACCTGAAGAAAGGGGGGTGCAGTGTAACGATTTTGAGAAGTGTGTAACGATTTTGGAGGAAGTGTAACGAATGTGAAAACGTTACAATGTGAACGTTACAAACGTACGGTACCACCCTGTTAATGTAAATAATGGTCGCAGTCAGCGTCCTAGTTAATTGCATGGAATATACACGCAGGTCACGATATATCTTTTAAATAGTGTATTTCCTTATTCCATGTAGGCTAAGTATGTGTTTTCCCACTAGATTGACTTTGCATTGTATCAAACAAAATAAGCGTAGGCCCTTCCAATTTCCCCAAAACCTCCCTTCCATTTGCCTTCCGCATTTTGGTCGGTTTTTCTCTTCAACCACCATTGGCCACGAGGTAAGGTTGGAGAAGAAAGGCGTGTCTCCACCTCGTCAGAAGAGGGAAGGAGTGAACCGGCCCTAACAGCCAATCAACACCGCGGTGAGTGACCCGGTAGGCGTGCCCTCGGAGTCGGCGGCTTGATTTCGCCCGAGGTGATAAAAGCGCCTGCAGGGGACTGCTTTGAGAGATGAGCTGGAGAGGAGCAACGAGGCTGCACCAAAGAGAGGCGGTGAGATGCGAAACGCTCCAAGCCAAAGAGGAGAGGTACTCGGCAAGGAGACCAGCTTTGGAGAGACGCGCTGAAAGGAGGGAGACGGCCCCGCCCCAAGAAGAGGAGCAGGTGTGCCGAACCAGCGCGTGGCGTCTCCCGCAGTGGATACGCGACGGAGGGTTTCCCGCCAAAACCGCGAGGAATTGCGACCGGCGGCCTCCCGACCTTGCCTCCATCTCAAGCCTTACCTGCCTGCATTATCCCCTGCGTAAGTGTGAACGTCCTGTCCTGCTCGTTTGTCTTGGGGCTAAGTAAAAATGAATAGTGTAAGTTAAGGATTCGCTGTGTCACTGTTTCTTCCATCCTTTGCTTGTGTGTGTATAATAAATCTGTTCTTCCTCCGTATTCTTCTTCTTCTTTTTCATTCTCTTGCGATCGCTTTAGAGATTTCCCGATTGAATATCCGTGGGGCGATCTGGTCAACGTCGCGTGAAATCGGGTTTTAATCGGGGAGTAACTGTTCGGACGCGGTTAAATACACCACCGCTCGGTCAATATAACATCTAAAAGCCGCGTCTGTAACAATATATATATATATATATATATATATATATATATATATATATATATATATATAGTATTTGTGGTTATGTAGTACAGGGGGCCATTTACATATTATGGACAAAAGCAAAACTATCCGTCCCCAGTGACCGGAAAAGTGTAAGTTAATCTATCAATTCGAATTATTTCATTGACTTTAAAAAGGTTTATTGTGTTCCACTTCTGGTTTCAATCAGAGCTAAAGCTCTGAGCTACTTATACTGCCCACCACAAAATGGCGGTGCAGCATCGTGCGGGGGGAGGATAAATTTGTCCAAAATATTCTGCTTGTGAATTAAAATTTGTTATTGACATTATTCATGCCTGTTCTCCCATCATTTCAAATGTGAATGTTGAGCTTTGTCTGCGTGTGCAGCTTTTCATACCCAGGGCAGGAAGTGACCAACGTAAACGGGAGACAGACAAATGTATAGACAGACACCACAGTTCGCAATGTGTGTATGTATGTATATATGTATGTATGTATGTATGTATGTATGTATGTATGTGTATATGTATGTATATATATATATATATATATATATATATATATATACAGTATATATATGTTGGGAAACGTATCTATATAATGGAATGGTAACACATAATCTTCTCTTGTTAATAATAATACTCTCTAGTTCGCTTGCTGTAATCCCTTTAAGTTTCACGTCTTTCAGTTCCACTCCTGGAGCGCTTCGACTTCGCGTGAGTGGGCAAAATTAATTATGTATAGCCTTTTGGCTTTTCACGTGGCGGCTAGCTTGAACAAAGTCTGGACTCACTCATTGCCTGTTAGACTGGCTCCAAAGGGAGTTCTTTCTGTGCAACGGCTGGAACTTACCGATAAAACACCGGATCAAGGTCATAAACATCTCTGTAGCGGACTTAACTGCCTTTGTCTTTCTCTTCGCGAAGGACTGCGAAGTCCTTCCTTGGCACACCTGAGCTCCTCACCACATACAAGGCTTTCATCCGCAGCTCAATGGAATACTGCTCTCCCCTCTGGGCTGGTGCTCCTGCCTCACACCTAGCTCGCCTTCGCGCTGTTGAAACCAAAGCATTCAGAATCATTGGAATCTCCCGCGATGAAGCTAACTCCAAGGGCCTCTCACTCACTCACCGCAGGCAGGTTGGTGGTTTTTCTGTCTTCTACCGACTCCTCTCCGGCCTTGCACCCCCAGCTCTCTCTGTGCTCTGTCCCCCAAATATTCCAACAGGTCGCACAAGATCTGCCAGCAAACCTCTGATGGTTAAACTGCCAAAATCTCGGCTCTCTGCTCACCTTCACTCTTTCATTCCTCTTTTCTCCCGCCTCTGGAACAAACTCCCTCACTCCCTTCAATCCCACTCCTCCCTCCAGGTCTTTAAAACAGCTGTTCACCACCATCTCTTATCTTCCCCCATCCAAAACCTTGATCTTTTCTACCCCCGCTAATTCACCCCAGATCCAACTTGTTTGAAATTCCAACTTCTTTCCTGGAAGTCCTGGCAGTGTCCATATGTTTTTACCTCTCCCACCCCCCCCCCACCTCCCTTTCCCATGCCCCACCCCAAAGACCCTGCCCTCTCTCAGATCTCTCGATGTCTCCATGTCTCTCGGTCCCTGCTCTCAAATGTTGTGTTTGTGTCCTTCCCCCTCTCTCCCCATCTTGTCTACCGCTCCCGATGTTATATGTTTTATGTGTCGGTTTGTCTTTCTGTGTGATTAATGTTCGCTCTTTCACGAGCCTCGATCTTGTATACTAAAAAACAAAAAAAAACAAAAAAACAGGATTATATCACAGGTGGCGTGACAAAATGTAAGGACAGGTACATTTGATGATTGGCTTCACAATCGGGTATATAAGGGTTGTTGCGTTCTGTATTAGTGGAAATCAACTGCTGCACGTCTACAAAAGTCATTGCCACTTCCTCTGGAGATGGTCCGTCAACTTGACAATGCTGTTTGTCATGGAGTGGTG
The DNA here is from genome assembly GCF_964187855.1 of Myxine glutinosa. Lineage (NCBI taxonomy): Eukaryota > Metazoa > Chordata > Myxini > Myxiniformes > Myxinidae > Myxine > Myxine glutinosa. The sequence continues at coordinate 210,737,343 of NC_136264.1, forward strand.
GCTTTACGAAATTCTGGCATAAAACAGCATGCTATTGCTCGGCAGTATGGCATCACTCAAGGTCAGGTGTCAAAGATCCTGAAACGAAATGCTCAGAGGGGTGTCCCTACTCCAATACCGAGGCTAGGACGTCCACACAGAACCACAAGGAGAGATGATCGCCAGCTGCACCAGTTAGTCTGCAATGGCCGTACCAAGTCAGCTAATCGGCTTAGGGCTGAGTGGCAGCAACTGACAAATGTGCCTGTATCCAGAAGGCTAGTCAACCAACGACTGGTTCAAGCAGGCTATCGTGCCAGGCGTCCCCTGAGAAAGCCACGCCTGACCAGACAACACAGCCAGCACCGATTGCAGTGGGCCAGAGAGCACCGTCAATGGCAGCTAGGACACTGGAATCACGTGACCTTCAGTGACGAGTCTAGATTTCTGGTCTCTTGTCAAGATGGCCGCATCCGAGTACACAGACAAGTGCATGAAGCCCACAACGAAGATTGTATAGTGCCAAGAGTCCAAGCTGGAGGTGGTGGGGTGACCGTTTGGGCTGCTTTTCATGCAGGGGGCAAAACTGACCTGGTTGTTCTGAATGGAAACCTGAACCAGTTCAAGTACAAGGTCATTCTGGAAGAAACATTGCTTCCATTTGCTCGTGCAGCCTTTCGAGGAAACTTTGTCTTCTAAGATGACAATGCACGGCCTCATCGTGCTCACATGATCCAACACTTTCTTGCTGACCGTGGTGTAGAGAATATGGAGTGGCCTGCCATGTCCCCGGATACGAATGCAATGGAGAACTTGTGGGCGAATTAACGCGTCAAATCGACAACTTGGGCCAGCAGCCTGCCTCTGTGCGTGAATTGCAGCAGACTATTGTCACTGCATGGCAAGCGATTCCTGTCCAAACCTTGGCAAATCTCGTGAACAGCATGTCTCGACGTGTATGTGCTCTCCTGAATGCTCGTGGGGGTTACACGAAGTACTGAACTGTAATTTTACTGTCCGTAATCCCAGTCATAATTTAGTTTTTGTTGAAATTTTTTTTGGCTAATATGCAAAATAAAGAGATACTTCTGGAAAACGTACAGAAGTTTAACACAGTACTGTCGGTGAATTGAGTTCGATATCAGTTTACATCACTTTCAAGGATCAATTTATTTGCTTTGAAATGTCAAATGTGGTTTTTGTTTCTTTTAAAGGTCATATTAACAAAATCGAGAATAATTTCAACATAATTCCAATGAAGTTTTGGTTCTAAGTCATCTTGAAAAGTACGTTCACCCCCACAAAAAAAATATTCCATATTGAATGCCAAGTCTGTAACTGTCATTCATAAAAAAGGCTCCAGCAGTATGGAGTGATGGTTTTAAAATTCCAAAAAAATACAAAAAATACTAAATCCCCCCAAAAAAATATATTCCCCCTAAAACACTCCTGGGCATTCATTGATTAACCTCTGAAAGCTTGACGAAGACCGCTCATCCATCTCTGAGAAAAATTTGATGATGCTCTTACATAGTACTTGTAGTAGTAGATTAGATACTCGCTGGAAGGCCATGGCAAAAACACAACAACAACAAACAACATGCATTTTAAGGCCATTTCCCTTGTGTCGTGGAAGTGTAGGGTGAGACTCAAGACGCCAATGGTCGGAAACAGGTTTTACAAAAGGTCACAACTTTATTAACTGGTTATTCACTTCATTCCAATACCAAATAATACCGTTTAACTCAATGGACCAGGTAACTCTATCCGCATAGTCCCTCTTTCGTGGCTGCAGCGCCGAACCCGTGGTACGCGTTCATTCCGTCGGGCAGGGCTTCTCATGGCAAGTGTTTCTTGACTCCAAGTCTCTTCCGCTTATATCGGCAAACTTCAGTTAATCCTCTGTCCGCTGAAATCGTAATCCCTTCTCCGCAAACGTTACTCGGTCGCCTCACTGGCACCAGCTCGCTCTCCTCCCTGCTGGGAATTTGCTTCATCCACTTTGCATCCCGATGAAAGACAATAGTACGGGCTTGGGAATGTGTGTTAGCCCGGGGTCGTGCTAAAGCTACACAACAGGACTCCCAGCTTCGACAGGGCGAGATGCATTCCTGACATTCTTACGACCACCTGCTCGTACCTTGGTTCGTTACCAGTTCCAACCAATAAGTTACACTGAGTTACACTTCCACAATTCCCTCATCTTTTTGTTTTTGTTTATATTAACCATTAATCTAAACATCAATATAAGTAAACAATCAATCACTACAAGTAAACATTAATACAAGTATAAGTAAATAATCAATCACTGCAAGTAAACATCATTACAAGTATAAGTAAATAATCATAACTTTGGTAATCAAATTCCCTTAGGCATACACCGTCATCCTGCAAGAATCACAAAACATTTCGTTGGTCATTGACTCCTTCCATATTGTTCAATCTATTGCATTTGCATCACAAATATCTTTTCAAAACAACACTTCACCATCACCAAGATACAACAATTTCACTTCATTTTCAAGTTTTGTAAAGCATCTGCACCATCTGGCAAAAACGTTTGCCTCCACACAAATGTTGACTTTGTTTGAAAGGAAGGGCTGATCACTTGTGTTTGAATCCAGGTATGAAACATTTTCTCCTAATGTCTTCATAGCTCCTGCACTACTTCGTGTAGGATTTCGCTGTTGTGGTAACATTGCGGAGTCATAGACTGACCCTGCTCTCCATGTAGCATTCTTGCCACTTTTTGCTGTGAACCATAATGATTCCTTGAACAAGGCCTTCGCCCAGTTGTAGTCGACTTGCCTCCTCCCTCATTATGAGTGGGCAGCAAGTATTGGTGTGACGTTGATTGGCCAGCAAGATGTGGAACAGGGATGCCGGATGCATCCACAATGATGTTGGGACCATGGTGTTCAGGTCATCCATGGTCCATATCAGGAGTGGCCCGCAGAATCGTGCACAGCTGTTGTGAAAAGGCACAGCCATTGGTTTGCAGCTCCATGCTGGCTCCCCGGAAGTTGGTGAAGTAATAACATATGTCCCCGCATTTCACAGAGGTTGCAGGTAAAATGTCGTTGTCCTGCAACTTCTGATGTGATGAATGTTCGAAGCCTTCGAACAAGAGTAAGTGATCGCCTTTCTTTCATATGTTGCAGTGTGATCCAGGCAAATGGTCACATAAATTTCCTTGGTGAAGGTAAGCATTCATCTCCAAGTTACACGGGAGAATGTCTCCATCATTCTTTGAGAAAGAGGGTGTATGCCACGATTAACTTCATTTTTTTTTAGCCACAAATTTTCTTTCTCGAACTTCTTCCCAATTCCGTTAGCACTCCCTTCAAAATGTGATCTCCTCTTATCCTTATGCTCAGTCACATCTGAATCTGCTTTCCACACACACTGAATCAGATAGGGTACATCTTACCATGAAATCAGCATAATCATGTATATCTTCCGACAGTTTCACATTCAACAATTTGTTGTTTTCCCTTACAACATTCAAAAAGTTATATTCATTTATATGCGTCACACAAATAATATTCAATCAGGTATGTATTTCACTACTAAACTAAGAATAGCATCCACAATTGCTTTCAGGTTAATATAGTTCAAAAATTAACTTGTGCAGGTCTTTTAGCACTACTCTAAGAAAATAAATTGTATATGATTACAATCACAAACAGGAATATCTAATTCCCAACAACAATTTTCCCAAACCAACAAATTAAGCATAATGTATTATTACCATAATTCCTCTCCACTTTTTCTTTTTCCTTTTATTTTATTTTTTTCCTAACAGTGTGTCACTCGTGGTGATATGAGTTCACTGCTATTGTAATTGACACAACTCATAACATTGTCGTTATGCCATTATCTTAATTCTACTGTATTCATTTGCAACATCACTTGATTTAATCTTTTAATCTCAGTATTTATGTCGCCATAAAAGTCTTCCTTTTCTGGTTCCACATTTCTTTCCTCATTTGTCACTTCATGCGTTATCATCGTGTTGTTGGTTGCCTTATTCAGACACACCGTCACTAAGGCTTTCAAGCAAGCCACCACTAAAACAATTGCCAATATAACTACTAAACCAACAAACAAGTCTGCTACTCCTTGTATATATTCATACCTATGACATAATTATATGTCAATGACATTCAACATTGTATACCAAACTAACAAGCTTCCTAAAAGGTAAATAAAGACAATCCCTTAATATGTAACATAAATCAGATTATTTGTCTTACCCTGATCCCCCTATCTCCCGGGGTCGAACTAAATCCCCTAATCATGAGTGTAGTTGTGATACATTATCCCTCATGTTGCGCTAATATCAGTAGATAATGGTATGTCATGTAGGCAAATAAATGTCACTATCCCAAGTAGGAATATCACATGTTGACAATGTAATGTTTATCAATGCAAGGGGTGTTAAAATGTAATTCAAATGAATGTATATCACGACTATCATTTATCCGCCACTGAATGTTCTGCTGGGCTGCTGGGTGCAGCCTCATTTTCTGTGGGATCGTCTACCTTAGCCCCATGTGCTTGCTTGCAATGAGAGGCATGAATCCAACTTTCTATTTTGGGTCCATATTTGTTTCTATTCTTATCAATCTCCTATGGTTTATCAATTCGTTCCAAGATACCACAACCAAAGGTTTTAACCAAAGCTCTACCAAACTATTTCCAATTTGAACAAAAAATGCCAGTGAAACAATGATTCGAAGAATTAACTTCAAGGGGTCAATAAATTTATTCTATAACCAGATCTAATTTTCCCATCCAATAGTTTGCCTTGCCACATGTCATATTATAACACTTTAATAAACCTTCGAAAAATGTTTCCCATCTCAACAAATTTCCTTTTTTACAAATAGCCATGTGTAACTTACGTATTTAACTACAATTTCCTCTCAATTTGTTTGGCCTAACTGGCCGCAAAAGTGGCTGCCAGCAAGCAGTACCGTTTTTTATCTACCAAGGAAGTGCTCGTCCACACAAGACCTCTACCAAAATGTTGTTTGTAAAAACAAATCTGGGATTTCTGATTACATGGATGCACACTCTCAGGACATTTTCCGGCTGCTGTTGACAATCCACTACGATAAATTAATTCCTTTACCCACAATCAAATAATTAGTACAAATTGAGGATATTATCCCTATCACATTCTTTAATAGATTCATTATGTTGGATCTAATTTTTTTTTTTTTTTTTCCAATAATTTTCCACTGCTGTAAGGAAGAACAATAGCTCTCATAAGTCTTAGTAATATCGTACTTAATTTACCCAGCATCGAATAATTTATTTACTATCCTTTCTCATCTGTTAACCAGTGACTTTGTTTGAACTCCAGAACTGAAAACTCACAATAGTTCAAACCAGCAAAATTTTCTTTACTATTTTCCCATATCATCTATGCCTAAAACACATCCATACATACAGCACAATTTATATGCTGATAAAATTCAAGTTTATATATATAAAAAATCCATGAGCAGAGTACTCTGGGACGTCAGTGTAAGACCTCTCCAAAATTTGGCTAATTTTGTACTCCCACATTTTTATGAAGCTCATATCCATAAATAGCTTTGATTCTCATATAAATTCGATCACAATGGAATCCCAAGATTACTTCCAATTTTTTACTATTAATGAATGGCTGCTCATAACTCAGCAAATCAAATCTTTATTCTCCATCTCCCTTGACAAAAGTGATAATTTTCATAATCAAATTATATTTCTATTTTTTATTTTATTTTATGAATTCTCTCGATATGCGATCCCATCCCCATGGATCGATCTATTTTTTTTCAGACAAGGCACACTGTCGGTGTCAACAATCTTGTAGGATTGATACACAAAAACAAAAACACTGACACACAAAATACCCACACACACATGCATTATGCGTATTTGTTTGCGTTGGAACCCTTATTTACAGATCCGGATGGGTGTCAACTTTATTTCAATTTCTCAAAATTTGTCCTTCAATTTTATAAGCGCTAATACACAAATGGACCAAAAAGTTTATTCTTAGAAAACCCCTATGATGTCACATTGACATTACCCTTTAAGTTCCCATAATAATTTATCCAAATTTGACTACCCACCCATTTGTATGTCAGTCGACCACTGACCTATCAATCGTGCGGAACAATAGTCCGAAATTCCCACCTGATCATCATGTGACTCTTGTCACTTGGTTTGCCAAAAATTGCAAAGCAATTGTTCCAAACTTTGTAAATTTAAAATTTTGTGCCCAACATAAAAGATCCAATTTCGGCATTTGATCAATTAATTATCAATTTGCTTACAAGCAAAAGAAAAATGAATAATTATTGCTCCGAAAACTTTTCAGACCCAAGAATCATCGACAGTTATTCATGTTTGTCCAGTAATCTAATTTGTTGAGGCCAATCGTCATTTGGGATTTGTCGCAATGAAGGCCTAATCATTGTCTGAGGTATCGGTCAGCACTGGTACCCTTGATCTTGGTTTACCCTATGAACTTGTCTTCGTTTTGGTATACGGACATCCTCTTTTCCAATGTCCCATCCGTCCACACTTGAAACACCGGTTTCTGTCGTTGCCTGGTCTGTGCACCTGTGCACTTGTATTGCTGGGCTGCATCTCTACATCCCTGAGTTGCCACTGCAATCTCTCGTTATCTCCTGAAACACGAAAAATTCTCTGTACCGTCCTTTTTGGGGAGACAACTGGAAATCAGATGGGACAACTGTCACTTTCATTCCTAATTTCGAGGGCAGTTGTGCATTTGTCTCCTCCACTGTATCCTGTATCCTTTTTATTTTAAGTTCTAGATCCGTTATTCGTTCTTGCTGTTCCCGTTGTCTGGATTCACCATCCCAAAGATGGAATGCAAGCCAGTCTACCGTTAGATTCTGTCTCTTCCTGGCTTTCAATCTTTGTTCCAATCTTTCCAATCGACTTCGCTCAAATGTACCATCTCTTGGAAACTCCTCATCATGTCCCTTTGTCCACAAATACCAATTCTCGACCTGCCTTATAGCTTCGGCACCATAACGGTCATACATATGATGTGTACAAGTACCTTTTTGTGGAATCTCTGGTTGTCCTTGTGTATTCTTGCAGGCTCCATTTCCCATTCTGCCTTTTATCAAAGTAGCGTTGGATGTGTTGTAGTTTGTTCCTCTAAAGCTTCACTCGTACCTCCAGGAAGGATCTCTCCACCTGTTCAAACGGTGATTTCCAGAGAATCTCTCTCACCTGTGGCTTTTGCACAATCCAATCTCACAGATCAGTATTTGCAGATGAGCCAGAGGGTCAGTATGAAATGGGTGAATCCTCAGGTGTCCGCTCTGTTGAAGGGGAAATCACACAATGGTAACCGCACATATATATCTATATATAAACTCACCACCTTGCTCAATTTTCCAAGGTTGTCTTCACATTGATAATATCTCACAAAGATATTAAAGCTTCTTTCTTGAGACCGCATTTTCATCAATCAAACGATCAATATATTCAATTTAATTTATTCAATTCAATTTATCCAGTTAAATTTATTCAATTAAATTCAATCAATTAGATTCAATCAATCAACAATTCAATCAATTATTCAATTTCAATTAATTCATCAATATTCATCAATAAATCAAATTAATCATTTTGGATGACTCCTTGCATAAGCCCTTTCCCCAATGATGTCAGGACAGGTCCATCCATTGACTGAGATCGAATCGCATCGGTCGTCACCTCTGGTTCATACCTCATGTCAATTGATGAATCACCGTCCTGTCCTAGGGTCATATCTGACATATTTCCCCATTTTGCCTGGTCTCCACAAATTTTCTTTGCAACCACTAAAGGCAACTCATCCTTCATTCGTGAGACAGCCAAAATGGATGGCAGATATTAAAGTTCTTTGGGAAAAATATCTCATCATTTTTCTTTTAATAGTACCCAAATCTCTTGGCAATATAAATTTCGTAAAACTCCTGAAATAAGACTGTAAAATTCCTTCAATCATGCTAAATTTTGAAACTCCATCGCTTGTAATACCCAATTTATCCCATAGGGCTTGAAAGTTCTTTTCCAAGTTCGTGCAATCATTCTGCATTTGAACCCTATGATATCATTCATAATAATCATCATGATTTTATAGTCATGGTCCTATCATAATCATCTATTTAAAACGAACATTTCCTTTATCACCACAGCTATGTGGTATAATCAACAATAGAATAAAACTGTACATAGCAACAGGCTACCTCATGGCCACTTAGTATACCTATTGACAATAAGTCATAACAATATCGAATAATCATTGAACAATTAAAAATCGCTTCTACTGCTCCAGCCGCAGCATTCGTCATTTTGTCTGCTCATCTGCGTGACCAAAACGAAATAAAGGGAGCTCAACCATTACACAGCGCTTTTAATGGCGCATGCCATAGGAACTCAACGCAATTTCGACTCGGCCAGAAAAACGAGCAAATTTTGCAGGATGTTAACTGGAATTAGTCGTGAAAATATATCCAAAATACACAAAAATACCCACCCACAAAAATAAACAACAAAACCCAAACAAACCCAAGGTCGACCATATTACACAATTAAATTACACATTAAATTATTCATTAAATTACTCATTAAATTACTCATTAAATTACTCATTAAATTAACTTACATAGTTTCAGCATTGTATTGATTGCTGAAATGTTCATGGGTTTAAACACACCTTAAAAGAGGTATGCTTTGTGGTGTTGCCCACCTACCACGTTTAATTAAATTACATCATTTCAGCATCGTATTGATTGCTGAAATGTTCATGGGTTTGAACACACCTTAAAAGAGGTATGCTTTGTGGTGTTGCCCACCTACCACGTTGAATTAAATTACATCATTTCAGCATCGTATTGATTGCTGAAATGTTCATGGGTTTGAACACACCTTAAAAGAGGTATGCTTTGTGGTGTTGCCCACCTACCACGTTTAATTAAATTACATCATTTCAGCATCGTATTGATTGCTGAAATGTTCATGGGTTTGAACACACCTTAAAAGAGGTATGCTTTGTGGTGTTGCCCACCTACCACGTTTAATTAAATTACATCATTTCAATTAAAAAAACATCGCTTCTACTGCTCCAGCCGCAGCATTCGTCACTTTGTCTGCTCATCCGCATGACCAAAACGAAATAAAGGGAGCTCAACCATTACACAGCGCTTTTAATGGCGCATGCCATAGGAACTCAACGCAATTTCGACTCGGCCAGAAAACGAGCAAATTTTTTCAGGATGTTAACTGGAATTAGTCGTGAAAATATATCCAAAATACACAAAAATACACACCCACACAAATAAACAACATTTATTCCGTTCAACAGAACAAACATTTCCTATATCATGACATGCATGTCTTCAAAATTATATGACCAAGAGAAAAAGTAAAACGACTTAAAACTGCGGGCAGTGATGATCCGGGGACCATACCGCTCCATCCTGATTGGACGGGTGCGTGCTGGAGTCGTTAACAACGACAGTCCAGATCCGATTGTTCAAAATTTCAACTCAATCGATCGAAAAATGAACGCAGGGATGCATTTTAAAGGTGCAGTGGCACTAACTGAGTTGCCACGAATATGGCCACAAAATTGCCAATATGGCCATCACAAAATATTTTCCTTAATCAATTGGCTCATAGCATAACCAATCTGCAAGTATCTCATCCGAAGATGTATCTCTGAGGAATTTTAATTAAATAAGTCATTTATAAATCAACGAGTTAATTTATTAAATGATTAATCAATAAATCAAAATTTTCCTTGACAGCCACATCACTTGGTCAGTGTCATGTCCAAATATCAGCTTCCTTACTCAAAAGGTGCCTGAGTTAATGTAATGTAATTACTGTAATAAGATTACTGCAATTACTGTAATGATTACTGTACTTACTGTAATTACCGGAACTGTAATTACTGTAATTACCTCAGGTAATTACTGTAATGTAATTACTGTAATGTAATAAGAAATGTAATTAATTAAATAAGTACTTCATTAATCGCTAATAATTAAATAACTCGTGAATTCTTATCCGATTTACTTAACATTTGAGTGTCCCCAAAACGTTGGAGCAAAACGTTGCAACAACGAAAGTGAAACGTTGTGGCGACGTTGTGGAAACGTTAGCAAAACCCAACATTTGAATGTTCCCAAAACGTTGGAGCAAAACGTTGCAACAACGAAAGTGAAACGTTGTAGCGACGTTGTGGAAACGTTAGCAAAGCCCAACATTTGAATGTTCCCAAAACGTTGAAGCAAAACGTTGAAACAACGAAAGTGAAACATTGTAGCGACGTTGTGGAAACGTTTTACAACAACATTATTTCAATGTTGCAAACTTTACTTTACAACTTTACAACAACTTTTGTTGAAACTTTACAAAGTTACAACTTTACAAAGTTACAAAGTGACAAAGAAACGTTACCACAATTTTTACAATTCGAATGGGATTTATATATCCGTCAACTAGTTCAATCAACAACTATTTTATTCAACATAGGCCAAAGTCAACAACAATTTCAAAAATCCTCAATTTTCATCCGATTCACTTGACTTTTGAATCGGATTTATATATCCGTCAACTAGTTCAATCAACAACTATTTTATTCAACATAGGCCAAAGTCAACAACAATTTCAAAAATCCTCAATTTTCATCCGATTCACTTGACTTTTGAATCGGATTTATATATCCGTCAACTAGTTCAATCAACAACTATTTTATTCAACATAGGCCAAAGTCAACAACAATTTCAAAAATCCTCAATTTTCATCCGATTCACTTGACTTTTGAATCGGATTTATATATCCGTCAACTAGTTCAATCAACAACTATTTTATTCAACATAGGCCAAAGTCAACAACAATTTCAAAAATCCTCAATTTTCATCCGATTCACTTGACTTTTGAATCGGATTTATATATCCGTCAACTAGTTCAATCAACAACTATTTTATTCAACGTAGGCCAAAGTCAACAACAATTTCAAAAATCCTCAATTTTCATCCGATTCACTTGACTTTTGAATCGGATTTATATATCCGTCAACTAGTTCAATCAACAACTATTTTATTCAACATAGGCCAAAGTCAACAACAATTTCAAAAATCCTCAATTTTCATCCGATTCACTTGACTTTTGAATCGGATTTATATATCCGTCAACTAGTTCAATCAACAACTATTTTATTCAACATAGGCCAAAGTCAACAACAATTTCAAAAATCCTCAATTTTCATCCGATTCACTTGACTTTTGAATCGGATTTATATATCCGTCAACTAGTTCAATCAACAACTATTTTATTCAACATAGGCCAAAGTCAACAACAATTTCAAAAATCCTCAATTTTCATCCGATTCACTTGACTTTTGAATCGGATTTATATATCCGTCAACTAGTTCAATCAACAACTATTTTATTCAACATAGGCCAAAGTCAACAACAATTTCAAAAATCCTCAATTTTCATCCGATTCACTTGACTTTTGAATCGGATTTATATATCCGTCAACTAGTTCAATCAACAACTATTTTATTCAACATAGGCCAAAGTCAACAACAATTTCAAAAATCCTCAATTTTCATCCGATTCACTTGACTTTTGAATCGGATTTATATATCCGTCAACTAGTTCAATCAACAACTATTTTATTCAACATAGGCCAAAGTCAACAACAATTTCAAAAATCCTCAATTTTCATCCGATTCACTTGACTTTTGAATCGGATTTATATATCCGTCAACTAGTTCAATCAACAACTATTTTATTCAACATAGGCCAAAGTCAACAACAATTTCAAAAATCCTCAATTTTCATCCGATTCACTTGACTTTTGAATCGGATTTATATATCCGTCAACTAGTTCAATCAACAACTATTTTATTCAACATAGGCCAAAGTCAACAACAATTTCAAAAATCCTCAATTTTCATCCGATTCACTTGACTTTTGAATCGGATTTATATATCCGTCAACTAGTTCAATCAACAACTATTTTATTCAACATAGGCCAAAGTCAACAACAATTTCAAAAATCCTCAATTTTCATCCGATTCACTTGACTTTTGAATCGGATTTATATATCCGTCAACTAGTTCAATCAACAACTATTTTATTCAACATAGGCCAAAGTCAACAACAATTTCAAAAATCCTCAATTTTCATCCGATTCACTTGACTTTTGAATCGGATTTATATATCCGTCAACTAGTTCAATCAACAACTATTTTATTCAACATAGGCCAAAGTCAACAACAATTTCAAAAATCCTCAATTTTCATCCGATTCACTTGACTTTTGAATCGGATTTATATATCCGTCAACTAGTTCAATCAACAACTATTTTATTCAACATAGGCCAAAGTCAACAACAATTTCAAAAATCCTCAATTTTCATCCGATTCACTTGACTTTTGAATCGGATTTATATATCCGTCAACTAGTTCAATCAACAACTATTTTATTCAACATAGGCCAAAGTCAACAACAATTTCAAAAATCCTCAATTTTCATCCGATTCACTTGACTTTTGAATCGGATTTATATATCCGTCAACTAGTTCAATCAACAACTATTTTATTCAACATAGGCCAAAGTCAACAACAATTTCAAAAATCCTCAATTTTCATCCGATTCACTTGACTTTTGAATCGGATTTATATATCCGTCAACTAGTTCAATCAACAACTATTTTATTCAACATAGGCCAAAGTCAACAACAATTTCAAAAATCCTCAATTTTCATCCGATTCACTTGACTTTTGAATCGGATTTATATATCCGTCAACTAGTTCAATCAACAACTATTTTATTCAACATAGGCCAAAGTCAACAACAATTTCAAAAATCCTCAATTTTCATCCGATTCACTTGACTTTTGAATCGGATTTATATATCCGTCAACTAGTTCAATCAACAACTATTTTATTCAACATAGGCCAAAGTCAACAACAATTTCAAAAATCCTCAATTTTCATCCGATTCACTTGACTTTTGAATCGGATTTATATATCCGTCAACTAGTTCAATCAACAACTATTTTATTCAACATAGGCCAAAGTCAACAACAATTTCAAAAATCCTCAATTTTCATCCGATTCACTTGACTTTTGAATCGGATTTATATATCCGTCAACTAGTTCAATCAACAACTATTTTATTCAACATAGGCCAAAGTCAACAACAATTTCAAAAATCCTCAATTTTCATCCGATTCACTTGACTTTTGAATCGGATTTATATATCCGTCAACTAGTTCAATCAACAACTATTTTATTCAACATAGGCCAAAGTCAACAACAATTTCAAAAATCCTCAATTTTCATCCGATTCACTTGACTTTTGAATCGGATTTATATATCCGTCAACTAGTTCAATCAACAACTATTTTATTCAACATAGGCCAAAGTCAACAACAATTTCAAAAATCCTCAATTTTCATCCGATTCACTTGACTTTTGAATCGGATTTATATATCCGTCAACTAGTTCAATCAACAACTATTTTATTCAACATAGGCCAAAGTCAACAACAATTTCAAAAATCCTCAATTTTCATCCGATTCACTTGACTTTTGAATCGGATTTATATATCCGTCAACTAGTTCAATCAACAACTATTTTATTCAACATAGGCCAAAGTCAACAACAATTTCAAAAATCCTCAATTTTCATCCGATTCACTTGACTTTTGAATCGGATTTATATATCCGTCAACTAGTTCAATCAACAACTATTTTATTCAACATAGGGCCAAAGTCAACAACAATTTCAAAAATCCTCAATTTTCATCCGATTCACTTGACTTTTGAATCGGATTTATATATCCGTCAACTAGTTCAATCAACAACTATTTTATTCAACATAGGCCAAAGTCAACAACAATTTCAAAAATCCTCAATTTTCATCCGATTCACTTGACTTTTGAATCGGATTTATATATCCGTCAACTAGTTCAATCAACAACTATTTTATTCAACATAGGCCAAAGTCAACAACAATTTCAAAAATCCTCAATTTTCATCCGATTCACTTGACTTTTGAATCGGATTTATATATCCGTCAACTAGTTCAATCAACAACTATTTTATTCAACATAGGCCAAAGTCAACAACAATTTCAAAAATCCTCAATTTTCATCCGATTCACTTGACTTTTGAATCGGATTTATATATCCGTCAACTAGTTCAATCAACAACTATTTTATTCAACATAGGCCAAAGTCAACAACAATTTCAAAAATCCTCAATTTTCATCCGATTCACTTGACTTTTGAATCGGATTTATATATCCGTCAACTAGTTCAATCAACAACTATTTTATTCAACATAGGCCAAAGTCAACAACAATTTCAAAAATCCTCAATTTTCATCCGATTCACTTGACTTTTGAATCGGATTTATATATCCGTCAACTAGTTCAATCAACAACTATTTTATTCAACATAGGCCAAAGTCAACAACAATTTCAAAAATCCTCAATTTTCATCCGATTCACTTGACTTTTGAATCGGATTTATATATCCGTCAACTAGTTCAATCAACAACTATTTTATTCAACATAGGCCAAAGTCAACAACAATTTCAAAAATCCTCAATTTTCATCCGATTCACTTGACTTTTGAATCGGATTTATATATCCGTCAACTAGTTCAATCAACAACTATTTTATTCAACATAGGCCAAAGTCAACAACAATTTCAAAAATCCTCAATTTTCATCCGATTCACTTGACTTTTGAATCGGATTTATATATCCGTCAACTAGTTCAATCAACAACTATTTTATTCAACATAGGCCAAAGTCAACAACAATTTCAAAAATCCTCAATTTTCATCCGATTCACTTGACTTTTGAATCGGATTTATATATCCGTCAACTAGTTCAATCAACAACTATTTTATTCAACATAGGCCAAAGTCAACAACAATTTCAAAAATCCTCAATTTTCATCCGATTCACTTGACTTTTGAATCGGATTTATATATCCGTCAACTAGTTCAATCAACAACTATTTTATTCAACATAGGCCAAAGTCAACAACAATTTCAAAAATCCTCAATTTTCATCCGATTCACTTGACTTTTGAATCGGATTTATATATCCGTCAACTAGTTCAATCAACAACTATTTTATTCAACATAGGCCAAAGTCAACAACAATTTCAAAAATCCTCAATTTTCATCCGATTCACTTGACTTTTGAATCGGATTTATATATCCGTCAACTAGTTCAATCAACAACTATTTTATTCAACATAGGCCAAAGTCAACAACAATTTCAAAAATCCTCAATTTTCATCCGATTCACTTGACTTTTGAATCGGATTTATATATCCGTCAACTAGTTCAATCAACAACTATTTTATTCAACATAGGCCAAAGTCAACAACAATTTCAAAAATCCTCAATTTTCATCCGATTCACTTGACTTTTGAATCGGATTTATATATCCGTCAACTAGTTCAATCAACAACTATTTTATTCAACATAGGCCAAAGTCAACAACAATTTCAAAAATCCTCAATTTTCATCCGATTCACTTGACTTTTGAATCGGATTTATATATCCGTCAACTAGTTCAATCAACAACTATTTTATTCAACATAGGCCAAAGTCAACAACAATTTCAAAAATCCTCAATTTTCATCCGATTCACTTGACTTTTGAATCGGATTTATATATCCGTCAACTAGTTCAATCAACAACTATTTTATTCAACATAGGCCAAAGTCAACAACAATTTCAAAAATCCTCAATTTTCATCCGATTCACTTGACTTTTGAATCGGATTTATATATCCGTCAACTAGTTCAATCAACAACTATTTTATTCAACATAGGCCAAAGTCAACAACAATTTCAAAAATCCTCAATTTTCATCCGATTCACTTGACTTTTGAATCGGATTTATATATCCGTCAACTAGTTCAATCAACAACTATTTTATTCAACATAGGCCAAAGTCAACAACAATTTCAAAAATCCTCAATTTTCATCCGATTCACTTGACTTTTGAATCGGATTTATATATCCGTCAACTAGTTCAATCAACAACTATTTTATTCAACATAGGCCAAAGTCAACAACAATTTCAAAAATCCTCAATTTTCATCCGATTCACTTGACTTTTGAATCGGATTTATATATCCGTCAACTAGTTCAATCAACAACTATTTTATTCAACATAGGCCAAAGTCAACAACAATTTCAAAAATCCTCAATTTTCATCCGATTCACTTGACTTTTGAATCGGATTTATATATCCGTCAACTAGTTCAATCAACAACTATTTTATTCAACATAGGCCAAAGTCAACAACAATTTCAAAAATCCTCAATTTTCATCGATTCACTTGACTTTTGAATCGGATTTATATATCCGTCAACTAGTTCAATCAACAACTATTTTATTCAACATAGGCCAAAGTCAACAACAATTTCAAAAATCCTCAATTTTCATCCGATTCACTTGACTTTTGAATCGGATTTATATATCCGTCAACTAGTTCAATCAACAACTATTTTATTCAACATAGGGCCAAAGTCAACAACAATTTCAAAAATCCTCAATTTTCATCCGATTCACTTGACTTTTGAATCGGATTTATATATCCGTCAACTAGTTCAATCAACAACTATTTTATTCAACATAGGCCAAAGTCAACAACAATTTCAAAAATCCTCAATTTTCATCCGATTCACTTGACTTTTGAATCGGATTTATATATCCGTCAACTAGTTCAATCAACAACTATTTTATTCAACATAGGCCAAAGTCAACAACAATTTCAAAAATCCTCAATTTTCATCCGATTCACTTGACTTTTGAATCGGATTTATATATCCGTCAACTAGTTCAATCAACAACTATTTTATTCAACATAGGCCAAAGTCAACAACAATTTCAAAAATCCTCAATTTTCATCCGATTCACTTGACTTTTGAATCGGATTTATATATCCGTCAACTAGTTCAATCAACAACTATTTTATTCAACATAGGCCAAAGTCAACAACAATTTCAAAATCCTCAATTTTCATCCGATTCACTTGACTTTTGAATCGGATTTATATATCCGTCAACTAGTTCAATCAACAACTATTTTATTCAACATAGGCCAAAGTCAACAACAATTTCAAAAATCCTCAATTTTCATCCGATTCACTTGACTTTTGAATCGGATTTATATATCCGTCAACTAGTTCAATCAACAACTATTTTATTCAACATAGGCCAAAGTCAACAACAATTTCAAAAATCCTCAATTTTCATCCGATTCACTTGACTTTTGAATCGGATTTATATATCCGTCAACTAGTTCAATCACAACTATTTTATTCAACATAGGCCAAAGTCAACAACAATTTCAAAAATCCTCAATTTTCATCCGATTCACTTGACTTTTGAATCGGATTTATATATCCGTCAACTAGTTCAATCAACAACTATTTTATTCAACATAGGCCAAAGTCAACAACAATTTCAAAAATCCTCAATTTTCATCGATTCACTTGACTTTTTGAATCGGATTTATATATCCGTCAACTAGTTCAATCAACAACTATTTTATTCAACATAGGGCCAAAGTCAACAACAATTTCAAAAATCCTCAATTTTCATCCCGATTCACTTGACTTTTGAATCGGATTATATATCCGTCAACTAGTTCAATCAACAACTATTTTATTCAACATAGGCCAAAGTCAACAACAATTTCAAAAATCCTCAATTTTCATCCGATTCACTTGACTTTCTGAATCGGATTTATATATCCGTCAACTAGTTCAATCAACAACTATTTTATTCAACATAGGCCAAAGTCAACAACAATTTCAAAAATCCTCAATTTTCATCCGATTCACTTGACTTTTGAATCGGATTTATATATCCGTCAACTAGTTCTATCAACAACTATTTTATTCAACATGAGGGCAAAGTCAACATACAATTTCAAAATAATCCTCAATTTTCATCTCACTTGACTTTTGAATCGGATTTATATATCCGTCAACTAGTTCAATCAACAACTATTTTATTCAACATAGGCCAAAGTCAACAACAATTTCAAAAATCCTCAATTTTCATCCGATTCACTTGACTTTTGAATCGGATTTATATATCCGTCAACTAGTTCAATCAACAACTATTTTATTCAACATAGGCCAAAGTCAACAACAATTTCAAAAATCCTCAATTTTCATCCGATTCACTTGACTTTTGAATCGGATTTATATATCCGTCAACTAGTTCAATCAACAACTATTTTATTCAACATAGGCCAAAGTCAACAACAATTTCAAAAATCCTCAATTTTCATCCGATTCACTTGACTTTTGAATCGGATTTATATATCCGTCAACTAGTTCAATCAACAACTATTTTATTCAACATAGGCCAAAGTCAACAACAATTTCAAAAATCCTCAATTTTCATCCGATTCACTTGACTTTTGAATCGGATTTATATATCCGTCAACTAGTTCAATCAACAACTATTTTATTCAACATAGGCCAAAGTCAACAACAATTTCAAAAATCCTCAATTTTCATCCGATTCACTTGACTTTTGAATCGGATTTATATATCCGTCAACTAGTTCAATCAACAACTATTTTATTCAACATAGGCCAAAGTCAACAACAATTTCAAAAATCCTCAATTTTCATCCGATTCACTTGACTTTTGAATCGGATTTATATATCCGTCAACTAGTTCAATCAACAACTATTTTATTCAACATAGGCCAAAGTCAACAACAATTTCAAAAATCCTCAATTTTCATCCGATTCACTTGACTTTTGAATCGGATTTATATATCCGTCAACTAGTTCAATCAACAACTATTTTATTCAACATAGGCCAAAGTCAACAACAATTTCAAAAATCCTCAATTTTCATCCGATTCACTTGACTTTTGAATCGGATTTATATATCCGTCAACTAGTTCAATCAACAACTATTTTATTCAACATAGGCCAAAGTCAACAACAATTTCAAAAATCCTCAATTTTCATCCGATTCACTTGACTTTTGAATCGGATTTATATATCCGTCAACTAGTTCAATCAACAACTATTTTATTCAACATAGGCCAAAGTCAACAACAATTTCAAAAATCCTCAATTTTCATCCGATTCACTTGACTTTTGAATCGGATTTATATATCCGTCAACTAGTTCAATCAACAACTATTTTATTCAACATAGGCCAAAGTCAACAACAATTTCAAAAATCCTCAATTTTCATCCGATTCACTTGACTTTTGAATCGGATTTATATATCCGTCAACTAGTTCAATCAACAACTATTTTATTCAACATAGGCCAAAGTCAACAACAATTTCAAAAATCCTCAATTTTCATCCGATTCACTTGACTTTTGAATCGGATTTATATATCCGTCAACTAGTTCAATCAACAACTATTTTATTCAACATAGGCCAAAGTCAACAACAATTTCAAAAATCCTCAATTTTCATCCGATTCACTTGACTTTTGAATCGGATTTATATATCCGTCAACTAGTTCAATCAACAACTATTTTATTCAACATAGGCCAAAGTCAACAACAATTTCAAAAATCCTCAATTTTCATCCGATTCACTTGACTTTTGAATCGGATTTATATATCCGTCAACTAGTTCAATCAACAACTATTTTATTCAACATAGGCCAAAGTCAACAACAATTTCAAAAATCCTCAATTTTCATCCGATTCACTTGACTTTTGAATCGGATTTATATATCCGTCAACTAGTTCAATCAACAACTATTTTATTCAACATAGGCCAAAGTCAACAACAATTTCAAAAATCCTCAATTTTCATCCGATTCACTTGACTTTTGAATCGGATTTATATATCCGTCAACTAGTTCAATCAACAACTATTTTATTCAACATAGGCCAAAGTCAACAACAATTTCAAAAATCCTCAATTTTCATCCGATTCACTTGACTTTTGAATCGGATTTATATATCCGTCAACTAGTTCAATCAACAACTATTTTATTCAACATAGGCCAAAGTCAACAACAATTTCAAAAATCCTCAATTTTCATCCGATTCACTTGACTTTTGAATCGGATTTATATATCCGTCAACTAGTTCAATCAACAACTATTTTATTCAACATAGGCCAAAGTCAACAACAATTTCAAAAATCCTCAATTTTCATCCGATTCACTTGACTTTTGAATCGGATTTATATATCCGTCAACTAGTTCAATCAACAACTATTTTATTCAACATAGGCCAAAGTCAACAACAATTTCAAAAATCCTCAATTTTCATCCGATTCACTTGACTTTTGAATCGGATTTATATATCCGTCAACTAGTTCAATCAACAACTATTTTATTCAACATAGGCCAAAGTCAACAACAATTTCAAAAATCCTCAATTTTCATCCGATTCACTTGACTTTTGAATCGGATTTATATATCCGTCAACTAGTTCAATCAACAACTATTTTATTCAACATAGGCCAAAGTCAACAACAATTTCAAAATCCTCAATTTTCATCCGATTCACTTGACTTTTGAATCGGATTTATATATCCGTCAACTAGTTCAATCAACAACTATTTTATTCAACATAGGCCAAAGTCAACAACAATTTCAAAAATCCTCAATTTTCATCCGATTCACTTGACTTTTGAATCGGATTTATATATCCGTCAACTAGTTCAATCAACAACTATTTTATTCAACATAGGCCAAAGTCAACAACAATTTCAAAAATCCTCAATTTTCATCCGATTCACTTGACTTTTGAATCGGATTTATATCCGTCAACTAGTTCAATCAACAACTATTTTATTCAACATAGGCCAAAGTCAACAACAATTTCAAAAATCCTCAATTTTCATCCGATTCACTTGACTTTTGAATCGGATTTATATATCCGTCAACTAGTTCAATCAACAACTATTTTATTCAACATAGGCCAAAGTCAACAACAATTTCAAAAATCCTCAATTTTCATCCGATTCACTTGACTTTTGAATCGGATTTATATATCCGTCAACTAGTTCAATCAACAACTATTTTATTCAACATAGGCCAAAGTCAACAACAATTTCAAAAATCCTCAATTTTCATCCGATTCACTTGACTTTTGAATCGGATTTATATATCCGTCAACTAGTTCAATCAACAACTATTTTATTCAACATAGGCCAAAGTCAACAACAATTTCAAAAATCCTCAATTTTCATCCGATTCACTTGACTTTTGAATCGGATTTATATATCCGTCAACTAGTTCAATCAACAACTATTTTATTCAACATAGGCCAAAGTCAACAACAATTTCAAAAATCCTCAATTTTCATCCGATTCACTTGACTTTTGAATCGGATTTATATATCCGTCAACTAGTTCAATCAACAACTATTTTATTCAACATAGGCCAAAGTCAACAACAATTTCAAAAATCCTCAATTTTCATCCGATTCACTTGACTTTTGAATCGGATTTATATATCCGTCAACTAGTTCAATCAACAACTATTTTATTCAACATAGGCCAAAGTCAACAACAATTTCAAAAATCCTCAATTTTCATCCGATTCACTTGACTTTTGAATCGGATTTATATATCCGTCAACTAGTTCAATCAACAACTATTTTATTCAACATAGGCCAAAGTCAACAACAATTTCAAAAATCCTCAATTTTCATCCGATTCACTTGACTTTTGAATCGGATTTATATATCCGTCAACTAGTTCAATCAACAACTATTTTATTCAACATAGGCCAAAGTCAACAACAATTTCAAAAATCCTCAATTTTCATCCGATTCACTTGACTTTTGAATCGGATTTATATATCCGTCAACTAGTTCAATCAACAACTATTTTATTCAACATAGGCCAAAGTCAACAACAATTTCAAAAATCCTCAATTTTCATCCGATTCACTTGACTTTTGAATCGGATTTATATATCCGTCAACTAGTTCAATCAACAACTATTTTATTCAACATAGGCCAAAGTCAACAACAATTTCAAAAATCCTCAATTTTCATCCGATTCACTTGACTTTTGAATCGGATTTATATATCCGTCAACTAGTTCAATCAACAACTATTTTATTCAACATAGGCCAAAGTCAACAACAATTTCAAAAATCCTCAATTTTCATCCGATTCACTTGACTTTTGAATCGGATTTATATATCCGTCAACTAGTTCAATCAACAACTATTTTATTCAACATAGGCCAAAGTCAACAACAATTTCAAAAATCCTCAATTTTCATCCGATTCACTTGACTTTTGAATCGGATTTATATATCCGTCAACTAGTTCAATCAACAACTATTTTATTCAACATAGGCCAAAGTCAACAACAATTTCAAAAATCCTCAATTTTCATCCGATTCACTTGACTTTTGAATCGGATTTATATATCCGTCAACTAGTTCAATCAACAACTATTTTATTCAACATAGGCCAAAGTCAACAACAATTTCAAAAATCCTCAATTTTCATCCGATTCACTTGACTTTTGAATCGGATTTATATATCCGTCAACTAGTTCAATCAACAACTATTTTATTCAACATAGGCCAAAGTCAACAACAATTTCAAAAATCCTCAATTTTCATCCGATTCACTTGACTTTTGAATCGGATTTATATATCCGTCAACTAGTTCAATCAACAACTATTTTATTCAACATAGGCCAAAGTCAACAACAATTTCAAAAATCCTCAATTTTCATCCGATTCACTTGACTTTTGAATCGGATTTATATATCCGTCAACTAGTTCAATCAACAACTATTTTATTCAACATAGGCCAAAGTCAACAACAATTTCAAAAATCCTCAATTTTCATCCGATTCACTTGACTTTTGAATCGGATTTATATATCCGTCAACTAGTTCAATCAACAACTATTTTATTCAACATAGGCCAAAGTCAACAACAATTTCAAAAATCCTCAATTTTCATCCGATTCACTTGACTTTTGAATCGGATTTATATATCCGTCAACTAGTTCAATCAACAACTATTTTATTCAACATAGGCCAAAGTCAACAACAATTTCAAAAATCCTCAATTTTCATCCGATTCACTTGACTTTTGAATCGGATTTATATATCCGTCAACTAGTTCAATCAACAACTATTTTATTCAACATAGGCCAAAGTCAACAACAATTTCAAAAATCCTCAATTTTCATCCGATTCACTTGACTTTTGAATCGGATTTATATATCCGTCAACTAGTTCAATCAACAACTATTTTATTCAACATAGGCCAAAGTCAACAACAATTTCAAAAATCCTCAATTTTCATCCGATTCGCTTGACTTTTGAATCGGATTTATATATCCGTCAACTAGTTCAATCAACAACTATTTTATTCAACATAGGCCAAAGTCAACAACAATTTCAAAAATCCTCAATTTTCATCCGATTCGCTTGACTTTTGAATCGGATTTATATATCCGTCAACTAGTTCAATCAACAACTATTTTATTCAACATAGGCCAAAGTCAACAACAATTTCAAAAATCCTCAATTTTCATCCGATTCACTTGACTTTTGAATCGGATTTATATATCCGTCAACTAGTTCAATCAACAACTATTTTATTCAACATAGGCCAAAGTCAACAACAATTTCAAAAATCCTCAATTTTCATCCGATTCACTTGACTTTTGAATCGGATTTATATATCCGTCAACTAGTTCAATCAACAACTATTTTATTCAACATAGGCCAAAGTCAACAACAATTTCAAAAATCCTCAATTTTCATCCGATTCACTTGACTTTTGAATCGGATTTATATATCCGTCAACCCGGCATGAGATGGCGTTGTCTGTCATTAATTTATATTGTAATCAAACGAGTTTTAGACATGGCGAGAAAACTGAAAAAAATTATTTATTTATTTATTTAAAACGGGTGTACACGATTGTACACGTGTACGGACCTTACCGAACCTTACCGAACCGGCAAACAAATCGCTTCATGGTGCACTTCATGAGCCGATTTGCCTGTAGACCAGAGTAAGGCTCTTAACACCCAGCGTATACCGTACGCATCCTCGCAAGCACACGAATAATAGAATCATTTAAAACGTTCCATCCGTGACTTTTACCTCGGACGGTCGTGACAAAAAAATACGTTTACACTCCTTGGATTACCTATGGAATGCAAGCCCCACACACACATCCCACCATGTTCAGAATTCATATTTCATAATGGACCATCCCCAAGACGCCATGCTTACCTTGGCGACGTCCACTCGAAATTCCAGCGGTGCCTCCAGATTGTCGTGGAAGTGTAGGGTGAGACTCAAGACGCCAATGGTCGGAAACAGGTTTTACAAAAGGTCACAACTTTATTAACTGGTTATTCACTTCATTCCAATACCAAATAATACCGTTTAACTCAATGGACCAGGTAACTCTATCCGCATAGTCCCTCTTTCGTGGCTGCAGCGCCGAACCCGTGGTACGCGTTCATTCCGTCGGGCAGGGCTTCTCGTGGCAAGTGTTTCTTGACTCCAAGTCTCTTCCGCTTATATCGGCAAACTTCAGTTAATCCTCTGTCCGCTGAAATCGTAATCCCTTCTCCGCAAACGTTACTCGGTCGCCTCACTGGCACCAGCTCGCTCTCCTCCCTGCTGGGAATTTGCTTCATCCACTTTGCATCCCGATGAAAGACAATAGTACGGGCTTGGGAATGTGTGTTAGCCCGGGGTCGTGCTAAAGCTACACAACAGGACTCCCAGCTTCGACAGGGCGAGATGCATTCCTGACATTCTTACGACCACCTGCTCGTACCTTGGTTCGTTACCAGTTCCAACCAATAAGTTACACTGAGTTACACTTCCACACTTGCTAGAGCGGGGGATAGCCTTGCGGGCCCCATGACAATCTTCTCCATTTTGCCCTATTTTCTGCATCTCCCCTTGTTAACCCCCTTGCCTGCATTTCTTCTTCCACCATCTTTAGCCAAGTCTTTCTCGGTCTTCCCCGCCCTCCACTTCCTTCTACATTCATTTCCATCATTCTTCTCAACCAGTCACTTCCATCCTTCCTCAACACATGACCAAAACATCTCAACCTGTTTCTCTTCACAGCATCCAACACAGACTCTGTTCCCATCATCTTTCGCAATTCAAAATTTGTCTTCCTCTCTCTCAAGGATACTCCACACATCCACCGAACCATTTGCATTTCCACCCATTCCATCCTTCGTTGCTGCTCGACGTTCATTACCGATGTCTCGCTCCCATAAATCATAACACTTCTCACACATGCAGCATACACCTTTCCCTTCAACTTCAACGACACTCCCCTCATCGTCAGCACGCCACTCAGTTCCCGAAACCTCTTCCATGCACATCTCACTCCAGCAACTGTTGCCCAGTCTGATCCACCTTCTCCATTCAACATGTCTCTGAGGTAGCAAAATGTTTTCACACCGTCCAGCTTCACGCCGTCTCCAAGATCCAACTCAACATTTCCTCCATCTGCAGCTCCCTTTGTGCACATCTTACACTTGAATGTAGCTGCCACACTGGTCAATGACCCTCTCAGACCACTACATTTTTGATGAACCCACTCTGCGCACATAGTACATTGAATGGAGTTCACTCCGACACACTTCCTGCACACAGCACAAAGCCACTTCCCAGTTCTTTCCACCTCACCACATGCTTTACCACTTGCCATCACCTTCGTTTTTCCGATATTCACCTTGAGACCATTTGTCTCCATACATTCCTTCCACCTGTTCATCTTCTCCTTCATTCCATCCATACTTTCTGCAATCAACACCAGATCATCTGCATACAACAACTCCCACGGTAAACCCTCTTTTACATTCCGAGCCAGCACCTCCATCAGTAGTGTATATATGTTGCTTCTGGGACACTCTCATTTTTCCCATTGACTTACATGTTAATTTTTCCCCTCCCTCATTGCCCCTAAACACCTCTATTTCTCTCACCCTGTTCTTTACGAACCTTCTAACCTTTTGACATGTTATCCTTATTCATTAGACCACTTAAACAATGGTCCTTCTGTGTGAACCTGTGATCCTTCTGACCTTATGGACCTTTTAACCTTTTACTCTTAATATCATCTGGTGAATCATCTTTGGCCCACTCAAACAACGACCCTACAAATATTTGTTTATGCGTGGGAAATAATTAAATTCTCTTGCCACTCCCTTCACCATCTAATATATTAACAAAAAATATGTTTGAGTTTGGTTCTTTATTAAGATAATTTTACTGAGCTAAGATAAAATTGTAAACCTCCCTCAATGTTCTTGTTTGAGCGCCGTCAGTGCCACACACTTTTTGGTAGGCTCTGCCCACTTTTTGTTAAGCTCCGTCCACTTTTTGGTAAGCCACGCCCACTTTTTGGTAAGCCACGCCCACCTTTATACTAAGCCCCGCCCACTTTTTACTAAGCCCCACCCACTTTATAAACTCTTTAGCATTGTATCATTTCCAGGTAATACATTACATCATTTTCAGGGAATTCCCATCACATCATTTCCAGTTAAGACACGCCCAGGGAATTTCCACAGGAAATGACACACCCAGTCCTTATAAAAGGCACCGACCACACAGGTTTTTTCAAACACGCTTTCTGCTTCACTTGAGAATGGACTACTATGCCGAAATGGAATGGGATCACTTTGCTATTCCTTGGAGTCCTACTACCTGTGTAGAACTCAACCTTCAGATTGATGAACTGGACTCGAACCTCTTATCAATGGAGGTAAGTTTGTTTATGTATTTATTTATTTATTTATTTAATTAATTATTAATTTAATTATTTATTTTAATTTTTTTTTTTTTTAGATGAGACTCGTGTAAGAGTTAACAAAATTTATTTTAATATTCATAGAGCTTGATTTATACAAATAAAAATATTGTATTAAATTAATACATTGTTATTTTCTTTCACAGGAAATTGTATCTGAGATACGAAATGAAAATTCTGCTTTTAACACAACTTGGGATGAAGTAATTTTTTTGTTTGAAGACATTTTGAACAACCAAGACCCCCAGAACGAGTTCTACCTTGATGACCCAGCCAAAGAGTTATACCTTGGAGATCCACAAAATCCTGAAAAAGAGTTTTACCATGATGATACTTGTGAGTTATCAAAACAAAACCCACTGAACAAGTTCTACCTTGATGAGCCAGAATACAAGTCATACATTGGAGACCCACAAATTTCTGAAAATTGGGAAAGGGGAGTTCTCCCTGATGGTCCGCAGTTATACTATGTGAGACACATCATAGAAACCCTAAAAAATTGGACAAGGAGAGTTCTCCCTGATGGTTCGCAGTTATACTATGTGAGACACATCATAGAAACCCTAAAAAATTGGGCAAGGAGAGTTCTCCCTGATGGTCCGCAGTTATACTATGTGAGACACATCATAGAAACCCTAAAAAATTGGGAAACGGGAATTCTCCCTGATGGTCCGCAGTTATACTATGTGAGACACATCATAGAAACCCTAAAAAATTGGGCAAGGAGAGTTCTCCCTGATGGTCCGCAGTTATACTATGTGAGACACATCATAGAAACCCAAAAAAATTGGGAAAGGGAAGTTTTCCCTGATGGTCCGCAGTTATACTATGTGAGACTTATCACGGAAACCCCCAATATTTCTGAAAATTGTGGTTCTACCTTGGAGACTTGGAAAGATGGTTATATTTTTGGAGACTCGGAATGGGGGTTTTGTTTTGATGACTCGGATTGTGATACCTATCTTGGAGGCTCAACAGGAATGTGGTTATACCTTGGGAACTTGGAAAGTTGGTTTTATTTTGGAGACTCTACCTGTGGGGTTCCTCTTGGAGACTCTTTGGATTCTAAAGCAATGAACAATGTTCTTTATTTAATGACGCTTGATTTAAGCAATATCAAGAAAGTTCGAGGAAGAAAATGCTGGAAAATTATTTCTTCCCATTTCTACTTCTTCAAACTTGAAAGCCTTGAAAGACAGAATTGGATGAAGAGGAAAAAAAAGAAAAAGAAATACGTATTTAAAAAGAAGAAGAAAAGAAAGATTATGTTAGGGTTTGGGTGCGATTTTGAATGTGAGGGTTAGGGATGGGGTTGGGTTAGGGATGGGGTTGGGTTAGGGTTGGGATTTTGAATGTGAGGGTTAGGGTTGGGATTGGGTTAGGGATGGGATTGGGTTAGGGTTGGGATTTTGAATGTGAGGGTTAGGGATGGGTTGGGTTAGGGATGGGGTTGGGTTAGGGTTGGGTTAGGGATGGGGTTGGGTTAGGGATGGGATTGGGTTAGGGTGGGATTTTGAATGTGAGGGTTAGGGATGGGGTTGGGTTAGGGATGGGGTTGGGTTAGGGTTGGGATTTTGAATGTGAGGGTTTGGGTTGGGGTTGGGTTAGGGATGGGATTGGGTTAGGGTTGGGATTTTGAATGTGAGGGTTAGGGATGGGTTGGGTTAGGGATGGGGTTGGGTTAGGGTTGGGTTAGGGATGGGGTTGGGTTAGGGATGGGATTGGGTATGGGATTGGGTTGGGTTAGGGATGGGGTTGGGTTAGGGATGGGGTTGGGTTATGGATGGGTTTGGGTTCGGGATGGGTTTGGGTTAGGGATGGGGTTGGGTTAGGGATGGGGTTGGGTTAGGGTTTGTATATTATTATGACTCACTCACTCACACTTACACACACACACAAAAGTTAAGCCCCAACTAAAAAGTTGTGGGATTCTGTGTTTGGGGTTCACAGATTTAAAAACGTATCCCCATTATACACACACAAAAGTTAAGCCCCAACTGAAACGTTGTGGGATTCTGTGTTTGGGGTTCACAGATTTAAAAACGTATCCCCATTATACACACACAAAAGTTAAGCCCCAACTAAAAAGTTGTGGCATTCTGTGTTTGGGGTTCACAGATTTAAAAACGTATCCCCATTATACACACACAAAAGTTAAGCCCCAACTAAAAAGTTGTGGGATTCTGTGTTTGGGGTTCCCAGATTTTAAAACGTATCCCCATTACATTTTATTTATTTATTTATTATTTTCAAGGGTATTATCTGCTTACTTGTGTTTTTTGTAATTCTTGCGAGTAAAATGAACCCAAGATTTCTTCTCCTTTTAAATCATATAATTTGTAGGTCCAAGGGACTGTATCCATTACATCAATGATTTTAAATAATTCACGAGTCCATTTTTGTGTATAACCTTTCTCAAAATGACTTTTCCATTTGTATATTCTTACAATATCACCAACTTTAAACTTGGGCTTTCTCAAATTAATCTCCTTTTCATATTCTAATTTTGTAAATGTTTCCAATGGTTTTGATTTTGTTGATGAATGAACTGTATTATTGTAATTATCTACAATATCCTGAATTAAATACACCCATTTTTGAGAACCGAGTTGTGTGAATTTTTTATATAATTTCTCTTTTAAAGTACGATTAAAACGCTCAATAACAACTGCCTTTCCTTCATTAAAGGTGCTGTATAATTTAATACCCTTCCCCTTAAGAAATTTCATGAATATTTTGTTATAGAACTCTGTTCCCTCATCAGTCCATAACTTCTTTGGTTTCCTTTTATCCCGATCAAATATTAGCTTAAAGGCTAACATTAAAGTATCACCCCTTTTATTTTTTAAAGGGACAACCCAGGCAAATCTACTCCTCAAATCAATAACGGTTAAAGCATACCTGTATCCCCTGTCATTATTCAATTCAATTAAATCAGCGGACCATATGTGGTCGGTGTATTTAGAATAAACCTTCCTTCTTTTAAACTTTGTGATTATAGGTTTGTGTAATTCTTCAGCCAAAAGCTCCTCAGTCTTGATAACATCATTAGAGCCTAATAGTTTTTTGAGGAATAACCAAGACCAAGTTTCAATTTAGCATTTATCAAATTTCTCACAATAAACCTATCAACTTTCTCTCTCAACGTTGGATTTTGTATCAAAGACAAATTATACAACATTTCGCTGTCGGCTTTATGTTTTTCAGTCAACGTAGTGGTTTTCCCATAAGCAATATCATGCTTCATACACACTTCGTCAACCCTATTTGTAGGTTTAGACCAAGGTTTAGGATTGTCAGCCTCATCTAATCTTTTATCCAGGTTTGTTCCTGGACCACAGAAAGAATACCCTGGAAGGTGTAATTCCCCTGGAATTCCAGTTGTTGTAAATTTACTTCCTGACAGAAACTTTTGTATATCTCCTCCTCTTTTAGGTGAGATGAATTGGCACTTTTTAGAGCCACACACTTGACATATTCCTTTTTGATAAACTCTATTATTTTTAGCTTTAACATAAGATATTTTTATATTTAGTTTTCTTTTTACATTTGAGACAATAACTCATATTTATTTATCAGAAAAATTCCGACAGAGTATCAAAACCTTTTTGGTTTTTAACATATACATTTCTATCTTAATTTTTAAAACATAAAGAATCCTAAGGAATGCCTTCACTCTCTCCTCCATTTATTTACAAATAAAAACTAACTAAAGTCAATGACCAACATCATCAATCACATAATCTTTTCCTCCTTCTCCCTTTTCTCTCTTTCCTCCTTCTCCCTTTTCTCTCCTTCCTCCTTCTCCTTTTTCTCCCTCTCCGCCTTCTCCTCCCTCTCCCTTTCCTTCTTCTCCTTTTTCTTTCTTTCCTCCTTCTCTTCTTCAACTCCTTCCTCATCCCTTGCTACCCTTGAGTTTGAACCCCAAAGAATATTATGCATATACTCATCTGGATTTTGAGATATTCTTGTATCTATAATTATTTTTCTCATAATAGGATACCAATAAGATTTGTTGACGATTTCTAAAAGAGTTTTATATTTCATAACTTTGAGAAGTTCATTTTTATTTAATATTTTAAACAAGTCTCTATTTGTGGGTTTAACAATATCAGTATAAGGCCAGTTTTTAATGACAAAATTCCCATGTATATGCTCCAAATCATAAGGTATGTAATACCGAGCACCCTTTTCTTGTAGGTATCCTTGAATACAAAAATTATAATTCTCTTGTAGTCTTCTTCCTGCCATTTATGTATCAGAAATATATGTGAGATTAATATTATGACAGGTAATACCACCCCATCTTCCCACTACCAAATCGGTTTGTATTCCTCGGCTTTCTATCCTTATCTCATGACCTTCCTTCTTTGTCATGCTAACCATCGCTATACTATCATATATTTTTCTTTTCTTAAAACCATGTATTTGTTGTTTATTAATTGTACTTCCACATAAATCCATATCCTCACCAAGTGGATAATATTCTTCTTTACGAGACTGATTCAAATCATGTAGGTCTTCTATGTTTATTGAAAAAGACCAATTATACCCTAAATCAGGCATATCGTACCCCCATTTATTAATTTGCATATTAACTATATGTCCTTCTTTATAAAATTCAATTGTAAGCAGGTAGTTAAATTCAATGAGGAAAGGTGTATGGGCAGTATAACCAGGTGTTGTGGTTGTAAATTTTACTTGTTTAACAAAACGTGCTGTTTTCTTTAAAAATATATATTGTGATAAATCACTAAATCTAATTAAGTCATTTGCATCTGTAGGGTTTGGATAATTGATTAATTTATAAGTATTCTTCATATTAATATTTTTACTTACACTATATTTTTGTCGTTCAGCCTGTGCCTTTGTATAATAATTTGATAAATCAATATCCTGAGAGGATTTTCCAAAGATAGAACCATCTTTTCCAACATAAGTCATTTATATTAGATTAAAAATGATATCATAAAAATTTTCATTATTGTTGAGTTGAAATAATACATATAAACATAATTGACCACAACATTTAGAATTAATTTCTTGAACTTGAAATGTTTGATAAACACCATTCTGTAAGAATTGTATTACTTCAACAGGTGGTGGCATACCATAACTATCAAAATAATATTTATCCTGACTATTATGAATACAAACCCAATGAGAACCATTCTGTGTGTCTAAATTCATAATAATATTCTTTGTATTCTTATTTATATGTATTAATTCATCTCTCATACAAATAACCACATTATCAATTTTTAGTGTTTTACAATACTTAGTAAGTTCTATATTTGACGTTGTATTCTTTCCAAATTGTTTAAACCATTTATCCATTTATTTATGAGAAAGATACAATCCATTACCCCGTTTAGTTAGTTTAACACCCGCTTGAGCGATAGAGGAAAGCATATCTCTAACCAACAATCTAGCTTTATCAGGTAGACTTTCAAGTTTTTGAGCAAAATCTACAATTACACCACTTCCACTAATTTGTTTCTCCAACTCCTTGTTATGTCTTTCCAATTCTTTTTGAGCTTTTAGTTGTGCCTTCCTTTCGTTAGCAGTTTTTACCGCTGCTGAAATACCACCAGTCAATGCTCCCGCCGCACTTAAACCAGCAAATAAAGGAATTAGAAACGGGAGAAATCCTCCTCTTGACTCGTCTATTGAATATTTCTTTAACATAGGTTTCGTCATTTTAATTTTAAGAGATCCAACATCATTTAGTGTTTTTACTTGTGTGTGTGTGAGTAAAACATCAATTCTTACAGCTCCTTTTCTTTGAATTGTATTAACATTAATAATACAAGGCTTTTGATTTTGAATACAAGATGTTAATTTATTAAGATTGATTTGATTAACATATACCCCAACCATTTATTTATGAGAAAAAACCTATGTGATATTAAGCATAACACCATTATCTGTATTAATCTGTAATTCTGTTTCCTCCAAAAGCAAACAATATGCATTAACCTCTTCACTCTCCCCTCTTTCAATGTATAGAGAAGTATCCACTCGATTAGACTTTATAGTTTCCTTTTGAGAACTCAGGTCAATTGCGTAAATTGTATAAAGTTTTTGAAACGCAACCATATCCAAAATAGGATCATTATTACCGTTGCTTTCACACACCTTTTGGTAAGACTTGTAGGCTTCCGCATAATCATTTTTTTCCCAATCAATTTCCAATCTATCTCGCGGATAAAATGTGCCATTAAGAGAAACCCGAAGTTGTTTCACCTTAGCATTATCACTCAGCGCATTATTCTTATTAGTACCGTCCTCTCCATCTGGTTTTTAAAAAATGAGCCAGAGGTATCGTGGCTTTCCTTGAAGAACACCCAAATTCCAAGTGTAGGTAGTGTGTTCCAGTTTAACGTGTTGACATTGACATCTTCTTTTAAGGTATGATACATTTAGCGGTTTCTTTGAGTTAAGTCTTCTATTTAACATCTCTTCCGTTTTAAGATTAGGAGTATATTCACTGATATACCAACACAAATCATTAATAACAAATTTATTATTTTCTCCAAAAGCATTTTCAACCCCAAAAAGCAATCTATTTACATTATCATTCCTTTGTAGTTGAAATCTAATTTTAAGCCCATACAAAACTTTATCATAATCACAAAATCCAAATATACCTTTCAGAGGTACTGCTACGGTAAAACTATTCTCAGCTTTTGCGTCATCATTATACATTGACTTCCTTTGACTATAACCAGGGTCTGCGTTTGTACCCGTTGACATATCAGGAATAAAACCTTCAACAGCTCCCTTACCCATTCTATCACTAAACGAATATAGTGTAAATTTCATCATTTCAGATGTAGCAGAGATATAATCAACCGCTTCAACCTCTTGTGTTCCAATATACAGGCGGACACTGTCAAACATTTTCCAGAAGAAATCATTTACGAGTGTAGCATTAGTATTATTCACAGCCTTAGTGAATTTAAATTTACACAGCAAGAAACTATCAGCTATATTCAAGTAAGTTTGTTGATTATTTATTTCAAAACGTTTTGTTCCGTTTGAATTCCAGTCTGTTCCTGTTATAGCATTTACCTTAAAATAGTCTTCCTTTTTAGTGGAGTTTGAAATGATAATCGTATCATCCAAATCATAGATACTATCAATCGCTTCCATACTTGTATTTATAGAGCATTAAAATTGTTGAAACCCTGACCCAAGTATTTTAATGATTTTTTGTCGTTCTTGTGAAGATAGTTGAGTTTTACCTTTTTTTATTTCTTTGATTGCTTGTAATTTATGAGACTCCTTTTGAGCATCTTTTATACTCTTTATAGCACCCGCAACTGAACCCACGGCAGAAGCAGTTGAACCAATTAGGTCTTTATGTTTAAGGATGGTTGAACCAATACCCATTAGAGTATCAATTATCCCATCTCCTTTATTTCGAAATTGATGACCTACACCTCGTTGTCTCTTAGGTTTATAGTATCCTCTACCCACATACCTTGTATAGTATGGTGAAAGGTACATGCCCTCCCCTGTAATTATTTTATATTTTCCCAACTCGTGTTTTCTCACAATAACCATTATTTATTTATTGAAAAACTTCATGTAGGTGAATTCTGATGGATATAATTTCATCATTAAAGGATATCATACGATTATCTTGGTCGGTTATCCTAAAATTTACTCTGTATATGGTTTTTCCTGACACAGGTAAATAGACAAGATTTTTTGGTTCCATATTAAATTTATAACCAATCGGGGTTGAGTATGCACTGAATGAAAATATTGTATTTGTTCTTATTCCATCGTTATAAGCACCATCAATCAAATCACAATGAATTAATACTGAATTTATACCGGAGGATATTTGGATAACATTATCACTGTAAAACGTCCCGTTATTTTCAATCTTTTTTGAAGAGAAACCCAATAGCTCTCTAAACGAATTTTCAATCGTGAAATCAACTTTATAATTATTTTTAAGTTTAATAGTTGATTTTGAAGTGTGTTTTTGAATATCTATTACAATATTTTTTGGTTCATCACCTTTTTCTTTCATAAGGCGAGAGACTTCTGAAGATATTTGAGAAATCTCGTAAGCTCCAGGTGAAACGGTTATAGTTTTATATCCACTTCCTGGATTATAACTAAACTTGTTGTTTTTCTCTGTGATATTAAACAAGGTATTATAAGTTTCCATCGACAATAAAGATGCCTCATATGAGGTAAGGGGGTCAAGTTGTAGTGGGTAAGGGAATGAAGCTGTGTAATCGCTCGTTGTGAAATTAAAACTAAGAATTGTGCTTCTCATCTTATTTAATATCTAATAAAATATCTTTGTATTGACATTTATTAATTATTTTCATATTCATCAACTGATCTAAAATGGCTGAGGATTCATTAAAACAATTGTTGTTTCCAGCCTTCTTACTACCTAACAACAATAATAGCCTATTAACTAATTGTGATGGGTCATTTGGAAGAAAACTAACACCCGAACCAAGCTTACTTAAAGCATCAATAATATGTTTCTCCTTCTCATTCTTCTTACTTTTACCAGCAACAGAAACTCCATAATCAAGTGCATTTAGCAACTCAATATATACCCTATCTTCCTCTCTTTCCATATCAAGTGGTTCCTCAAAATATTTTGAACCGCTGAATCCGGGGTTTGTTAGAAGAAACATTAATCTTGGAGTTAATTTAACATTTGGTTGAGTAGAACTCAAGAACATCAATTCATCATTAAATATCAATACCTTTTCTTTCACAAGATGGAACACTGCTGGTTCTTCTGTTGGAATGAGACCTGCTCTGGTTTTTGAATCTGCCAAATATTCATTGTTTTGAAGAGCTTCCACTACATAATTAGGGGGTTGATTTACCTCCTCAAGTTTCTGAAATAATTCTTCATCATTATATTCGAATTTTCCAAGTTCTTGTTTTGTTAACTGACTAAAATCTTTGAGCATTTGAAGTTTTTTCGGAGTAAATTCTACCGTGGGAACTGTAGGGTGTTGAGTTTTTAAAAGCGGTTTAAAAAATTTCTCTTGTTTTCTTTCAAAGGCTTCTTCACCAGTTAGTTTCTGTCTCCGTTTCTTCTTTATCTCTTCCTGTTGCTTTACAACTTTTGAAACCAACTCTTGATGTTCTTTAAACTTTCTTACTCTTTCTTCGGTATTCATTTTCTGTATTTATTTATTGAAAAATATCATTTAATGAATTGTAAAGGTCAATGGGAAAATTTTCCTTTTCTTTGTCATTATAGTAAATGTGTTGAAATAAATCCTTTTCTTTAAATATTTCATCAAATTCTTTATTGGTATTAATACCAGTTGTTATTTCTTCTTCACTAATACTTGTATCTCTGCTTTTCATACGTTTGCGTTGAGTCTCCTCATCGATATCAAAACCGAATGATAAAATCTTAACTCCATCACCACACAATTGTTTAATAATTTGTCTCATTCCTTCAGGATTAGTTTCTAAAATCCCAAGACCATTAGATTTTACTTTATTTAACTCACTCTTACAATGTGAATATTTTGTAGAACCAAGAGAGACCTCCTCAAATATTTGACCTTCGTTCCTCAATTGCATATGTTCCTCCATTGAAATGTAGTAATAATCTTTCCCTTCTACTTCTCCTGGTCGCTTTGCTCTGGTTGTAGTACTCACAAAACGAATCATAGGGTGTTTTAAAAAAAAACTTACAATCTTTTCATTTTTACTATTCAAGAGTTTAGATTTATGAAAGTTCTTTCCTGAAGCAGATTTACCCACAAGATTAATAATATAATAGTTATCATTTATATATGTAATTATGTTTAAAATAAAAATACATCCTTTAATATCTCATCTTGTTTCACAACAATATATTTATATTTTTCAATCGTGTGTTTCATATAATTTTCAAATTCTTTTTTACTACATAACGTAGAGCAATTATCTCTCCAAAAATTATTTACATCTATTGAATTTAACTTAAATAAAATAAAAGTATTGGCATTGTTTCTTATTGAGCGTCGAGGGAGTTGAAAATATGATTGACTAAGATATATACAATTACAAGAAGAATGTCTCCCTCTTGTATAGTAGCTATCCATTACTGTTTGGTTTCTCTCATTAACACAATCATCAAAGATGACGAGGTTCTTTTTTGATTTATCTAAATCTTGAGGTGAAGGTATATCATCCGTATTATCACTGAGAATACAAGTTATGGGTTTTGGTTTCGATTTTGATTTCTGTGTATCACAAAATAATTGTATTATATCTTCAATATTATAATCATTTCGTTTGTTTTGAAGTTTAAATAAACCGATAATGTCTTCCTTTTTAAGACCTGCATTAAAACCCTGTGAGAGTAGTTGATACTCGGGTTGAAAACTAGACTTTGTAAAAATTATTAAATTATCATAATCTAAAAAATTAGAACCAAGGAGCATCTTTAAAAGTAAACAGGTTTTTCCACATCCGCTTGAACCAACTATTAGACATCTCAATGAATTTGGAATGTTTTTATGGTTATTAAATTTTATCTTATTTTCCCAAACGGGTAAAAAATCATTCATTTATATATTTGGAAAACAAGTCATCTAACTTTTTTTGAGCTATTTTAGAAACTCTATATTTTATCCTGAGTTCGGGTTTAATTTCAAAATAATTCATTATTTTATTTATATAGTATCTTGTATTAACATTTCCATTAAAATTATTTTGAATAATAAATATCATTAAACCCTTATACATTTCCTCAATACAAATAGTCTCTTCTCTTGAAAGAAATGGTGTATTATCATCACAATACTTAACATTCATCTCTCTTATTAATCTTGTAAAGTAATTCATTTTTGGTTCTAATTTAAAAGAGTTATATATATTTTTATATTTTTTATTATCATTAATTAAAATTAAATCACAGAAAATACATTGTTTATATGAACCCTCATTATTAAGCCCTATTCTATCACAAGCCGGACAATTCTCTAATTTATCATATGGAGAGTCTGGAAATTCTAAATATCCTTCAGAACTTATCATATT
Organism: Myxine glutinosa; assembly: GCF_964187855.1. Taxonomy (NCBI): domain Eukaryota; kingdom Metazoa; phylum Chordata; class Myxini; order Myxiniformes; family Myxinidae; genus Myxine; species Myxine glutinosa. Next base: position 210,775,212 of record NC_136264.1, read on the forward strand.
TATATGGTAAACTTTTACTTAAACTAAACGCAAGTTTATTCATTAATAAATACAATGTTTCAAAGCACAAAAGACAAATTTCAATCAATCTCTACTTCGGTGAAAGATATAGAAAAATATGTCAAAGATGTTAAATTGAACAAAGATAAATATGGAAATTTTTGGGTAAAACCAGTTATGGAAAATAACATGAGCCCCTCTATTTCATTTAAAGGAAGAGCTCTAACTATACCTGGAAAGACATCCATTAAAGTAAATCTAACAAAAGTTTCTCCTCTACTCCTGGCAATTTATTCAAAGCTTGAAAAAGTGATTGACCACGATACTTTGAAAAAGAATGATAAGACCATCAACAATACTCGTGGAGAAATTTGTATTTACTTTAATAATCCAAAGGGTGTAGATCTAAGTAAAATGAATGATGTTAATATTTCTGGTGAAATGTCATTTCGTTCTATGATAGTTAGAGATTATTTAAAGATAACTTTTGATATTAAAAATGTAGAGATTGAATCCGTTAATGAAAGAAAGTATATTGGTATCGATGGAAAGGTTTTTTCTGCTAATTAAATATGAGTCATTACAGCAGTGAAGATTTTACTATTTCATTGAACTCGGACGATAGTGATGATAGTATTTCATTGAACTCGGACGATGGTGATGATAGTATTTCATTGAACACAGATGATAGTTATGATACTAATAGTTTGTGCTCAAATGATAGTTATGAGAGTAGCTTTATTGATGACTCTGAGTATGATTCTGAGTATTCATGTGATAGTTATGACTTCGATGATTCTGAGTGAAAAAGTGTTTTAGTTTAAGCACAGCGATATATATAAAACGGAGCTGTAAAGCTCAAAAGTGTTTTATTTTAAGCACAGCAATATATATAAAACGGAGCTGTAAAGCTCAAAAGTGTTTTATTTTAAGCACAGTGATATATATAAAACACCACGTTTTCTCACGCTATAAATATGGTTTATTGTGATACTTGCGAGAAGGAAGTAAAATATTATAAACAACATATTCTCACCGCAAAACATACATACAACATTCTTAACAAACTTTCCCCTCTTCCACCTAAAACAAAACATTGTAAGGTCTGTAAAACAACCATCCTCAAGAAGGGGTTTAAAGCCCATCTTAAAACTAACAAACACTTGTCAAAATTGTTTACTATTAAAAACTCTGATGGTGCATTCAAAGGACATATTAAAATAAGAGTCTTTAACTTCAAACCTCCTGAACCAGAGTCTATAGTTGATGCTGTAGAAATAGTTAAACCTGCTGTTCAAACGTTGATTGAAAAAACACTAAAAGAAATGAAACCACTTAAATTTTATATGGGAGTAAAATTAGAAATGACAAAGGACGAAGGAGTTATAGATACACCATACATGAGAACTGAGCCACACTTTATATCTTCATATCAAGATTTTAAAACATCAGGAGTCTATGATGAACTTATTAAACAAGAGCAAGATGTGGATAATTCAATCGTAGGAAGTGGATTCAATATAGGAAAAATTATTTACATAGACATTCATATTCTTAAATCAGATCCTCTAAAAGCTTCTTCTTACATTGATTTACCCAGTGTTATCAAAAATAGAAAAGCAGTTATCAATATCAAAAATAAAGACAATAAATGTTTTCTCTGGTCTATTCTAGCACACTTACATCCTCCACATTTTCATGATGAAAGAGTATCTCATTATAAAAAATATGAGAATACATTAAATACGAAAGATCTAAAGTTTCCGATGACTTTAAATGATATTCCTAAATTTGAAAAGTTGAATAATTTATCAGTTAATGTTTATGGTCTAACAGAAACAAACAACATTCAGGTTTTAAAGCTTTCTGACAATTGTAAACAAACTCATATTAATCTTCTATATTTTAATTCAGACAAAAATTCACATTATACATACATCAAAGATATTACAAAATTAATAAAACCACAAGTATGTAAAAGAACAAATAAAATATATATTTGTTTGCGTTGTCTTAACTTCTTCCATACACAAGAAAGATTAGATAAACATTCAAATTATTGTGGTGAACATAAATCAACGGTAATCAACATGCCTAAAAAAGACTCAAAGATCACATTCAAAGATGAAAAGAAAACAATAAAACATCCATTTGTTATATATGCTGATTTTGAAAGTATTTTAGAAAAAATTGATACTGCTTCTCCAGATCCAAAAGAATCATACACAAATAAATATCAAAAACATACTCCTTGTGGTTTTTGTTATTATATCAAATCATCCGTTGGTGATAAATATAACAAGTTAGAGATGTATAGAGGCTCAAATACCCCAGAGGAGTTTGTGAAACGACTAGAAAAAGACTGTGTTCGATTAACCAAGATAATGAGAGAAACCAATAAACCAATGTCTTTAACAAGTAAAGAAAAAAGGGAATTTATAAAAAACAATGTCTGTCATATTTGTGAGGAGAAAATTGGTAAAGGTCTAAAGGTTAGAGACCATTGTCATCTCACTGGTAAATATAGAGGTCCGGCTTATCAAAGTTGTAATATTAATTATCAACTCCCCTCTTTCATTCCTGTCTTTCTTCATAACAACGCTCATTATGATACACATCTATTTATCAAGGAACTCTCAAAGACTTCTGGAAGTATCTCAGCAATTCCAAACATGGATCAGAAATACATTTCATTCACAAAAACAATTCACACATCTCCTATTACTCATACTAGGGCATGCCCGTACTATATATATATCTAAAATTATATCCCCCCCCCTCTATTTACATGAAATGGTTTGGTCCAAAGCGAACGGCTTGCGAGTACGGTGACAATCCCCCCCCTCTATTTACATGAAATGGTTTGGTCCAAAGCGAACGGCTTGCGAGTACGGTGACAATCCCCCCCCCCCTCTATTTACATGAAATGGTTTGGTCCAAAGCGAACGGCTTGCGGAGTTTGGTAAAGAAATCGCCATAGCGTGCACAAACGCGCAGGAAAGCGAAAGAATCGCAAATTAGTTTTAATTAGTTTTAAAACATAGTTTAACGCCAACATAGTTTGCCAACGTGAAATAAATGAATACGCTCTCAAATGTGCCGTCCGAGGCAGAGTCTGTTCGCCACGTTCGGCACACGTGATAGCTCGCTGCTCTCTGATTGGTTGAATCGTTTTTTGGACATAGCTCGGTAACTACTTGTCCGATTAATTTCAAACCTTGAAAAGGCACATCCTCGGGTCCCCAGCAATATACCTGGCAAGTTGCAAGTATATCGGACCCGTGGTTGTCGAGAAACAGCGGTCACAGACAAACAAACACACACACAGACATACACACATACACACACACACACACACACACACACACACACACACACACACACACACACACACACACAGAGATTAGTGGAATTATAGATAGAACAGATTTCTTGATACATTTAAATTCATGGCAAGTCCATTGGCTAACTTGGTTCAAAATCTAAAAGAGTTTCCATGTCTTTCAGAGTATTTTTTAGATAAAGATTTTCTAACACAAAAGGGAATTTACCCCTATGACTATATGGACTCATTTGAGAGATTCAATGAAACAGAACTTCCTTTAAAAGAAAATTTCTATAACAAATTAAATAATAGTCATATATCTGATAAAGATTATGTACACGCACAAAATGTTTGGAAAAAATATAACATTAAGAATCTTGGTGAGTATCACGATTTGTACCTCAAAACTGATGTGCTTTTGTTGGCTGATGTGTTTGAGGCTTTCAGAACAATCTGTCATTCTGGATATGGATTGGATCCTGCTCACTATTACACTGCTCCTGGATTGGCTTGGAGCGCGATGTTAAAAATGACAAAACAAGCTTTGGATTTGATAACCGATGTTGATATGCTTTTGATGATTGAAAAGGCAAAGAGAGGAGGAATTTCACAAGTCTGTTCAAAGAGATATGCTAAAGCAAATAACAAGTACATTCCAAATTATAATCCATCGGTAGAGAGCTCCTACTTGATGTATTATGATGCGAACAACCTGTATGGCTGGGCAATGTCTCAGGCTCTTCCTTATGGAAAACTTAGATGGGTAAAGGAAAAAGATTACAAAAAGGTTTTACAAGATGTATGTATCTCTACACAAAAAGAATTGAATGATTCAAAGGTTGGTTATTATTTTGAGGTCGATTTGAAATATCCAGAGGAACTTCATAACCTACACAAAGATCTCCCATTTGCTTGTGAAAAGGAAAGTCCAAAGAAGGAGTGGTTAAGTGATTATCAACAATCATTTAATATAGGTGAATCAACAGAAAAATTACTTACTACATTATATAACAAGAAAAATTATGTTCTACACCAAAGAAATTTACGACAATATTTATCAAAAGGTCTAAGAGTAGAGAAGATCCATAGGGTTCTAAAGTTCAATCAAAGTCATTGGTTGAAGGGGTACATTGATTTTAATACACAAAGAAGAACAGAGTCAAAAACAGATTTTGAGAAAGACTTTTATAAATTGATGAATAATGCGGTCTTTGGTAAGACCATGGAAAATGTGAGAAAAAGACAAAATATCAGACTATCAACATCTTGGAAACAAGCATCAAAATTAATTAATAGACCGAGTTTTACTAGAGCTGAGGTCTTTACTGAGAACTTTTGTGCGATCCATTTGATTAAAGAGAGTTTTAAAATGGACAAACCTATTTATATTGGAACATCAATTCTTGATTTATCAAAGTCATTAATGTATGATTACTTTTATAATAACTTGAGGAAGAAATATCAAAATGATGTTCATCTACTTTATATGGATACAGATAGTTTTATTTTGCAAATTAATACTGATGATGTTTATTCAGACATGAAAAAGGACATTAATATCTATGACACTAGTAATTACAGTCCAGAGGGTGAGTTGTTCTCTTCTAAAAATAAAAAGGTGATTGGAAAGTTTAAGGATGAATTAGGAGTAAATGTCATGAGTGAATTTGTGGGATTGAGGTCTAAGGCTTATGCTTATAAATACATTGTGAATAACGTTGAAAAAACTGATAAGAAGTTAAAAGGCATAAAGAAAAATGTCATTAAAGAAACAATAAACTTTAAGGATTATTATAACTGTTTAACAACAAAGAAAGAAGAGTTTAGAAAGATTAATGGAATAAGAAGTTATAAACATAAATTATATTCAGAAGAGGTGAATAAGAAAGCATTGGGGGCTTTTGATGATAAGAGGTTTATTTTAGAAAATGGAATTGATAGTCTCCCTTATGGTTATATAAGTATATAAGTGATAAGTTAAAAAGAGGGGTTAGGGATTTTAACGGGCTACCGCCGCCTTTTTACAATTATATAAATGATAGAACCAAGTACCAACCAGACTAAAGAGTGGAGGTGTAATCAACCTTGGTATATAAATGGTAAACATAACGAATGTGAAAAATATCAAATAGGTATAATTGAAAAGACAACTGGTAAAAAAATTTACAAAACAAATAAGAGAATTAATTTAAATACCGGTGAATTGGGTAAAAAAGATGGAAATATTTTTGAGTGGACGGAAAACTTTGATGGTTGCCAGGAAAATATATACTTTAATTTAAAAATGGTATGTGGCACTGGAGGCGCTCAAACAAGAACATTGAGGGAGGTTTACCATTTTATCTTAGCTCAGTTAAAATATCTTAATAAAGAACCAAACTCAAACATCTTTTTTGTTAATATATTAGATGGTGAAGAGAGTGGCAAGAGAATTAAATTATTTCCCACGCATAAACAAATATTTGTAGGATCGATGTTTGAGTGGGTCAAAGATGATTCACCAGATGATATTAAGAGTAAAAGGTTAAAAGGTCCATAAGGTCAGAAGGATCACAGGTTCACACAGAAGGACCATTGTTTAAGTGGTCTAATGAATAAGGATAACATGTCAAAAGGTTAGAAGGTTCGTAAAGAACAGGGTGAGAGAAATAGAGGTGTTTAGGGGCAATGAGGGAGGGGAAAAATTAACATGTAAGTCAATGGGAAAAATGAGAGTGTCCCAGAAGCAACATATATACACTACTTCCATCACAGCTACAAATAGTAGTGGACTTAGTACTGACCCTGATGCACTCCCACCTTCACCTCAAACTCACCCCTGTTCCCGTCCTTCGTCCTTACAGCTGTGTGCGCTCTTTTGTACATTGCCATCACTACTCTGATCAACCATTCCTCCACTCCTAACTTCCTCAATGCCCATGTCACTACTTGGCGTGGAACCCTATCGAATGCTTTCTCCAGATGAACAAACCCAAGAAACAACTGCTTCCTCTTCTCCATGTACTTGTCCTGCAACTGCCTCACAATAAAAAGCACGTCTGTCGTTCCGCTTCCTGGCATAAATCCAAACTGCATTTTGTCGATCTTCACTTTCTTCCTTATCCTCCTCTCCAACACCCTTTCCAATACCTTCATTCCATGCTCCAATAACTTTATCGCTTGACATGAGCCACACTCTAGAGGGTCACCTTTCCCCTTGTGTAGAGGGATGAGGGTACTCAGTTCCCAACCCACTAGAATGCGGCCTTCTTTCACCACCAGATTACAGACGTCTGTCATTCTCTTCACACCCCAACTTCCTGTTGCCTTCAACATATCTCCCACAATTCCCGTCGGCCCTCCTGCTTTTCTACTCTTCATTGCTTTTATCGCTTCCTCAACTTCCTTCTCAGTTATTTTCTCTGCCGGTCCTAAAACTGGGTTACTCTCTATATTGCCACCCCATTCATCCTCTGCATTCAACAGCATTTCGCCTTCTGCCACTCCTTGACCTTCTTCCTCTTCTCATCAATCCTCTTTCCAACTTCATGATTCAACCACCATGTTTCCGAGTGTCTCTGTGGTCCATTTGTCCATCCACATACCTCACCAACGGCTCCCAACAGACTATCTTTCATTGACTTCCAATCACTTTCAAGCTCAACCACATCGTCCTCTACCATACTCAGCCTCTCTTTTAATGCTTTCCCAACCGCTGCCTCTTTCAACCTCCACACCTTCATTCTCGGTTGGCACTTCACCCGCCGAGCTCTCCTCACACCTTTCACCCTTATGTTGCAGACAACTAAGTGGTGCTGTGAAACAGCCTCCTCCCCCAGGATCACATTTGTGTCCCTGAGGTTCCCCCTATCTCACCTACGTACCATCAGGTAGTCAACGGTTGTCGTCGACCCACCTGACGTGTGTGTAATGAGCTTATTATCCTCTTTCTGGAACTGAGTATTACAAATCAACAAACCAGCTCCATCAGCAAACTCCAAAATCCTTTCACCTTCTCCATTCCTCACACCATATCCGTAACCCCCATGAACTCCCTCAAAACCGTCCATTCTCCTTCCCACATGTCCATTTAGGTCTCCTCCTACCACAACAACTTCCTCAACTTTCACGTTTTTCATCAGCTTCTCTATCGCGCACCAGAACTTGTCCTTCTCTTCATCGCTCCGAACGACCCGCGGAGCATATCCCGAGATGACGTTCACCAAGAGTTTTCCAATCATCATTTTCACCATCATCAACCTTTCACTCACTCGAGTCACACTCACCACACTGTCTACAAACTCCTCAGAAAACAGGACACCAACACCATGCATGCCTTCCGGGCACCCTTGCCACACAAACTTGTATTTCTGTCCCTGCCTACCCTTCACCATTCTCACACCACTTCCCTTCTATCTCGTCTCCTGCACACAACATATGTCCACTCTTCTTCTGACCAATACTTCCACCACTTCTCCTGATCTCCCTGTCATTGTCCCTCCATTCCATGTCCCAAACCTCAGAAACCGATCTCCACGTGGGGCATCAGACGTTTTGTCGTCATAAATGGAGTGATTTCCACCCCTGCTTCAATTGGGTTCCCCACCTTGAGTTTTGACAGGAGGGAGTGGGGTCCCCCACGGGGTACTTCGGGCTGTTCCCTGCCCATATGTAATTGTAATTGTCATGGTTCCCTTTTTGAGGCAATGTTTTATAGCCGGATGCCCTTCCTGACACCAACCCTTTTAGTTGCCTCATACGACACGCAGGGATACGGTGTACCTATTCTAAACCAGGCTACACAGCGGGGCCATGGGCACCCCCCCCCCGCCCCCCACTCTTCAACACACAGTATGCCAATCCAGAAATGCAATGCAAATTCAAAACAGTGGAATAAATGCAAATCCTTTGCTCAAGATCAAGAAAAAATACAGGGTTTATCACCAAGGAATAGATAAATCATAAGGAAAATAAATCCCACTGATATGCAGTGGCAAAGATCAAGTAATTGAAGAAGGACAGACAGGTGACAAGACAATACCAACAAGACAATTAAACGACCCACCCGGTAACGCTAGCTAATCCCAAAGGGGAGGAAGGGGAAGCAAAATAACAAAGGAATATTCACCAGGATATAAAGAAAATAATGGGTAAAATAAAACCGGGAGAGGAGGATGGAAATGCAGGCCTGCTTCAGGTGGCGTTCCGGCTGCCTCGCCCCAGACACATGTCCTGAGGGTGGCACCTCACCTACACTCTTCTCTTTCTCAGTGGGTGTCCTCAAACTCCACGAATGACTTGCCCAGAGCAGTTTCTGCAAAACCATGAAGTCGCACGTTGCCTCCAGTTGGCTCAGACGATACTTGACGAAGAGCAAACGCTTCTGCTCCCTCTCCCACTTTTCCTCACGATCCCACGTCCACCGAGAAAACCTTCCTCCACCCTAATATCTCCGGCACCTACTGTGCCTCCAACAGGCAGCCCTCGGAGAGATTAATCAAATCCTCAAAAAGCTCAGACAGGCTGAGTTTCTCGTCAAAACTTGGATCGCATGTCGTGCGTTCATTTTCGCCTTCCTCCACCGTCCCGATGCACTCTTCTTCCTTTCCCCTCCTCTTCTTTCTTTTTCTCCCAAAAATTATTTCTCTATTCAATTATGTAGAGCTCCGGTGGGAGGGAGAAGGTCAATAAGCAAGATCTTTGTTTTTTTTTAACAAAATAATAAAAAATAAAGTCGAAAGGGAAGGAAGAAAGAAAAGAGCTAATCTGGTTTCACAGCTGGCCCGGAATTTCACATAAGATACACCCCAACGATCACAGCTTCTCATCATTGCAAGCCCAGCCCCACGAGTGTACCATCATTAAACTATCTACCCCATGAGTGTAACACTTATACACCACCCATGTTAAACATTTGGTCCGAGTGAAAATAAATTACTATTTTCCCATAAGTTGGAATTAATTTGAAGCAACTTTTGCTGAATTTTTTTTTCTCTCCAAGCGTCGTTTCTGTGTTTCTCAGTGGGACAGACAGACAGACAGACAGATGGCATTAGCATATTATATAGATACAACACCAGCACATCGAGGCAAATGGTCCAAGAGCTAGGGTACCTTTTGTGCAGCGTCTGACGCCAAAAGGTTTGATCAACTTTTGTAAACCAAAATTTAATGCAGATTCCAGAAATCAATTTCTTATGTGCCGCAAATGTTGCCGTTTGGGTGAAAAATGCGTTTTTTTGTTGTTATTTTTCTATATTTTGGCAAAATCTAAAATTATGCTTTAATTCTAGACATCAATTTTACTCTCTGCTATATGGTCATGTGAGGTATCAAAATAAAGCTACTGACCTGGAGATCACTCAAGAACACAAATAATTTGAAATTAAAATATAGTTGCCATGGTAACAGCCATTTGAGTGGCTCTGAAGTCCAAAAATATCAATTTCACGCTGTAATACATTGTACATTTTAATGTGGAATCAGAAGCCAAATGGTTTTAAAATCATTTCTAAATCATAATTTTATGTATAATCTGAATATCAATGTCTTACAAGCTAGACATGAAGCCTGTTGGGTGAAAATCACATTTTTGTTGGTTATGCGTATTACACAGAAAACTCTGAAATTGGGTGTTAATTCTAAATACCATTTTATCATCATTTTTATTCGCATGTGAGGTATCAACATGAAAGTATTTACCTACAGGCCACCCAAAGATAACATTAATTTTATATTGAGAAAAATATTGCGATGGTAACCATGATTTGATTTATAGGAGATCTAAAATATTGTTACAGATCGCGGACAGATGTTATATTGACCGAGCGGTGGTGTATTACCGCGACCTAACAGGATCCCTGACTCACCCGATTCACCCAGGACTTTGGCCGGATCGCACCGCAGCTGCTCAATGAGGGGAAAAGACGAAAACGACGCAATGTAAAGAGGAAAACAAAGGCCAAGAAAGGTTTGGAAATACGACTGAATTTATTGACTATTTACACACAAGCAAAAAGAAAGCAGTCACGTTTATTTACAAGCACATAAGACGCAGGTGACACAGGGAAAATACTAGCTTATAGTTATACAGACTTAACTTATTCCCAGGACAGAACAAACAAAGACACTGACTCACGCGGGGAATGACAGGAATGGCAGGAGGTGGATGGCTGGAGGTGAACGCTTGGTGGAGCCAACGCGGAGCTTGGTGGAGCCTTGGTGGAGGTGAACGCTTGGTGGAGCCAACGCGCTGGTGGGGGGGCTGGCGTGACGGGTTCTCTCCTCCTCACGCGCTCTTGCTCTGATGACCCAGCTCTTTGTGACCCTCCTTGTCTCAGCTCAAAGTGCATCTCTTCTGGGAACACCCCCGCCGTGGGTTATATAGGCCCCGCCCCTTAACCTTTTCGAACCTCCCCCAAACGTTCTCCCCCCACCCTCTCAAGCCAAACCCCTTGTTCATGGTTGGTCGAGTGGGGCTGGCTCACTCCTCCCCTCTCTGACGAGGTGGGGACCCGCCTTCCTTCCCCCAACCCTGCCTCGTGGTCAATGGCGGATGAAGGGAAAACCGCCCAACATGCAGTTGGCAATGCGAATTGCAATTGACGGAAAGGGGGGAATGGAAGTGTTGGGAGTGGGAATGAAGGGAATCTATCTCTTTCACTGGTGCAATGGAGTATTTCAATTACTGGGAGACACAGCCTTACTCTAAAAACACATAATAAGAGATAACTATCAAACAGAGGTATTCTATTATTTGGCTGACGTGTATGCTTGTGGACTAATTATTGGATGCCCTTTCACCTTTACACAGCTCCGGAGGTAGGGGGGCGCAGAATAAACAATAGTAATAATAGTACAGCACACAATCAAGAAAATATACAGTCCTCATCTCCGCAACACTGCACCCTCCTCCTCTTAGGCACGTCCCGGGCCTACAACTTTTATTTTTAGTGTGACACGTAGGTGTAGTTCCCTCTACTTTTAACCTGACCCTGAGTGCGACAGTTTTAAAACATAAATAAATGTGTCCCGCTGCTCCATTGCACCCTGCCTAACAGACTTACGCCCACAGTTAACCGAATTGCGGAATGGTCTTCAAACTATACACTGACGGTGGGAAGCATTATTTACAATGACGCTATTTTTATTTACAAACTAACCCAGGACCTGTGATTGTTCTTTCTGGGGGGGAGACAGTCTGCTCTGCATCGACGCACCATGAACGCACCCAAAAACGCACCAATACAAGCACCCAAGCACCAATCGGTGCAGTCACCATTGTTCAAGAGTGTTCAATGAATAAAAATAAATTCAACAACCCCTAACCCTGCAGGTGGTCTCTTGCTCTTCGGCTCCCTCTGCTGGTTATTATTATTTTCCTGGTGTTGTCATCTTCCCTTGCTGGCGGCCTATTTGCAATAAAAGAATGCACCTAACGTGTCCGTGTTTATTTTATTTATGGCCCACAGGGCCGACTACGTGTGGTTCACCTGTGGGGCATCGGTGCCCTGTGGCCAAGGTCCGCCAGCAAGATTTCGGGCCCTCATGGCCGGTTCCAGCAGAGGGGCCATGCCCCAACCCATGGGATCCATAGGTGGTGCTCGGCCACAGACATGTGGTCCATAATGTGGTGCATCGATGCAGACAGCTGGTTCTGGGAATTTCGGGCGCACAATGGCCGACCCACGCACGCTCCCCTCGGCACCCAGTGGCGCACAGGTCATGTGGGAGACAAAAGGGGAAAGACAATTGAGCGAGGGGTAAGGTCACAAGGGTACACATCAATAAGGCAATGCAAGGCGAAATGCGTACGGAGGGCGAAGTGAGAAAGCTCGTCCCTACCGTACGTCACCCCCCTGTCACCTACCCTACCCTTGCCCTTACCCCATATGTACAAAAATCTACACATTTACAAATTCGTCACTACTGTCACGTCTTCCCCATATTTCCCCTATACCAAATTCGTCTCCACAATCCCTCTACTTCAAAATTTGCCATCACCAAATTCATCATCAATCCTCATAAGGAGGCAGAGATGGAACATCAAAGCACAATGTCACACCCACATCATGATGCGTCTCACCATCCAAACATTTGCACAGTAAAAATAACTAAACATGGCATGGTGCGGAGTACCTGTCACCTCAGGTGAGTGGATGCAGATGGTGCGAGGAGACTTCATCCTAACTACTTTCTAAATGACATTAACACACTTTACACTACCCGGGGTCTCTCCCTGCCAATCCATTGGCCAGCTTACACTATGGGTTCTAAAAACCAATTCCCATTGACCAAACTGTGGTGCTTCTCAATTTGGGGTCTCACTCCCCCGATTCACCTCCCGGTGCCCTCGCACAATTTCTGGGCTGCGACGTGTAGCTCTCCCAGCAGGTCTACCCACCTGCACACCTCCCCCACTGCAGTTGCCACCCGAGCTTACCTAGCTCCTCACCCTAACCTAACTAACTGGGGCAGGCCCTCTCCTGGCTCTGTCACCCCCTGGTGCCCTCTGGCACTGGGCTACCCGGGTCCGTCCTCCGGATCCTCGGGCCCCATCCACAACTACCGGCTCCCAGAGCCCACCTGCGGCCTCACCTGGCCGACATCCTCACAGTGGTGGAGTGCCCAAACCAACTACACACACTAACAGGCTACACGCCCAGCCATTTCCACAACACTAATGCACCCATCCAAATACCATTCTTTCACCTCGCACCACAGATGCCAATATCCAACCACAATTTACCTGTACCCTCTACCTAACACCTACACTACCCGCCCCGGGTATCCGTGATGGGGGTCCACTCTTCCCCCATTCACACCTTCGCACCATCCACTTCACTCCACAATTTCCACCATACTCACTCCACCACCATCCATTCCAATACTCCATACCATTTATTCCATACAACCATTTATTTCACACAACCATTCTCCATTCACCTGTTGTTGCACACCTGTGCAATCACACCTGGTGCCACCTGCACCATCCTCCTCTTCCTGGACCAGTTGGTCAACACAACACACATCACCACTACTCCCTCATACACTGTTCCACACACCTGTTCAGTTGCACACCTGTGCAATCACACCTGTTCAATTCTCACACACAAGGCATCATCTCATCTATCTACTCCCCTCTGAAACTTGCGCTTCCCAGTCGTCCCTTTAAACTATTGCGCTCCCTCGTCATTATAATCCACACTAAACTACCTGCGTCCCCACTACAGGTATCAGTCACTAACTAAACTTAACGTTACCTAATGTCATCTTCGCTAGATCCCTATCAATATAACCAAACCCTCCCTGGCTCGGTTGTCATAGCCACCCCATAAACTATTGCGCATTTGCCCCCACGTCTGTGAGGGATGGTGGATTTGCCATCCCACCACATCGGGGGTCTCACTATCAATTTGGCCCACCAAATTTCAGCCAATTAAAAATTTTCCATTTACTGCCAATTCTACTCACTTTTCTAAATTTCGTATCAAATCACTATCACTATCACCATCACCCGTCTACTTATTAGGTCCTCTCGGTGCGCCAATTCACATCTACAGCCCGGCTTCGTACAGCCGAGCAATGAACGCGGGTTCTTTTGTGCCAGCAGCTGGATACGTCCCGCATTCGGTGCAGGGACGGGGGCTTACCCGTGCCGAGATCCCACTCACCACCTCGGCGCGTAGCCATCCAATTGCCCGATCTCGACCTGCCGGCCCGTCTCAATAGAAAGTGGTCGCCATGACGACCCTTCCTATCGGCCTGCCCGCTCCGCCTAGTGGAGCCCGGACGCGGCCGTTCCAAGCGAGGCACAGCGTGGATCGCGTACGGCGGTTCTTTCGAAACCGCCGTAGTTCGGATCCCCGCTGGTCCTCGCGGGACGCGAAGCTGCCCGACGCGCACCGAGGGCCCGATTCGGCTATAAGTCGTTCTAACCTTTAACCCGGTTACCGTCGATGCTTCACCTGGATGCTTACATGCATACGCTACCCCTTGCTTGCTCATACCTTTCCTTACACACCCAGGTACCCTCATTCCGCTCACCGACTTGGTCACACACCTGACCACCGAACACCTTGGCACACATTCGTCGCTCGCACACCTCACCAACACACCTCTTCGTGCCCCCTCCTTGGTCACCTCCTCTGTGACAATCACAGGTGTGCTCTCACTCGCACACCCAACCACGTGCCTCACTACCAATTCCAGCGTGCATTCCCACTCACGCTCTACCATTCCAGGTGTGCATCCTTCCATTCCAGGTGTACATCCTCTCTCACCTGCCACAACCAACTCACGCTCCGTGTCACTCTCACTACTTTCACCTCCATTCTTGACAGCGCACTCTTTCCTCATGCACCCGTCCGTTACACACCTTTCTCGCGCACACTCTCCTGTTACATCCTCTGTAACCCTCACCACAGGTGTGCATTTTCTCGTTACTTCCTCTGTAACACTCACCACACCGCGCTTCCATGTACCCCCTCGCACACGCGCTTCGACCAACTCACTCTTGACGGCACACTCACTCCTTGGCGTGCACTTTTTCCTCACACACCCCATGGTCGGACATTCTCGCACACCTCTTTTTTCGCACACCAGACCTGTCGCACACTTCACCAACGGCCTCTCACGAACACCCGGATCCAAACCAATCCCCAAGCCGACTGAAGCTTTCCTCACATCATATACATTGCCACTCACCTCCGTACCTCGTCGTCGCACCTCCTTTGCCACCTGCAAACTCTTTATTCGGTTAGTGAGCATCACATCATGAGTTGAGCACCGACCTTGCACATATTCCATCACCTCCTCCTGGATTTCTCTTTTAGTTTCTGTCCGTCCCTTCTTAATTTCACTCACCTCTTCTTCCACTTCCTCTAATTTTTGCTTCACCTCTTTTATTTCTCGGTGCGTCTCCTCAAGTTCGTCCTCTAAGGCTACCGTGACCGTCTCTATGTGCATCCTCACCTGCCGGTCCTTTGTCTCCATTATCTCTGTCACCTCGTCCACCCTCATTGTCAGTTCCTCCCGTACCATCTGACATTGCCTCTGCGTCGCTATTAATTCGTTTTTAATTTCTTTTTGTGTCGCCTTTAACCCTCCTAGTACCGCAGTGTTCTTTTGAACCTGCTCCACTAGTTCTTTTTGTCCCTCCGTCAGCTGTTCCACCTCCTCCATCAGATCTTCTATTCCCCCTTGTAACTTTGCCGTATTATTTCTCACCTCTTTCTCCATACGCTTCTCACCTCGCTTTACCTCCTCGCGTAGCCCCGAAACCTCCTCACCCACACCTCGTCGTATCTCCTCCTTCATCTCCTCCCTTTCTTTTGTAGATGCCGTCCTCATCTGTCCCAATTCATCCCTCTGAGCATCCAGTTTGGTTTCTACCCCGATTTTTACCTCCTCTATCTGCTCTCCCATTTGTTTAATTTCTCGGGCGGATTGCTCCCCTATCTCCCGCAATTTGCCTTCCATCCTATTTTCTAACCCCATTAACCCATTTTTCATCCCCTCTATCTGATTCTCCTGGGCAGCCATTCTATTTTCCACCCCCGTTAACCCATGTCTCACCTCTTTTATCCCGTTGTCTAACCCCTCAAAATTATTGTCTAACTTCCCAAATTTCTTGTCTAACTCCTCAAAATTATTGTCTAACTTCCCAAATTTCTTGTCTAATTCCCCGATTTGATTTCCTAGTCGCTCCCCCATTCTGTTTTCCATTTTCTCACTATCAGCCCTCCTTCTGTCTTCCATTTCCTCCATTTCCCTGGCTCTTTTTTCGTTGTCGCACTTCGACTGTGCCATGTATTCGCTAAACCGTGCCATGAACTGCTGCATGTCAAACGGCTGCATGTTAAAGCCCGTTGATACAGCGGGCTCGGCTACCGCGCACTCATGCGAGGCGCCTTTTTGCGCGCCTGAAACCTCGTGCGTGAGAGCGCCATTTTGTGCACCTGATACCCCCTCAACCGCCTCCTCATTGCTCCCCTCCATTTGATCCTGGGTTACTCCTAACCCCTCCTCTAGCTCTCCCACCGGCATCCCGTCGCCTTGACCAGCCATGGCGCGATTTCAAAATTCGGGTTTTGCTTTAAAACAAAACAAATTTCGTCCGCTCCAAATTTTGACCAAATTTTTTTTTAGATGTTTTAAAAATTTGGTTCGGGCCCCGAATCTCACTCCCAGACACCAATTGTTACTGCCAATAGTACAATTGGTGTCCAAAATTTGGGCTAAATAAATTTAGTCCCAGGTCCGAATCCCACTCCTGACACCAATTGTTACAGATCGCGGACAGATGTTATATTGACCGAGCGGTGGTGTATTACCGCGACCTAACAGGATCCCTGACTCACCCGATTCACCCAGGACTTTGGCCGGATCGCACCGCAGCTGCTCAATGAGGGGAAAAGACGAAAACGACGCAATGTAAAGAGGAAAACGAAGGCCAAGAAAGGTTTGGAAATACGACTGAATTTATTGACTATTTACACACAAGCAAAAAGAAAGCAGTCACGTTTATTTACAAGCACATAAGACGCAGGTGACACAGGGAAAATACTAGCTTATAGTTATACAGACTTAACTTATTCCCAGGACAGAACAAACAAAGACACTGACTCACGCGGGGAATGACAGGAATGGCAGGAGGTGGATGGCTGGAGGTGAACGCTTGGTGGAGCCAACGCGGAGCTTGGTGGAGCCTTGGTGGAGGTGAACGCTTGGTGGAGCCAACGCGCTGGTGGGGGGGGCTGGCGTGACGGGTTCTCTCCTCCTCACGCGCTCTTGCTCTGATGACCCAGCTCTTTGTGACCCTCCTTGTCTCAGCTCAAAGTGCATCTCTTCTGGGAACACCCCCGCCGTGGGTTATATAGGCCCCGCCCCTTAACCTTTTCGAACCTCCCCCAAACGTTCTCTCCCCGCCCTCTCAAGCCAAACCCCTTGTTCATGGTTGGTCGAGTGGGGCTGGCTCACTCCTCCCCTCTCTGACGAGGTGGGGACCCGCCTTCCTTCCCCCAACCCTGCCTCGTGGTCAATGGCGGATGAAGGGAAAACCACCCAACATGCAGTTGGCAATGCGAATTGCAATTGACGGAAAGGGGGGAATGGAAGTGTTGGGAGTGGGAATGAAGGGAATCTATCTCTTTCACTGGTGCAATGGAGTATTTCAATTACTGGGAGACACAGCCGTACTCTAAAAACACATAATAAGAGATAACTATCAAACAGAGGTATTCTATTATTTGGCTGATGTGTATGCTTGTGGACTAATTATGGGATGCCCTTTCACCTTTACACAGCTCCGGAGGTAGGGGGGCGCAGAATAAACAATAGTAATAATAGTACAGCACACAATCAAGAAAATATACAGTCCTCATCTCCGCAACAATATGTTTTGTAAACTGTGGTACTGGTATCCTCATATTAGATAATCCACATTTTTGACAAATATGTTCATTATTTTACTAGATCTTGAGATATGTCAATGGAAGCTTATTTCTTGTGTGATGATCTGCTCTTTGTTAATAATGAATCCCATTACCATGGCAACCAATCACATGCAATATATTTCATAACAACATATTGTTATGTCGGTAGGGTAAAACAATATCTAGAGTCAGGTAGATCTGAATAGGTACCATGCTTCGTCTGTCGCGATAGGGAATCTGCCTTGTAATAAGTTCTGTGTTTTAGTCCGGGTTGTCGGGTTAAGATGTCTGCTTGTGAACATACCAGGATGTTCGGGTGTTAGATAGTGTAGGGATTAAAGATAACTGCCCTTGTGTGTCGTACCTGGTAATCAAACCTTTGTCCCTTATGGCAATGCATACCCATATAGACACTTAGACAGGCCCTGTAGTGCACACATTAATTAAATTCCCTTCCCTGACAATGACTTCGGAAGAAAACAGGCAAGAGGCTAGTTCGGGCCACCGCCGTATGCGCCACAGCCAGCTACACCTCCGGCAGGCCTAGGAACATAGAGTGACACGAGCTATCACCATGCTACCGAGGTTGGCATGTCCGATGACCGCACTCGTAGACGCCTGCTTGCTGACAGAAGACTGACTTTCCAAAATGCCAGAGACACCGCCATTTCCATGGAAAGTGCTGAACGCAACGCTACAAGCATCGGTGCCACTCGCTCGTCTGGTACCAGCCCTGCTGTGAATCGGTTGGATCATGATCAGCCAAAACGTTGGAACAAGGCTCCTCGTCAGAAGCCAGTGCAGTCTCAAACCCACAACAAATGTTTTCAGTGCAACGGAAAGCACCCTCCGGAGACGTGTCGGTTCAAAGATGCGACCTGCCATTTCTGTTTGAAACTGGCCATATTGCTCCAGCTTGAATCACTCGCAAATCGGGAAAAGAGAAAGCTGCTGACAAGAAGATTCATCAGTTTATCGGTTCGGAGGAACCTGAGCTTGGCCAGGTGAGCTCTGTTTCCGACAACTCAGAATCGTATGACCTGTTTCATATTGATTCTCGCAATAAGTGGGACCCTTTTCTTGCCACTGTTGTCGTCAACAATCGACCATTGCAAATGGAGGTCGACACTGGTGTGGCTGTCTTGCTCATCAGCCGTGCTGTTTTCACAAACCTGTGGAGTGATGCTGACCGACCCCACCTGAAACCTACAACCTATGGACTCTCCACCTACACAGGTGAGAAGATTGTTCCCTGCGGTACATGTGACGTCATGGTGGGCTATGATAACCGCGAGTTTCACCTACCCCTGATCGTCATTCCTGGAAAGGACCCTTCCTTACTAGGCAGGATCTGGTTGAGCATAATTCAACTGAAGTGGAAAAGCATTCATCAACTCTGGGCAGCCAACGTTTCTCCTACCGCAGCATACACACTCAAAAATGTGCTGGATACGTACCCGGATGTCCTCAAGGATGAGCTTGGAACCTTGAAATGACATATGACTAAACTTAGTGTTGACCAGGATGCCAATCCTATATTTTGCAGAGCTCGCCCAGTCCCTTTCGCCCTGTGGGAGCGGATTGACAAGGAACTGGATCATCTTGAAAATCTTGGGATCATCGAGTAAATTCAGTATGCCAAATGGGTGGGGCCCAACGTTCCGGTCATGAAATCGGACCAGTCCATCCGCATATTTGGAGATTATAAAATGACCGTGAACAAGTGTTCTTCATTGGATAAATATCCAATCCCGAGGATCGAAGACCTCTATGCTCGTCTCACGGGAGGCAAGACTTTTACTAAACTCGATCTCAAATCCGCCTATCTACAGCTCCGCTTGGACGAGAATTCGAAACAGTATCTTACCATCAACACACATCGTGGGTTGTACAGGTACCACCGACTCAGTTTTGGAGTGAAATCTACACCTGGCATTTATCAACGTGTCATGGACAGTTTGTTTGCCGCCGAACGCAACGTTGTTTGTTACAAGGATGATATTCTGGTTACTGGTCGTACGGATGCTGAACATCTACAACACCTGGATAGAGTTCTGAAGAAGATTTCGGACTCTGGCCTACGGTTGCGTCGAGACAAGTGGAAGTTTATGGTGCCATCGGTCACGTACCTGGGTCATACGATTGATGCCGAGCGTCTACACCCGACAGATGAGAAAGTCTGAGCTATCAAGGATGCTCCTGCTCCACGAGACGTAACCGAATTGAATCCTCCCTCGGTTTCATTCAGTTATATGGTCGTTACATCCCGAATGTGACCGACGTTTTGGGCCCCCTTTATCGGCTTTTGAGGAAAGGAGTCTCCTGGAGCTGTGGGTCCACTGAACAATCAGCATTCCAGACCTCCAAGGATCTGCTCAAATCGTCCAATGTTCTCGTTCATTTTGATCCAGAGAAGGATCTTGTGCTGACATGTGATGCCTGTCAGTATGGAGTGGGGAGTGTATTATCACACATGATGCCTGATGGTGCGGAAAGACCTGTTGCATTTGCTTCCAGAATGTTGTCCCTAGCACGAGAATAACTATTCCCAACTTGACAAGGAAGGATTGGGACTCGTTTTTGGCGTCAGCAAATTTCGCCAGTACCTTCTTGGACATCATTTCACGATTCGCACTGATCACAAGCCGCTGATCAGTCTGTTTGGTCCAACTAAGGTGACGTCTGATACACTACCGCCCAGGATCATCCGATGGTGCCTGTTTCTCGCTGCTTATGACTACACCATATGTTATAAGCCCGGTTCATCTATCACAAATGCAGATGCCATGAGTCAGTTACCCCTTCCAGAATCCGTTGATGATTCGTCTACACCAGGATCCATTATCGCACTGATGGATCATCTGGAAGATTGTGCTGTCGACGCCGGCCAGATCCGCACCCATACTTGACAAGACCCCTTCTGTCCAGAATTGTCCAGGCTGTGCAGCTTGGATGGCATTTGCTACCTGAGGGTGACCCAGCTTTTGCAGCTTTTAAAGCACGTAAAAACGAACTCAGCATGGAAAATGGTTGCAACATTGCGGACAGGTGGTATCTGTGCCTACGTTAGCACATCATGTGCGGACAGACAGACAAACCAAATGGAAGCATCTCAAAATGCAAAGGCCATGTCCGCATCCACTTTGTACTCAAACTAAACTTGACGAAAACGAGTTTAAATTGTTTTTACATTTTATTAATTTGTGTTCTACATAAAGAGGATAATAAGCTTGTTACATACACGTCAGTTGAGTCGATGACAACCGTTGACTACGTGATGGTGCGTAGGCGCGATAGGGGGCACCTCCGGGACACAAAGGTGATCCCAGGGGAGGAGGCTGTTTCACAGCACCACTTGGTTGTCTGCGACATAAGGGTGAAACGTGCGAGGAGAGCTCGGCAGGTGAAGTACCAACCGAGAATGAAGGTGTTGAGGTTGAAAGAGGTGACAGTAAGGGGGGCATTAAAAGAGAGGCTGAGTAGGGTAGAGGATGATGTGGTTGAGCTTGAAAGTGGTTGGATGTCAATGAAAGATAGTCTGTTGGGAGCCGTTGGTGAGGTATGTGGATGGACAAAAGGACCACCAAGACACTCGGAAACATGGTGGTGGGATGATGAAGTTGGAAAGAGGATTGACGAGAAGAGGGAGAAGTTCAAGGAGTGGCAGAAGGTGAAGGGTACGGAAGCAGAGAAAGCAGAGCATGAAAGTTATAATGCAGCCAAGAAGGCTGCAAAGAAAGAGGTAGCAAAGGCGCAGGAGACATGCAGGAAAATGTTCGGAGAATGTTTGGATTCGGAAGAGGGTCAGAGAGCGGTATTAAGGATTGCAAAGCAGATAGCGAAAGAGAGGTGTGATGTGATGGGGGTGAGTTGCTTGAAGGATGAAGTGGGACAAATCGTTGTGGACCCAGATGGAATTAAAGGAAGATGGAAAAGATATATGGAAATGCTGTTGAATACAGAGAATGAATGGGATGGCAACATACAAAGGTAACCCAGTTTTAGGACCGGCAGAGAAGATAACTGAGAAGGAAGTTGAGGAAGTGATAAAAGCAATGAAGTGTAGAAAAGCCGGAGGGCCGACGGGAGTTGTGGGAGATATGTTGAAGGCAGCAGGAAGTTGGGGTGTGAAGAGAATGACAGAGATCTGTAATCTGGTGGTGAAAGAAGGCCGCATTCCAGTGGATTGGGAAGTGAGTACCCTCGACCCTCTATACAAGGGGAAAGGTGCCCCTTTGGAGTGTGGCTCGTACCGAGCGATAAAGTTATTGGAGAATTGAATGAAGGTATTGGGAAGGGTGTTGGAGGGGAGGATAAGGAAGAAGGTGAAGATCGACGAAATGCAGTTTGGATTTATGCGAGGAAGAGGAACGACAGACGCGCTCTTTATTGTGAGGCAGTTGCAGGAGAAGTACATGGAGAAGAGGAAGAAGTTGTTTCTTGGGTTTGTTGATCTGGAGAAAGCATTCGATAGGGTTCCACACGAAGTAGTGACATCGGCATTGAGGAAGTTAGGAGTGGAGGAATGGTTGATCAGAGTAGTGATGGCAATGTACAAAAGAGCGCGCACAGCTGTGAGGATGAAGGACGGGAAAAGTGGTGAGTTTGAGTTGAAGGTGGTGGTGGGAATTATCTCGCGAGATCTTGTCGGGGCGGTCACGGTTTTTCGAAGCTGTTCCACGATCTTCACGCACGCACAAAGTTAAGTAATTGTTCACAATTGTATTTTTGTCGAAACTGTATTTATCTTACGTGTGTGTCCCTATAGTGTGTTCCTCGGAAGATTCTTGATGTTAATCTTTCATACCTGTATAAAATAGTCGAGTATTTCGTGCCACGCGGCCTAGTTGTTGAAGCTTCCTACCTTGAGGCTTGGATCTCTCCGGGCATCCAAAGTGAAGTTATTTTTCCATTCGTGTGTTTGTCAAATTTCAACTCGTTATTTTATCGTCTATGCGTTATTGTTTGTTTATAGTTCGTTTTGGTTTGAATTTCCTGTAACTCATAATTAATTAAGCATGTTCTGTTTGCTCCGCGTATGCGGCCTTGTACCCTGAGGCTACCCCCATCGGTGGTTGTTAACTTAAGTTTCCTACTTCGCATTTTGCTTGATTCGTAGATTTTTCCCTTCTACCCCGAACGTAATACTCTTTGTCTAACGTTTTAAATCCCCACCCCCCAAATAAACCCCCCCCCCCAAAAAAAAACCAAAAACATTTATTTTCCTTTCTCCACATGTGCTGTTGTCTTATCGTGTACTTCTGTCCACGTGTGCTGTTCGCCCCGCCCCCATTATCTCCTTGCCATCCACCTTTTGCCCTGTTCACGTGTCTCGTGGTTGTCCCTCTTGGCCCTCTCCCCGTTGGTATTTTGTGAATATAAGATTGTTCTTCACGGTTCTGTTTAAATATTATTTAAATATGTTTAAACTTTCCCCTGCAGTGTTTTATTCAGTGGTATATTACAACACGCTGTTTTTCTCCTATTTAAAAAGCTTTTTTTCAATTTCCTCTCCAACTCATTTCACTTCAAAAAAAATAAATACAATCTCTTATACTTCTCCCTCACTACATGTTCTAAACTCACATTCATTCCATCCCTCCTCCATCGTTCTTAATCGTATTGCTAACTTGAAAATCACAATAAACCCAATTTGTTATCAATGTTCGTCTTTCTTTAATCATCCACTTTCTGAACTCCCCTCTTGCCCCTCCCCTCCAAATCCCCCCCTTGCCCCTACACTCCGAAACTCCCCCCTTGCCCCTCCACTCCTAAACTCCCCCCTTGCCCCTCCCCTTCAAATCTCCCCACATACCATTCCTCTCCAATTCTCCCTCCTCCCCCCTCCTCCTCAACGCTGCCTCCTCCCCACTTTGTCTCCCTTCTATCTCATACCTCCACCTCCCCCAACCTTCTACTTTCCTCTGACCCCCCCCCCCCTCAAACAACCCCTCACTGTGCCTCATCCCATCACAATCAAACCTTTCGTCCTCCTCATCCTTCCCTTTCTTGTAACTCTTCTGTAATCTCTGACACTCTATCAACTGCTCTCCCTACCTCCCCCTCTCATCCTTCATCTTACCCTACCCCTCCCCTCCCCTGTCCTGTACCCAATGCTCCCCCTCTCTCTTCATTAACGGTATGGACCTCAAACATCCGGGGCCTTCACTCAAACCTGACTGATCTCTCCATACAGGTTGCTTCTGACAATCCAGACTTGATCTGCACAACAGAAACTTTCCTCCTTCAAGATGTCTCTGATTCCTTAATATCTCTTCCTGGTTACTCCCTCCTCCAGTATGATAGACCTGAGCCTCGTCCTGGTGGAGGGGTTGCTATCCTTATCAAAAACTCTCTTCCTCACTCTCCTTGCACTGCCCTCTCTCCACCCCACCCCCAGGAGTACCTATGGCTACGGCCTCCTCTCCGCTCCCACCTTTTGTTCATATGTGTTCTGTACCGTCCCCCAAACAGTGATGACTCCATTTACATTTCACAGTCTGACAACATGGACCAACTTCTATCCACTCATCCCAACTCTCTCTTCCTCATATGTGCTGACTTCAACTGTCATCATGCCAGCTGGCTGGGTGTGGGTTCCTCTCTCACCAGTCATGGCACCTCATATCAGCAAAGGACTTCTGTGACTCACTGGGATTGACACAATCTGTCAATTTCCTGACCCGGATCTCAGCCAATGGAGCATCTTCTCTTCCAGACTTGGTTATGACAAACTTCCCTTCAAATGTCTGCTGCTCTTCTTCTGCTCCAATCGGTTCTTCTGATCATGTGCTTGTCAAAGTGGACATCTCTCTGGCCATTCTCAGAGAGCCTCCTCAGCGTCGACGAGTCTGGCATTTCACTCAGGCCGACTGGCACGGTCTTCAAGAAGCCATCAATCATCTGGACTGGTCTCCCATCTCTACTGCCTCTGACATCAATTCTTCCTGGGAATTCTTCCAAAGCAAACTGCTCTCTCTCTCATGCACAGATTTATCCCATCTCGTCTTCAGTTGTCTTACCCTTCCTCCCGTCCATGATACACTGAATCTTGTGGTGAGGCAGTTGCCCTGAAACAACTTACCTTTGCCTCTTGGATGGCAAATCCAACTGAAGGCGATCTCAGTTCCTTCCACCAAGCTCGGAACAAGTGTGTGTCTACCCTCAGGAGTGCCAGGAAGCACTATCTCTCCACACTCAAGAATGAACTCTCAAACCTGTCTCCTTCCTCCAAATCCTGGTGGCGTCTGGTCAAATCCGTTTCTGGTGTTTGTTCCTCCTCCATCCCCTCCCTTACCTCAAAAGGCTACACAGTTGACACCGCACGTGACAAAGCCGAATGCCTCAACTCTGTGTTTGCCTCAAAATCTTGTGTCCCAAACCCATCTCTCTCTGTTCCCACCTTACACAGGCGAACCAAACTGCTCCTGGACTCTGTGTCCTTCTCTCCTGACAAGGTGGAGAAGTTTTTGTCAACCCTCCACTCTAATACTGCAACTGGACATGACGGCATCAGCCCACGGGTCCTAAAATCCTGCTCCGCCGCTTTTTCACTCCCTCTCTCTGTTCTTTTCACCCTCTCTTTTGCTCAAGGTCATCTGCCAGCTGCTTGGAAGTCAGCAAACATTACCGCTTTCCACAAAAATGTGCAAAAACAGATCCTTGCAACTACAGACCAATCAGCCTGCTCCCAATTATCAGCAAAGTCATGGAATCCATCATTGCTTCGGATATCAAATCCTTCCTCTTCTCCAATGGCTTGATCTCCGATCATCAATTTGGATTCAGACCAGGTCATTCTACTCTGGACATGCTGCTTCTGCTGTCTCAACAATGGTTGGAGGTCCTCAATGCCAAACAGGAAATCAGAGCTGTCTCCCTTTTTTTTTTTTTCTTTTTTTTTTTTTTTTTTTTTTCTTTTTTTTTTTTTTTTTTTTTTTTTTCTTTTTTTTTTTTTTTTTTTTGGATACAATATCGAGGCTCGTGAAAGAGCGAACATTAATCACATGAACACACAGAAAGACAAACCGACACATAAAACATATAACATAGGGAGCGGTAGACAAGATGGGGAGAGAGGGGGAAGGACACAAACACAACATTTGAGAGCAGGGACCGAGAGACATGGAGACATCGAGAGATCTGAGAGAGGGCGAGGGCTTTGGGGGGGGGGGGCGTGGGAAGGGGGCAGTGGGAGAGGTATAAAACATATGGACACTGCCAGGACTTCCAGGAAAGAAGTTGGAATTTCAAACAAGGTGGATCTGGGGTGAATTAGCGGGGGTAGAAAAGATCAAGGTTTTGGATGGGGGAAGATAAGAGATGGTGGTGAACAGCTGTTTTAAAGACCTGGAGGGAGGAGTGGGATTGAAGGGAGTGAGGGAGTTTGTTCCAGAGGCGGGAGAAAAGAGGAATGAAAGAGTGAAGGTGAGCGGAGAGCCGAGATTTCGGCAGTTTAACCATCAGAGGGTTGCTGGCAGATCTTGTGCGACCTGTAGGAATATTTGGGGGACAGAGCACAGAGAGAGCTGGGGGAGCAAGGCCGGAGAGGAGTCGGTAGAAGACAGAAAGACCACCTACCTGCCTGCGGTGAGTGAGTGAAAGGCCCTCAGAGATAGCTTCATCGCGGGAGATTCCAATAATTCTGAAAGCTTTGGTTTCAACAGCGTGAAGCCGAGCTAGGTGTGAGGCAGGAGCACCGGCCCATAGGGGAGAACAGTATTCCATTGAGCTGCGGATGAAAGCCTTGTATGTGGTGAGGAGCTCAGGTGTGCCGAGGAAGGACTTCGCACGACGGAGGATGCCCAGTCGGCGACTGGCTTTGGAGGCCAGCTTGGAAATGTGGTTTTCCCAAGAAAGATCATGGCAGATAGTGAGACCCAAAATCTTGAGCGACAGAACTTCTTGGAGAGGATTGTTGAGAAAGTAGATGGGAGGGTTGTCCAGTCGATCTTTTCGGAGAGACATAGTAAGAGTGTGAGATTTGTCAGGATTGAAAGACATGTTCCACTTGTTTGACCAGTCTGTGATTTTGTCCAGGTCTTCAGAGAGTGAGGAGGCAGCAGACTGCCGATCTGAGGGAAGAGGAATGGAGCGGCAGAGAGTGGAGTCATCAGCAAAGAGATAGAGAGGATTTTCGAGAGAGTCAGAGAGATCATTGATGAAGACCAGAAAAAGCACGGGGCCCAGAACACTGCCTTGGGGAACTCCAGCCTGAACAGGAAGAGGAGATGAGAGAAACCCATTCAGGGCCACACGTTGACGACGACTAGAGAGGAAGTCCGCCAGCCTGGCACCCAGCTATCACGTGCCTTCAATACGGTCTGGCACCCAGCTCTACTCATCAAACTCTCCTCCTATGGTATCCATGGCAATCTCCACGCATGGCTTGCGGACTTCCTCTCTGGTCGTAGTCAATGTGTGGCCCTGAATGGATTTCCCTCATCTCCCCTTCCTGTTCAGGCTGGAGTTCCCCAAGGCAGTGTTCTGGGCCCTGTGCTTTTTCTCGTCTTTATCAATGATCTCTCTGACTCTCTGGAAAATCCTCTCTATGTCTTTGCCGATGACTCCACTCTCTGCCGCTCCATTCCTCTTCCCTCAGATCGGCAGTCTGCAGCCTCCTCACTCTCTGAAGACCTGGACAAAATCACAGACTGGTCAAACAAGTGGAACATGTCTTTCAATCCTGCCAAATCTCACACTCTTACTATGTCTCTCCAAAAAGACCGACTGGACAACCCTCCAAGCTACTTTCTCAACCATCCTCTCCAAGAAGTTCTGTCGCTCAAGCTTTTGGGTCTCACTATCTGCCATGATCTTTCTTGGGAAAACCACATTTCCAAGCTGGCCTCCAAAGCCAGTCGCCGACTGGGCATCCTCCGTCGTGCGAAGTCCTTCCTTGGCACACCTGAGCTCCTCACCACATACAAGGCTTTCATCCGCAGCTCAATGGTGTACTGCTCTCCCCTCTGGGCTGGTGCTCCTGCCTCACACCTAGCTCGGCTTCACGCTGTTGAAACCAAAGCTTTCAGAATCATTGGAATCTCCCGCGATGAAGCTATCTCCGAGGGCCTTTCACTCACTCACCGCAGGCATGTAGGTGGTCTTTCTGTCTTCTACCGACTCCTCTCCGGCCTTGCTCCCCCAGCTCTCTCTGTGCTTTGTCTCCCAAATTTTCCTACAGGTCGCACAAGATTTGCCAGCAACCCTCTGTTAAACGGCCAAAATCTAGGCTCTCTGCTCACCTTCACTCTTTCATTCCTCTTTTCTCCCGCCTCTGGAACAAACTCCCACACTCCCTTCAATCACACTCCTCCCTCCAGGTCTTTAAAACAGCTGTTCACCACCATCTCTTATGTTCCCCCATCCAAAACCTTGATCTTTTCTACCCCCGCTAATTCACCCCTGTTCCACTTTGTTTGAAATTCCAATTTCTTTCCTGGAAGTCCTTGCAGTGTCCATATGTTTAATATCTTTCCCACCCCCTCCCCCTCCCCAAAGCCCTCTCCTTCCCACAGATCTCTCGATGTCCCTGCTCTCAAATGTTGTGTTTGTTTCCTTCCCCCTCTCTCCCCATCTTGTCTACCGCTCCCCATGTTATATGTTTTATGTGTTGGTTTGTCTTTCTGTGTGATTAATGTTAGCTCTTTCACGAGCCTCGATCTTGTATACAAAAAAAAAAAAAAAAAGGTGGGAGTGCATCAAGGGTCGGTACTAAGTCCACTACTATTTGTAGCTGTGATGGAGGTGCTGGCTCAGAACGTAAAGGAGGGTTTACCATGGGAGTTGTTGTATGCAGATGATCTGGTGTTGATTGCGGAAAGTATGGATGGACTGAAGGAAAAGATGAACAAGTGGAAGGAATGTATGGAGACAAAAGGTCTGAAGGTGAATATAGGAAAGACGAAGGTGATGGCAAGTGGTAAAGCATGTGGTGAGGTGGAAATAACTGGGAAGTGGCCCTGTGCTGTGTGCAGGAAGGGTGTCGTAGTGAACTCCATTCAATGTACAATGTGCGCTGAGTGGGTTCATCAAAAATGTAGTGGTCTGAGAGGGTCATTAACCAGTGTGGCAGCTACATTCAAATGTAAGGTGTGCACAGAGGAAGCTGCAAATGGAGGAAATGTTGAGTTGGATCTTGGAGACGGCATGAAGCTGGAAGGTGTGAAAACATTTTGCTACCTCAGAGACATGCTGAATGGAGAAGGTGGATCAGACTCGGCAACGGTTGCTGGAGTGAGATGTGCATGGAAGAGGTTTCGGGAACTGAGTGGCGTGCTGATGAGGAGGGGAGTGTCGTTGAAGCTGAAGGGAAAGGTGTATGCTGCATGTGTGAGAAGTGTTATGATTTATGGGAGCGAGACATGGGTAATGAATGTAGAGCAGCAACGAAGGCTGGAAAGGGTGGAAATGCGAATGGTTCAGTGGATGTGCGGAGTATCGTTGAGAGAGAGGAAGACAAATGATGAATTGCGAAAGATGATGGGAATACAGGCCGGTGATTGATGCTGTGAAGAGGAACAGGTTGAGATGGTTTGGTCATGTATTGAGGAAGGATGAAAGTGACTGGTTGAGAAGAGTGAGGGAAATGAATGTAGTAGGAAGTAGAAGACGGGGCAGACCGAGAAAGACTTGGCTAAAGATGGTGGGAGAAGAAATGCGGCCAAGGTAGTTAACAAGGGGAGATGCAGAAAATAGGGCAAAATGGAGAAGATTGTCATGGGGACCGCAAGGCTAACCCTCGCTCTGGCAGGGAAAATGGCCTTAAAATGCATGCTGTTGTTGTTGTTGTTGTTGTTGTTCTCCATATTCTCATAAAGGTTTGTATAAGATTTTCTGACAAAAGCTCAAATGGTAAAATTGTTATGGCTTGGACAGACGCACTGAATCTCAATGGTAAATAAAAAAATAAACACGGAAGCGATTAAAAAAACAGTTCATCTCATGCTTGACGCGCTGCAGTGGGGCAATAAGGGCTATTTATCGTCACAACGACTTTGTCCTTTCACATTTTATTTTTTGTATAAAAAGTCGAGGCTCGTGTAAGAGCTAACCCATTAAACGCAAAAAACATAAACGGACACATAAAACATATTGTTACGGTTTTTAGAACCTTCACTTTGTAAATTTAGTATTAAAATTTCCTATGTACATTTCCCCTTTAATTGGCTGTTAATTGAAATGAGTGCACCGTAGCTAGTCCATATACAAGCACGTAGGCCACCATAGAACCTTTCTATAGTTATTTCTGTATTCTATGTCAGTATAAGGCTCTGTCTCCCACTAGTTGACTCTGCATTGCACCGAATCAAATAAGATAGATCCCCTTTCAATTGCCCAAAACCTCCATTGCCGACCGCATTGCCAACCGCATTACCAACTACACCAGCCCTCCATTGAACACGCGGTCAACTCGGGCAAGAAGGGTGTGGCCCCACCTCATCATCAGAGGGAGGAGTGAACCAGCCCCGATCAACCAACCAAGGATGAGGGGTTTGGCTTGAGAGGGCGGCGAGAGAACGATCGGGCAGTTTCGCGAACGTTCCAGGGTGTGGCGATATATAACCCGTCACGCGACACCCCCACCGAGAGATGAGTGAGCAGTCCACCGGAGTCCAGTTGAAGAGGAGCTGGGATGCGCGTTTGAACCAACCGCAGCTTTGAGTCCACCGCAGCTGAACCAACCGCAGCTTTGAGTCCACCGCAGCTGAACCAACCGCAGCTTTGAGACCACCGTAGTCCAGCCCCCCTGTGACACGCAGCTTCGACCCGCTGCTATGCGGGAACTGGATTGCGGTGGCATCGGTGGCATCGGTGGCCGTCGAGGTCGAGCCCGACGTCCCGTGCGGGAGCAAGCTCCAGCTGAACCTTCCTCCCCTTCCAGCCATTCGTTCCTGCCTTCATTCCCCATTTGTGTAAGTCTGATTGTCGTCTGTTTTGTGTGTCTTGTCCTGGGGTATAAGTAAGCTTGTATAGGTAAGCTAGTATTGCACTGTGTCTGCTTCTTCTGTAAATTATTTTCGTATTTTTCCCTCTTCCTTGGTTTCTTTGGTCTTGTACATAATAGTTAGTAATAAATCCTGTTCTTCCTACCGTGCCTTCTTTCCTTCACATCCGTTCGTCCTTGTCTTTTCCACATTGAATACCTGTGGCACGATTTGGCCAACGACTAAGAATCGGGTCTAGTTCTGTTTATGGTTCGAGCCGCGGGCTGCCATCCGCTCGGCAAATAACATCTCGTCCGCGGTCTCGAACGAGGTTGCTCACCTGCCTCTCTGGAGGGAGCTGGGCAGCTTCAGGACTCACGTCGGTCAGTCACAAACAAGGGGATTAATCCCCACTTGGTAAGGGGAAAAAGGGCCGATGTTGAGATCCGCAACAATTGGTGTCAGGAGCGAGATTCGGACCCGAAGTTCACTTAGCGCACTCAAAATTACGAGTGACCAAAATTATATTTAAAACATCCTAAATTTAAAATCGTGCCATGGATGGTCAAGGCGACCGGATGCCGGTGGGTGAGATAGAAGGGGGGGTAGAGTCGACCCAGGACCCCAGGGAAATGTATATGGGGGAGAGAGAGGAGGAGAGCAATGGTGATGTGGTTGCGGGGGTATCAGGTGTGCAAGATGGCGCCCTCGCGCACGAGGTTGCAGCGGCACCAAATGTCGCCGCGCCCGTGACCGTAGCAGCGCCGCCAATGAACTGGGACCTACTCATGCTGCAAATGCAGGCCTTCATGGTCAAGGCGGATGAGGAGAGGGAAAGCAACAGGGGGCTGGGAAACCAAATTGTAGGATTGGAAAGCAGAATGAGGGACGAAGCGAGGGGTACCAGTGAGCAATTGAGAGACAGGTTAAGTAATATGGGAAGTCAAATCGGGGGGCTGGAAGCCAAATTTGAGGGTTTAGACAGTAAATTTGAGGGTATAGGCAACAAATTTGAGGGGTTAGACAACAAATTTGAGGGGTTAGACAATGGGATGAAAGGGGTGAAGAATGGGTTATCGGGGTTAGAAAACACAATGGAAGGCAAATTGAGGGAAATAGGGGAGCAATCCGACCGGGAAATTAAACAAATTGGAGATCAAATAGAGGAGGTGAAAATCGGGTTAGAAACCAAATTGTATGCCCAGAGGAATGATTTGGAACAGATGAGGGCAGCATCTACCAAGGAGATGGGGGAAATGGGGGAGGAGATCAGACGAGGTGTGGGCGAGGAGGTCGCGGGGGTACGCGAAGAGGTTAAGCGAGGTGAGGAGCGTATGGAGAAAGAGGTGAGAAATAGTACGGCTAGGTTACAGGGGGGAATAGAGGATCTGACGAGGGGAGTAGAGCAGCTGACGGTGGGACAAAAGGAATTAGGGGAGCAAGTGGAGAAGAACACTGCGGTAATCGTGGGGTTGAAGGCGACACAGAAAGAGATTTAAAAAAAAGAACTCATAGCGACGAAGAGGGAATGTCAGATGGTACATGAGGGGTTGACAAAGAGGTTGGGCGAGGTAACAGAAGCAATGGAGATGAAAGAACGGGAAGTAAGGACGCACATAGAAACGACCAAGGTGGCATTAGAGGAAGAAATTGAGGGGGCGCACCGGGAAATGAAAGAGGTAAAGCAAAAATTAGAGGAAGTGGAAGAGGGGGTGAGTGAAATTAAGAAGAGATGGAGGGAAACTAAGAGAGAGATAAAGGAGGTGATGGAATTGGTGCAAGGTCTGTGCTCAAATCGTGATGATATGCTTACTAACCAAATAAAGAGTTTGCAGGTGGCGGAGGAGGAGCGAAGACGAGGAGCCGAGGTGAGTGGCGATATACTCGGAAATGTATATGGTGTGAGGGGAGATTCAGTCAGCTTGGGTGTTGGTTTAGACCCGGGTGTTCGTGAGAGGCCGCTGGTGAAGTGTGCGACAGGTACAGAGTGTGAAGGAGGAGGTGTGCGAGGATGTGTGTGTGAGGTGTGGGGTGTGTGAGGAAAAAGTGCACGCCGAGGAGTGAGTGCGCTGTCGAGAGTAAGGGTGAATGTGCGACCGAGTGTGGTGGTGAGAGTAGTGAGAGTGACACGGAGCACGAGTTGGTTGTGGCAAGTGAGAGAGAATGTACACCTGGAATGAAAGGATGCACACCTGGAATGGTCAGCGCGTGTGGGAATGCACACTTGAGTTGGTAGTGAAGCACGTGATTGGGTGTGCTGATGAGTGCACACCCGTGGTTGTCACAGAGGATGTGACCGAGGAGTGGGCACGAAGAGGTGTGTTGATGAGGTGTGTGACCGACGAGTGTGTGCCAAGGTGTGCGGTGGTCAGGTGTGTGACGAAGTCTGTGAGCGTAACGAGTGTACCTGGGGGGTGTGTAAGAGAAGGTGCAATGACGGAGTGTATGGAGACACCTGGATGTGTGAATAAGGGACGGAACGCGTGGTGTGAGCATGCAAGTGAAGCATCGACGCTAAACGGGATAGCGGTTAGGTCGACTTTTAGCCGAAGCGAGCCCTCGGTTCGTGCCAGGCTTTGTGTGCAGCGGGAACCAACGGGGATCGTAACCATGGCGGTTTCGAAAGAACCGCCGTGCGGGATCAACGCCGGGCCTCGCTCTGCACGGTCGCGTCCGTGCTCCGCTAAGCGGAGCGGGCGGCCCGGTAGGAAGGGTCGGCACGGCGACCCCTTGTGGTTGAGGCGTTCCGGCAGGGCGAGATCGGGCCATCGGGCGGGAGACCGGACGGCTCCGCACCGAGGTGGACCTTGGGATCTCGGCCTGAGCAAACCTGCTTCCCTGAACCGAATGCCGGACGGATCCAACCGCCGGCAACAAACCACCCACATTCATTGCTCGGCTTTGCGAAGCCGAGCTTTGGAAATGTAACGACGCACCGAGGCTCAAGTTAAATGACATTTGGTAGGGATAGGGAATTTGTAATTGGCAAAATTTGATTGGCAGATTGATGATTGGTAGAATGATTGGCAGTGATTGGCAAATTTTGATTGGTTGGAATTTGATGGCAAAATTGGTAGTGAGAGATCTGCCATCCCTCACAACACGGGGCACATGAGCTATAGTTTTATGGGGTTTGGCAGTGAAAACTAGCCAGGGAGGGTTTGGATAATGTATAGGGATCTAGAGAAGATTGACCATAGGTAACTGGAGATTTAAGTAGCAACATTATACAGGTAGTGGGGACGTAGGTAGATTAGTTTGGATTATATCAACGAGGGAGCGCAATAGTATAAGGGGCGACTGGGAAGCGCAAGTTTCAGAGGGGAGTAGTTAGATCAGATGATGCTGTGTGTGTGTGTAAAAGTGTATTCAGTAGCGTATTGTGAAAAGTGTGGGTGAGTGTATTGTATTGAACTAGGGCATGCCCGTACTATATATATATCTAAAATTATATCCCCCCCCCCCCCTCCATTTACATGAAATGGTTTGGTCCATTCGCAAAGCCAAAGCGGACGGCTTGCGAGTACGGTGACAATCCCCCCCCTCTATTTACAAGAA
Organism: Myxine glutinosa; assembly: GCF_964187855.1. NCBI lineage: Eukaryota > Metazoa > Chordata > Myxini > Myxiniformes > Myxinidae > Myxine > Myxine glutinosa. The sequence goes on from NC_136264.1 coordinate 210,809,435, forward strand.
ATGGTTTGGTCCAAAGCGAACGGCTTGCGAGTACGGTGACAATCCCCCCCCCCCCCTCTATTTACATGGAATGGTTTGGTCCAAAGCGAACGGCTTGTGAGTACGGTGACAATCCCCCCCCTCTATTTACATGAAATGGTTTGGTCCATTCGCAAAGCCAGTAACGACCACAGAACCCCCCCCCCCCCCTCTATTTACATGCAATGGTTTGGTCCAAAGCGAACGGCTTGCGGAGTTTGGTAAAGAAATCGCCATAGCTCGGTAACTACTTGTCCGATTAATATGAAACCTTGAAAAGGCACATCCTCGGGTCCCCAGCAATATACCTGGCAAGTTTCAAGTATATCGGACCGGTAGTTGTCGAGAAACAGCGGTCGCATACACACACACAGACACACACACACAGAGATTACTGGAATTATAGATAGATGAAGAAGCCTGGGAGGAAGGAGGGTGCAGGAAGCACCAGGTGTGATTGCACAGGTGTGCAAGTGAACAGGTGTATGGAGCAGTGTATGACTGAGTAATGGTGATTGTGTGTTGTGTTGACCAAATGGGCCTGGGAGGAAGGAGGGTGCAGGAGGCACCAGGTGTGATGGCACAGGTGTGCAAATACAGGTGTATGGAGATTGGTTGTATGGAATACATGGAGTATGGAATGGATGGTGTGGAGTGAGTATGGTGGAAACTGTGGAGTGGAGTGGATGGTGCGAAGGTGTGAATGGGGGAAAAGTGGACCCCTATCACAAATACCCGGGGAGGGTAGTTTAAGAGTTAGGTAGAGGGAGTAGGTAAATTGTGGTTGGATATTGGCATCTGTGGTGCGTGTGGAAGAATGGTGTTGGGATGGGTGCATTAGTGTCGTGGAAATGTCTGGGCGTGTGGCCTGTTAGTGTGTGTAGTTCAATTGGCACTCCGCCACTGTTAGGATGTCAGCCAGGTGAGGCCGCAGGTGGGCTCTGGGAGCCGTTAGAGTTGTGGATGGGGCCCGAGGATCCGGAGGACGGACCCGGGTAGCCCAGTGCCAGAGAGGGCACCGAGTGGGGAGAGCGCCAGAGGGCCTTCCCCAGGTCGATAGGTTAGGGTAAGGAGCAGGTACGCTCGGAGGCAACTGCAGTGGGGGAGGTGTGCAGGTGGGTAAACCTGCTGGGAGAGCCACTCGACCCAGTCCTGAAATTGTGCAAAGGCACAGGGAGTTGAATCGGGGGAGTGAGACCCCAAATTGATGAAGCACCACAGTTTGGTCAATGGGAATTTGGTTCTTAAAACCGCATAGAGTAAGATTGCCAATGGGTTGACAGGGAAAGACCCCGGGTAGTTTAAAAGTGTGTTAATGTCATTTAGAAGGTAGATAGGATTGGAATCTCCTCGCACCATCTACATCCACTCACCTAAGGTGACGACGGTGCTCCACGCCATGCCATGATTTGTTGTTTTTATTATTTTTGTGCAAATGTTTGGAATGTGAGACGCATCATGACGTGTGTGTGACATTGTGCTGATGTTCCATCTCTCCCTCCTTATGAGGATTGATGATGAATTGGTGATGGCAAATTTTGGATTAGTGGGATTTTGACGAATTTGGTATTAGGGGAAATATGGGGAGGACGAGACGGTCGCGACGGATTTGTAAATTGTAGTGTAATGTGTAGATTGTTGTAAATATGGGTAAGGGCAAGGATAGAGTAGGTAACAGGGGGGGTGACGTACAATAGGGACGAGCTTTTCTCCGCTCGGTCTCCAGGTGCACCTCACCTTGCATTGCCTTTATTGATGTGTATCGTTGTGACCTTATCCCTCGCTCACCTGCCCTCTCTGTCTTCCTTCCCCGACCCATGGATCGTGCTCTCTGGGCACCGAGGGGAGCGTGCGGGAGTCCGCCATTGTGTGCCCGAACCCCCGCAACCAGCTGCCTGCATTGATGCACCACTTATGGACCACATGTCTGTGGCTGGGCACCACTCATGGACCCCACGGGTTGGGGCATGGCCCCTCTGCTGGAACCAGCCACGATGGCCCAAGATCTTGCTTGCGGACCCGGTGAGGTGGCACCAAGCCCACAGGTGAACCACCCATAGTCGGCCCCAGTGGGCCATAAATAAAAAATGGACACGGTTGTGCACTTTTATTTCCACCAAATAGGCAGCAAAACACGAAGATCAGAATGACAACATCAAGAAGAACAATGGCCAGCAGAGGGAGCCGAAGAGCAAGACCACCAGCAGGGGTTTGTTTTGTTTTTATTTTGAACTGTGGTGACTGTGCACTTACTGGTGCTTTATGGTGCTTTCTGGTGCTCTTTATTGGTGCTGGTGCGTCGATGCAGCGCAGGCTATCTCCCCCCCCCAACCCCCCCCAAAAGAACAATCACAGGTCCTGGGTTGCGTTTTGTAAATACAATCAGCGTCACTTGTAAATAATGCTCCCCACCGTTCATGTTTAGTTTGAGAACCATTCCGCAATTCGGTTATCCTGTGGGCGTGAATCTGTTAGGTAGGGTACAATGCAGCAGAGGGACATATTTATTTGTGTTTTAAAACTGTCACACTCAGGGTCAGGTTAATTGTAGAGGGAACTACACCTACGTGCCACACAAGGTTAAAGTTTTGTCGGCCCGAGACGTGCCGTGAGGAACGAGGGTGCTGTGTTACGGTTTTTAGAACCTTCACTTTGTAAATTTAGTATTAAAATTTCCTATGTACATTTCCCCTTTAATTGGCTGTTAATTGAAATGAGTGCACCGTAGCTAGTCCATATACAAGCACGTAGGCCACCATAGAACCTTTCTATAGTTATTTCTTTATTCTATGTCAGTATAAGGCTCTGTCTCCCACTAGTTGACTCTGCATTGCACCGAATCAAATAAGATAGATCCCCTTTCAATTGCCCAACACCTCCATTGCCGACCGCATTGCCAACCACATTACCAACTACACCAGCCCTCCATTGAACATGCGGTCAACTCAGGGAAGAAGGGTGTGGCCCCACCTCATCATCAGAGGGAGAAGTGAACCAGCCCCGATCAACCAACCAAGGATGAGGGGTTTGGCTTGAGAGGGCGGCAAGAGAACGATCAGGCAGTTTCGCGAACGTTCCAGGGTGTGGCGATATATAACCCGTTACGCGACGCCCCCACCGAGAGATGAGTGAGCAGTCCACCGGAGTCCAGTTGAGGAGGAGCTGGGATGCGCGTTTGAACCAACCGCAGCTTTGAGTCCACCGCAGCTGAGCCAACCGCAGCTTTGAGACCACCGTAGTCCAGCCCCCCTGTGACACGCAGCTTCGACCCGCTGCTACGCGGGAACCGGATTGCGGTGGCATCGGTGGCCATCGAGGTCGAGCCCGTCGTCCCGTGCGGGAGAAATCTCCAGCTGAACCTTCCTCCCCTTCCAGCCATTCGTTCCTGCCTTCATTCCCCATTCGTGTAAGTCTGATTGCCATCTGTTTTGTGTGTCTTGTCCTGGGGTATAAGTAAGCTTGTATAGGTAAGCTAGTATTGCACTGTGTCTTCTTCTTCTGTAAATTCTTTTCGTATTTTTCCCTCTTCCTTGGTTTCTTTGGTCTTGTACATAATAGTTCGTAATAAATCCTGTTCTTCCTACCTTGCCTTCTTTCCTTCACATCCGTTCGTCCTTGTCTTTTCCACATTGAATACCTGTGGCACGATTTGGCCAACGACTAAGAATCGGGTCTAGTTCTGTTAATGGTTCGGTCCGTGGTCTCGAACGAGGTTGCTCACCTGCCTCTCTGGAGGGAGCTGGGCAGCTTCAGGACTCACGTCGGTCAGTTACAAACAAGGGGATTAATCCCCCCTTGGTAAGGGGATGAAGGGCCGACGGGGAGATCCGCAACAATATCATAAAGGGAGCGGGGGACAAGATGGGGAGAGAGAAGGAAGCACACAAGTAGAACAGTAGGGAACAAGAACATCGGGAGACCTGTGGGAGGGAGAGGGCTTGGGCAGAGGGATACACAGTGTAAAAAAATTGACACTACTAGTAATTTCAGGAATGAAGTCAGAGATTTAAAGAAGTGGATTTGGGGTGTTTTAATGGGGGTATAAAAGATCAAGGTGTTGGATGGGGGAAGATAAGAGATGGTGGTGAAGAGAGAACAGACCTGGAGGGAGGAGTTGGATTGAAGAGAGTGAGGGAGTTTGTTCCAGAGGTGGGATAAAAGAGGAATGAAAGAGTGAAGGTGAGCAGAGTCTTGATTTTGGCAGTTTCACCAGAAGAGGGTTGCTGGGAGATCTTGTGCATCCGGAAGGAATATTTGGGGGACAGAGCACAAACAGAGCTGGATATGGTACATTTAATGTATATTAACTCTACATTTGTTTCACAAAACACTACTCCACACTACCAACTCGAAATCTCCATCGACGGAACAGAGATTCGATGGAAATTGATACGGGAAGTTTAGTTACTCGACTAAACAGTCGTGATTTTCAACGTCTGTCCGGTGACATCAATACCTTGAAACCAACTACGATATACTGAACAGCTACACGGGTGATGTCATCAAATGCTTTGGTGAGAAAGAAATGTGTGTTCAAATTGGAGAGCAACGTGGTTTTGTTACAGTGCGTGTGGTCGATGGAGCAGGATCTTCATTACTGGGTGGAGATATTATTTCAAAATTTTCCCTTCCCTGGAAAAAAATATTTTCAATGTTTCCGTTCCCATCACCACTGATGCCATCGTCAAGCAATACCCCAAGTTGTTTGAAAACAACGCCTTGGGGAGGTTGAGAGGGGTACAGGTTACGCTGAAGGTGCCGGACGATGATCCAGTATGCATGAAAGCTGGAACTGTTCCGTTTGCCATCTGTGAAAGGGTTGACCAGCCTTTGGACAAGCTTGAAGAGGATGGGGTCATTGAGAACGTTCGGGACTCAGAATGGGCCTCGCCCATTGTGCCGGTCATTAGACCAGATGGCCAGTTGCGGATTTGTGGTGATTATTCGGGCACCATAAACAAATATTCCGAGTTGGAACAATACCCAGTACCTACCCTGGAAGAACTGCTACACAAACTAGTTGGTGGGAAGAAGTATACGAAACTTGATTTGTCCCAAGCTTTCCACCAATTAAAGTTGGCCCCTAGGAGCAGAAAGTATACAATGGTAAATACACACCGAGGCCTGTACCAGTACCGAAGGCTCTCATTTGGGGTAAACACAGCCGTTCCAGTTTTTCAACGTACCATCGAGAATTTGCTGAAAGACCTTCCCGGGTGCTGCGTGTATATTGATGATATCCTGGTGATGGGAAATAGTGATGACAACCATTTTAAAAACCTTCACAGGGTTTTGAAAAGGCTGGAGGAAAACGGAATTACATTAAAACGTGACAAGTTCCACCTCATGCTGGACGAGATTGAGTATGTTGGATTTGTTATTTCGGCTGCGGGGGTGTTCCCGACAAAACAGAAGCTTGAAGCTATCCAACAGGCAGGGGACCCCAAAAACGTGGGTGAGTTACAGTCATTCATTGGCCTCGAAAATTTCCTTCGTCGTTTTGTTCCAGATTTTACCGAAATCGTGTCTCCTTTGTGCAAGCCACTAAAAAAGGAGGTGAAATGGAAATGGGGAAAGGCCGAGGGTAACTCATTTGAAAAAATTAAAGCTGCTTTGTGCTCCAGTCACGTACTACGTCATTACAACCCTCAAGCCTGCTTGGTCCTTCAGGCGGAGGCATCCTCCGTGGGTGTAGGGGCAGTCCTACTTCAACCCAGTACAGAGGGTGAGTTAGAGCCGGTGGTCGACGCATCGAGAACTCTGAACGACGTGGAAAAGAATTACTCCCACATTGAGAAGGAGTCTTTAGGAATAGTTTTTGGAGTGACAGAGTCTGGGCAATACCTCCTGGGGAGACATTTCACGCTGACAGATCATAAGCCTCTGATAACTGTTTAACGAGCACAAACCCGTGTCACAGTTAGCGTCGGCAAGGATAAAGAGATGGTCCTTACTGTTGGCAGCTTACGACGACACCATACAGTTCATCACAGGCAAGAAAAACATTTATGCGGATTTCCTCTCATGAAAACCCGTACCGGGTCATCCTACAAAGCCTGAACGAGTGACCGTGGAGGTACTTCTGGTGAAAAATGATGAAAGTGTGAATACCACTGTCATCGCGGCTGAAACAAAGAAGGATCAAGTTCTCTCAAGGTACTTAATTTCACAAAACATGGTTGGAATGAGAATCCGGAGGAGGTGATTCGGCCTTATCACAACAAAAGGCTGGAACTTTCTGTGGAAGACGATATTGTACTGTGGAACTCTCGGGTGGTTATTCCCACATCGCTTCGGCAGATTCGACTCACTGATTTACATGCTGAACTTTCAGGCATGGTAAAAATGAAACAAATGGCCAGGAGATACCTGTGGTGGTCAAATATCGACAAGGATATTGAAAGCACCGTGAAATCGTGTGCAATGTGTCAGGAGAATGCGAAGGCTCCGCCGGGGAGCCAGCCCGCATCGTGGTCTTGGCCTGCCGGTCCCTGGAAACGCCTTCATCTAGACCTGGCGGGCCCTTTTAAAGGGAAAATGTTTTTAGTTCTGGTGGACGCTTATTCAAAGTACTTAGAAATAACTCCCTTGGTGAACACTACTGCCACGACCATTATTCAAAGCCTCCGACATTTTTTCAGTGTTTTTGGTCTGCAGGAACACCTTGTGACTGATAACGACAGCCAATTTACCAGCGCCGAGTTCCAAGAGTTTCTCACGCCAAATGACATTAAACATGTCCATGTCTGACGTGCGACTGAAGGTGCTACAGGAATGTGGAATTTATTGGTTTCATGCTTTAGCATTCGCCGTATCTGCATTGTCTGTTTGCTTCTGGCCTCCCACCCGTGCGTAGCATGGGTAACTCACTCGTTAACAAAATACCGCTTCTGTACACCGACCTTGAGGCTCAGTTTGCAAGCCACCGCAAGCCACTGTGTCTTTTAGGTCTTCTGGTTCATCGGTGTCTTTTTGGTCATTTGAGTATTTTGGGTCCTCGATCTGGGTCTTCGGGGTATTTTGTGTCTTAGGGGTAATTTTGGGTCCACTGAGTTTTCAGGATCTTTAAGGGGCTCCGGGGTCTTTTCGGTCTTTTGGATTGTTTGGGTGTTTGGGGTATTTTGGGTCATTAAGGGTCTATGGGGTATTTTGGATCTTCTTGGTCTTTTCAGCAGTTCACCACCATCTCTTATCTTCCCCCATCCAAATCCTTGATCTTTTCTACCCCTGTTAATTCACCCCAGATCCACTTTTTTGACATACCAACTTCTTTCCTGGAAGTACGAGCAGTGTCCATGTGTTTTATACCTCGACTACCCCAACCCCCCTTTCCGTGCCTCCTCCCCCCAAGCCTTCTCCCTCCCTCAGATCTCCCAATGTCCCTGTTCTCTACCGTTGTTGTGCTTGTATACTTGTGTGCTTCCCTCTCTCCCACTCCCTTTATTATATGTTTTATGTGTCCGTTTATGTTTTTTGTGATTAATCTTACACGAGCCTCGATCTTGTATACAAAAAAAAGAAGAAGAAAAAAAGTGAAGTCTGTCCGTGCGTTTGTTTGCTCGCACGTTATGGTGTCTCCCGTTTATGGCGGCCGCTTCCCTTGCTGCGCTTAAAAAGCTCCTCATGCAGCAAAGCTCAACATTCAACCAGAAGAAATGCATGATATCAAATGGGATTCATTTTAATCATATACACACAACATGGAATCACAGTTTGTTTAACAATGTGTTAAGATACAACCTGGCCGCTGACAGGATGGACTACAAGTACGCACACTCACTTCTAAGTTGTCTAGCCTGGATTTGAATGTCAGCCCAGCTATAAACAGTCATTCTTGTGTTGTACAAATTGGACGATTCATCAATGTGCTCCAATTGACTTCGCTTCCGGTCTTGCCGGCGAGGTTACGTTTTTTTCGAAGCTGTCCACGCTATCGAAGTTAAGTAATTGTTCCCATTTGTATTTTCGTCAAAACTGTATTTATTTTATGGTGTGTGTACCTAGTGGGTCCCTAGGAAGATTCTCGGTGTTAATCTTTCATACCTGGATAGAAAATCGTGTTAATTCATGTCGTGTCTTTTGAGGCCTTGCAGGCTACCGTTGTCCTACCTTGAGGCTTTCTTTTTCTCTCAGCGGTCCATCAATTGTGCTCCAATTACTTTCGTTCTCTGTTTTTGTCCCAGTCTTTTCACCCCATAGCCTACTTCCTCGTTTAAAATCTCAACTCAAAAAAAATAATAATAATTCCCCTCTTTATTCTTATTCGTTGTTCTTATTCGTTTATTCGTTGTTCTTATTCGTTCGTTCGTTCTTCGACCACGTGTTTCACACCCATTTCCGGAGATAGTTTTCACTGTGAAACTTTAAAATGTTTAAACTTTCCCCTGAAGTGCTGTATTCTGTCGTATATTATAACACCTTTTTCTACTCCTTCTTTAAAAGGTTGCTTTCGACTTGCTCACCAAATCTATTCATTCCAAAAAAAAATTCCATCTCTTACAGTGCCTCTTTTCTACATTCCCTAAACTCTCCTGCACTCCACCCCCCCCCCCCCCCCTCCAGCGTCCTTAAACGTATTTTTGACTCGAAGGTCACAGGAAACTCATTTTGCAATAAAGGTTCGTTTCCCATTAATCGTACACTTTCCAAAATCCAATCTCACCCCTCCCCTCCAAATCTTCCCCACCACCCCTCCCCTCCAAAACCTCCCCATCACCCCTCCCCTCCAAATCTTCCCCATCACCCATCCCTTTCAAATCTTCCCCCTTGCCCCTCCCCTCCAAATCCTCCCCATCACCCATCCCTTTCAAATCTCCCCCCTTGTCCCTTCCCACCTAAACTCCCCCCAAATCCCTCCCCTCCTAGACTCCCCTCGCCCCTCCCCTCCTAGACTCCCCCTCACCCCTCCCCTCCAAATCTCCCCCATCCCTTTAAAATCCCTCCCCTTGTCCCTTCCCTCATAAACTCCCCCTTAACCCCTCCTCTCATAAATCCCCCCCTCACCCCTTCCCTTCAAATCTTCCCACCCTCATTTCTTCTCCATTTCCACCCTCTCATCCCTCCTCCTCAAAGCGTCCTCCCCACTTCTTCCCCCTTCCAACTCTCACCTCCATCTCCCCCAACCTTCTGCCTCGCTCTTCCCCCACCTCAAATAACACCTCATGTGCCTCACCAAATCACCATCAAACCTTTTGTCCGCCCCATCCTTCCCTTTCTCGGAGCTATTCTGAAATCTCTGACACACCTCCAACAGCTCTCCCTACCTCTTCTTCCTCTTCCACATCTTACCCTTCCCCTCCCCTCCCTGTTCTGTATCCGATGCTCCCCCTTCCTCTTCAATAACGGTATGGACCTCAAACATCCGGGGCCTTCGTTCAAACTTAACTGATCGCTCCATACAGGTTGCTTCTGACAAACCAGACGTGATCTGCTTAACAGAAACTTTCCTCCTTCATGATGTCTCTGATTCCTTGGGATCTCTCCCAGGTTACTCCCTCCTCCGGTATGATAGACCTGAGCCTCGTCCTGGAGGTGGGGTTGCTATCTTTATCAAAAACTCTCTTTCTCACTCGCCCTGCACTGCCCTCTCTCCATCTCACCCCCAAGAATACCTCTGGCTACGGCTTCCCCTTCGCTCCCACCTCTTGTTCATATGTGTGTTGTACCGTCCACTAAAGTGATGACTCCATCTACATCTCGCTGTCTGATAATATGGACCAACTTCTATCTACTCATCCCAACTCTCTCTTCCTCATATGTGGTGATTTCAATTGTCACCATGCCAGTTGGCTGGGTGTGGGTACCTCTCTCACCAGCCATGGCTCCTCAGCAAAGGACTTCTGCGACTCACTGGGACTGACACAATCTGTCAATTTCCCGACCCGGATTTCAGTCAACGGAGCATCTTCTCTTCTGGACTTGGTTATGACTAACTTCCCTGAAAATGTCTGCTGCTCTTCTTCTGCTCCAATTGGCTCATCTGATCATGTGCTTGTTAAAGTGGACATCTCTCTGACCATTCTCAGGGAGCCTCCTCAGCGTCGACGAGTCTGGCATTTCACTCAGGCCAACTGGCACGGTCTTCAAGCAGCGATCAATCATCTGGACTGGTCTCCCATCTCTACCACCTCTGACATCAACTCATCCTGGGAATTCTTCCAAAGTAAATTGCTCTCTCTCATGCACAGATTTATCCCATCGCGTCTTCAGTTGTCATACTCTTCCTCCCGTCCATGGTACACGGAATCTTGTGGTGAGGCTGTTGCCCAGAAACAACTTGCCTAAGTCTCCTGGAGAGAAAATCCAACGGAAGGAAATCTCATTTCCTTTCACAAAGCCCGAAACAAGTGTGTGTCCACCCTCAGGAGAGCCAGGAAACAATATCTCTCCTTTCTCAAGACTGAACTCTCTTATCTGTCTCCCTCTTCCAAATCCTGGTGGCATCTGGTCAAATCTGTTTCTGGTGTTTGTTCCCCCTCAATCCCCTCCCTTACCTCAAACGGCTACACAGCTGACTCCGCACGTGAAAAAGCTGACTGCCTCAACTCTGTGTTTGCCTCTAAATCTTGTGTCCCAAATCCATCCATCTCTGTACCCACCTGCTCCTGGACTCTGTGTCCTTTCCTCCTGACAAGGTGGAAAAGTTTCTGTCAACCCTCGACTCTGATTCTGCAACTGGACCTGACAGCATCAGCCCACGGGTCCTAAAATCCTGTTCTTCCACTCTTTCACTCCCTCTCTCGGTTTTCTTCACCCTCTTTTTGCTCAAGGTCATCTGCCATCTGCTTGGAAATCACCCAACATCACCGCTTCACAGAAAAAAGGTGCAAAAACATATCCTGGCAACTACAGACCAATCAGCCTTCTCCAAATTATCAGCAAAGTCATGGAATCCATCATTGCTTCGGATATGAAATCTTTCCTCTTCTCCAATGGCTTGATCTCTGATCATCAATTTGGTTTTAGACCAGGTCACTCTACTCTGGACATGCTGCTTCTGCTGTCTCAACAATGGATGGAGGTCCTCAATGCCAAACAGGAAATTCGAGCTGTCTCCCTTGACATATCACGTGCCTTCGATACGGTCTGTCACCCCGCTCTGCTCACCAAACTCTCCTCCTTTGGTATCCATGGAAATCTCCACGCATGGCTGGAGGACTTCATCTCTAGTCGTAGTCAACGTGTGGCCCTGAATGGGTTTCTCTCATCTCCTCTTCCTGTTCAGGCTGGAGTTCCCCAAGGCAGTGTTCTGGGCCCTGTGCTTTTTCTGGTCTTCATCAATGATCTCTCCGACTCTCTTGACAAAACTCTCTATCTCTTTGCTGATGACTCCACTCTCTGCCGCTCCATTCCTCATCCCTCAGATCGGCAGTCTGCAGCCTCCTCACTCTCTGCAGACCTGGACAAAATCACAGACTGGGCAAACAAGTGGAACATGTCTTTCAATCCTGACAAATCTCACACTCTTACGATGTCTCTCCGAAAAGACCGACTGGAAAACCCTCCCATCCAAATTCTGAATAATCCTCTCCAAGAAGTTCTGTCACTCAAGCTTTGGGGTCTCACTATCTGCCATGATCTTTCCTGGGAAAACCACATTTCAAATCTGGCCTCCAAAGCCAGTCGCCGACTGGGCATCCTCCGTCGTGCGAAGTCCTTTCTTGGCACACCTGAGCTCCTCACCACATACAAGGCTTTCATCCGCAGCTCAATGGAATACTGCTCTCCCCTCTGGGCTGGTGCTCCTGCCTCACACCTAGCTCGTCTTCACGCTGTTGAAACCAAAGCGTTCAGAATCATTGGAATCTCCCGCGATGAAGCTACCTCCGAGGGCCTTTCACTCACTCACCGCAGGCAGGTTGGTGGTCTTTCTGTCTTCTACCGAATCCCTCCCCGGCCTTGCTCCTCCAGCTCTCTCTGGGCTCTGTCCCCCAAATATTCCTTCAGGTCGCACAAGATCTGCCTGCAACCCTCTTATAGTTAAACGGCCAAAATCAAGACTCTCTGCTCACCTTCACTCCTTCATTCCTCTTTTCTCCCGCATCTGGAACAAACTCCCTCACTCTCTTCAATCCCACTCCTCCCTCCAGGTCTTTAAAACAGCTGTTCACCACCATCTCTTATCTTCCCCCATCCAAAACCTTGATCTTTTCTACCCCCGCTAATTTCACCCCAAATCCACTTTTTTGAAATACCAACTTCTTTCCTGGAAGTCCTTGGTGTCCTTGTGTTCATACTTCTCCCACCCCCCACCCCCCTTCCCACGCCGTGTCCCCCCAAGCCCTCTCCCTCCCACACATTCCCGATGTCCCTGCTCTCAAATGTTGTGTTTATGTGCTTCCCCTTCTCTCCCCATCTTGTCTACCGCTCCCCTTTTTATAGACTTTGTTTGTTTGTCTGTTTGATTTGTTTGTCTGTTTGATTTGTTTGTGTGATAAATGTTCGCTCTTTCACGAGCCTCGATTCTGTATCCCCCCCAAAAAAAAAAAAAAAAAATGGACATTCAAATGGGCATCCCGTCTGCCGGAATTAGTTGGTGGACGTTAAACATCCCCACGGTGTCCTTCAGTGAAGAGGATGTGAGCACCGTGGCCAAATTCCTGCCCCAACTACTGCTGGGAAGGCAATGGTAAACTACCCAAGAACAGTGGCGTATCCAGACCATGGCATCAAGGAGGATTGGGAGGGGGGAAGGGGGGGGGGGGAGGGTGGGAAAAATCCTGTCAAATTATATATGTCAGCAGGGAAGCAAATATCACATGTTCATTTGGCGAGATGTTACCTTATTGTTGTCAACCAGGAACCACCTCGGCTGGGGCCAAATAAAACCATGGTGGAATGAGAACATTCATTTTGCTGTCTATCTAAATTTTCTTTGTCTGAACAATCTAAAGATTTATTATATGACATTATTCATATGGTAAATACAAATAAAACTTTGTATTGACCTTTACATGAAATCTTTACACCTTTAGCGTGTTCTGGCAGAGCTGTCAATCACCGATGAGTAATGTACTCTTGATGCAAGATCCTTTTTTATACCGAGAAATGCCAGCGCAGAAAGTCATTCTCCATTCATTGTGGAGGGAAGATGATTCTTGTTGAACAGGTTGGTCCTGCTGAATGGTCGCTCAGCTGTAGCTGTAGCTGAATAAATTAGTAGTCTCTACGATGCGATACAGCCTTGTAATATTGGCATGAGCCCATATGTGTTCTTCATTATGAATTTCAAGATACCTGGTGTATTTGTTATTTAAATACTATCGGTATCACTCCCTTATTGGCAAAAAGTTCAAAAGTTTTGGTATTCATCCAGGAGTTGGTCCACTTTTGCAACGACAAAGGGTATTAAGGCCCAAAACAGCTTCACTTTTATTCAAGACGGTCTTACCATATAAGGTAATTTATTTCTTACTAGTAGGGACCTTTTTTTTTTTTTTTTTGGTATACAAGATCGAGGCTCATGAAAGAGCTAACATTAATCACACAGAAAGACAAACCGACACATAAAACATATAACATGGGGAGCGGTAGACAAGATGAGGCGAGAGGGGGAAGAACACAAACACAACATCTGAGAGCAGGGACATCGAGAGATCTGTGGGAGGGAGAGGGCTTTGGGGGGGCATGGGAAGGGGGGGGGGGGGGTGGGAGAGGTATAAAACATATGGACACTGCCGGGACTTCCAGGAAAGAAGTTGGAATTACAAACAAGGTGGATCTGGGGTGAATTAGTGGGGGTAGAAAAGATCAAGGTTTTGGATGGGGAAAGATAAGAGATGGTGGTGAACAGCTGTTTTAAAGACCTGGAGGGAGGAGTGGGATTGAAGGGAGTGTGGGAGTTTGTTCCAGACCTGCAGAAAAAAATGTAAAATGTGACTTCAAGTCCTAAATTCAACCTCCTCTCCACCATAAACCACAAGATATCAACTCCCCCCATCCCAAACCTCTAGTCCTCAACCTCCGCCTCACAACCCCAAGTCCTCCCACTCCCCCTTCAAACCCTAAATCATGAATCCCTTCCTCACTCCAAGCCTTCGACCTTCTGTGTAACCTCACCAGTACTAGACCAGTTTGAGAGGATGTCACATAGTTACTTGGGCGGTATATCGCCAACAGACCACGGCCTTGATCGCTGAGGCCTATCTTCACAAGGCCTTCCCGCACTGACTTTGAAAAGCTCAACATTCACTTTTGAAATGATGGGAGAACTGCGGGCACGTATAATGCTGAAGCCAAATTTTATTTCGCAAGAAGGAAATTTTGTCCTATTTTTAGACAAATGGATCCTCCGCCACCCGATGTTGCACCACCATTTTGCAGTGGGCGGTATAAGTAGCTCAGAGCTTTGGTTCTGAGTAAAACGAACAGTACGGCACAATTAACCTTTTTAAAGTCAATGAAATAATTTCAATTGATACATTAACTTGAACTTTTCCCATCACTGGAGACAGATACTTTTACTTGCTTTTCCCATCACTGGGGATGGGTACTCTATTTACTATCATGTATTACAGGGCAATTGTATCAATGGCATGGCTGCATATCTGGAATGATGCAACCAGCAGAATAAATTTATAATTTGATTGCAGTCAAATACTCAGGAGCTCCATGAAGAGTTGAGCCACCTGTTAATCTCGTGATCTCACTTTGATTATACTGGGACTGATTTATAGGAGTTTGGTATATACTAGTACACCCAGTCCCTACGGGACTGGCAGGAATGGTCATGTTATTATTCTATTTGGGGTATATAGATTACAGTAGATCTAGGCTTGGATCCGTTAGTCTTTGATGGACGCGATAAGCATATCATGGCTGAAGGACGTCAGGATTACTCCAGATATCTTTCAGTTTAGTGTTAAACAGCAGTAGCCACTGTTCAAAAAGGTAACCATACTTGTTTGGGGTTTATAATATATATTTACTTCCGGTAGGGGTGCTCCCACGATACACCACGATAAGCTATTTATTCATGTTAACAGTCATTTGTCCAAGGAGGAAAACCCCTTGGGGAGGGGGGATATTGTTAGTACTGTATTAATTTTGTTTTGTAATAACATTAATATCATGCTATTATCATTAGCCCATCCCATGCACAGCAGGAGATAGGGTTTTGCAATCACGTCTGAGTGTGTGTCTGTCTGTCTGTCTGTGTCTATGTGTGTGTCTGTCTGTCTCTGTGTGTGTGTGTGTGTGTGTCTGTCTGTCTGTCTCTCTCTGTCTGTGTGTGTCTGTCTGTCTGTCTGTGTGTGTGTGTGTGTGTCTGTCCGGGCCGTAACTTTTTTTTACCATTTGAGCTATTGTCATCAAATTTTCACCAATGCTTTATTGTGATAATACGGAGGAGGAAAATTAATAATTTTAGGAAAAGGTCAAAGGTTAGCATCACATAAAATCATAAATTTTCATCTAATTGACATGATATTTCAATTTACCATTTGAGTTTTGTCATCAAATTTTCAACAAAGCTTTATTATGAGAATATTGGGTCACTGAATTTGTTCTCCAATCAAAAGCTTGAAGCCGTTTTTTTTTTTTTTGATGAAAAGGTCAAAGTTGCGTAAAATCGCCAATTTTCACCTGATTGACCTGAAATTTAAAGAATTTGCATATTGGTCACAGCATTGGTTCATCATTGAAAAGCTAGAAGTTTTTTGGTTTTTTTAGATCGAAAGCCAAAAGACAAGGCTGCATAAAATCAAAGGTAAATTTTCATTTTGTATTTGTTTTTAAACCGTTTTCGTTATTTTGAGCTTATGGAAGACGACGAAGATGTCTGAATACAAACGGACGTGGACAGACTATTCATTTTCATACGCTTTCTAGTTGGTGTTGTTATTACCCTCGCCAGAGGAGAGGGTATTGCATTTGAGTACGTTTGTTATTTGTCGGAAAAATTCCGGCAAGTATGTTGGTTTGTCTGTCTGTCTGTTTGTCTGTCTGTCTGTTTGTGCGCAGTACTACGTCTACATCGTTGCACATAGCATCGCCATACTTTACACACATATTTGTCTTACCCTGGAATAGACTGTGCCCAATTTTTAACTTTCTCGGCCCAAGGCCTCCATTATGATGTCATAATTCGATAATTCGACAAGTACAAAACGTCATCCAATCAAGATGAAATTTCTTGAGCGCCATGTCGGCATAAACTGGTGAAAATAATGATGACGTCATCGGTCACGTGGTTCGGCCGCCATCTTGGAAAAACCGAAAAACTTTGCACCTCTATATCTCCGAAGGTGCTGAATATAAAAATTTTGAGACATGGCTCATTGTAAAGAACTCTCCATGGGGAATAAAAGATGTTATTGATGATGTCATAGGTGCCTCCATTATGATGTCATAATTCGAGAAGTACAAAACTTCATCCGATCAAGATGAAATTTCTTGAGCATAATATAGGAATAAATTAGTTTAGAAAACAAATAATGATGACGTCATCGGTCAAGTGGCTTGGCCGCCATCTTGGAAAAACCGAAAAAATTTGCACCTCTATCTATATCTCTGAAAGCGCTGAATAGAAAAAATTGAGACATGGCTCATTGTAAGGAACTCTCCATGGGGAATAACATATGTTAATGATGATGTCATAGGTTCCTCCATTATGACGTCATAATTCGAAAGGGACAAAACTTCATCCGATCAAGATGAAATGTCTTGAGCATAATCTAGGAATAAATTAGTTTAGAAAAAAAAAATGATGATGTCATCAGTCACGTGGTTCGGCCGCCATATTTGTTTTAACACAAAAGCCTTAAAAATCACGGAAAATACATCCTGGCGAGCGTTTGCAATCTTTGATTGCTCTTTTTCTTATTACTTTTGGTATAAGAAGCAGCTTTGGAAAAACCTCATGATTAGCTGGCTACCTTAACACAGAGTGGGCCCAAGGTGGAAATGTCATTGGGGAAGAGGGCAAATGAAGTCTCTGCAACCTCCATCATGTGACCCTCAGTCCTCCTGTCAGGTTTGGTTGAAATTGGATAAGTAACGACCGAATGTATCATGGACAGACAGACAGACAGACACTAAATTACGTATTTTAGTAAGATTACCTTTTCTAGAGGGTATTGCATTTGGATCCATTTGTTTGGCTGTCCGTTTGTCTGTTTGTCCACACATAATGTGCTCGCATAGGCCATAAATGCCACCTGGTGGAAGCTAGTATTAGACATTATCTATTTCCAAACAACTATCTTTATAAAGTACGACTAATAGAATATGAGTACGTCTATAAAAGTACGTACTATTAAAACATGCATGTCTATAAAATATATATATGATTGCCACGTGAATATATACAATAAAACCTAAAAGCTCTATTTGTTCACTGTATGAACATAAACCTACATCGTCAATGCGTCCACACACCACACGACACCAGTACTGATGAGGGTGTGCCATCTCTGATTGTCATTTCTAGTTCATTCAATGTGTTCAATCATCCATCATTATCTGTAGGTTTTCAACATCATCTACAGGTCACATTAGAATTCCTTTTATTTCAATCTGCCCACGTATACAGTTTCCTGTCTAACTTCCTGGCCATGAGTCATGATGAAAGAAAATCCCCAGTTGAATTTTTGAAATTGTAATTATTTATCCACAATGGAGTTTTTTTCCCCCTTAATCTCCATCCGAATAACCTACTATTCCCAATGCTGCGTGTGTTGGATTCTTGCCCTCAATGTATTATGCAGATATCTTTATGATTCCTCATCATTGGCAATAAAACGTAGCGAAGCATTTGACATTTTATTTGTGGTGAGAATACAATCAGACTGCCAGAACGAAATAGGACCATAAACGTCATTTAAATGAACATAAGTCGTGAATACACTTGACAAACATTAGAAAGAAGATGGCGTGAGAGCTAGAGGGCACAGGGACAGTTTTGGAAGAAGAATACAGCATTGCGAGCCACGCCCGGGAGAGAACGCACACCGTGCTGTGGAGCTCCAGAAAGTAGGGCCTTGTTAACCCTAAGGCGCGACATGTGCAACCAGCCTCCCCATGGTGGCAACAACCCGAAGTGAATTCCTGCTAGGCACACCATGGAATCCTGCAAGGACGGGCATGGAAAACGCAAAGGACATCAGATTATGGCACATGGTTTTCAATTCAAAGGACGAGGAAGGAGAAGCAAAAGGTTGCATTCCCAGGACTCGAGCAGGCAGCAAAGGTGACATGATGCACAAGGTGCATTGTCATGATTGGGCAGGTTACAAGTTATAGGTGGTAAAGGATTAATGATTAGATATGATCAGACCGCTTAGACACATGTGTTGTGTGGCCGTGGCCTCCACCAGCCTAACTTTGATTTCCCGACCAATCACTACCTGGTCACCTCAAAAACACCTGGAAGGATTCATGGAAAAACGTACCAGTGAGTACACGTCCTGCCCATACACCTTGTAATCGGTAATATTTTGGCAATTCCCAGGACAGATGACTCTGTAAAACAGAAGATGGGACAAGGTCATGTGATGATGGAGGATCTCAAGAATTGCACGAGTACTCAGTATGATGCCATATAGTGAGTGGGTTGTCTATAAATTACGTGTGCATGTGGACAGGATTAGGAGGAATTGGGTTCAGGATGATGTGTGACATCGATGTGGCAGTGAGAGGGGCATTGGGAAGTTTAATGATTTTTTGTGCACACAGTGTAAATTTAAGCAAAGATGGACGTTATATTTGCTGCGTATCTCAAACTATACTTACACCATGTTGTCCATGCTAAGCACGTCCCGTGCCTTATCCTCACAAGAAATCTCTGTGGGAATAAAAACGTCACGTAAGGTTAACATCCAGGTTGTCCAACCGAGGACTAGAGTTCGTGAAATTATTTTAATTTATCAAACGCCATCATACTGTACACTCATGTGAAAATGGTAAATCAAACTTGGGGAAGAAAAATTCACATACGCTGAATGTCCAAAAGGCATTCTCAATGTAACAATTGTGAGTTCTTGTGAATAATTTAAATGGATTATTTCAATTCACAGATTGGGAAAAGTCACCAATGCTGATCCAGTCTGAATCAGAAATTCCACAATGACACATGGAAACCATGAGTAGGTAAGGTGCTATGTTGTTCATGTCATGTACAGTATACATGTCACAAATGACTAGTACAAAGTTAGTTTATAATTTGACTAGGAAAAACCTCGTCAAATATGACGGGTTGGAACAGTTTATTCGATGCTTCAGCCTCTTCAGTATGCCATAGTCTGAAGCCTCGGCCTAGCGTCAGGTCTGCTTTTATCTTCTGTACTTATTCGACATCCTACGGACATAAATGAACTCTCGTTTTACTCTGCATGCGTTGCACATCATTGCACATCACGTGCAGTAAATTCCACCTCCCTGCACCTTGTATTTATTATTATTTTAAAAAAACGCTTCTGTACACCGCCCTTGAGGCTCGGTTTGCAAGCCACTGTCTACAATTCCAATAGAAGAGACATAATTACTCTTTTATGGAAAATGTTTTTCGAGTTTGTTTTATCCTCAAAAATAGACTGTAGTGAACACACATTCGTGTTAAAAGATTGGTCTTTAAAACCTACACCTTATGAGAGGGGGACAGACATCTGCACAAACACAAAATCCAATTACAGACCAATTACATACTTAAATGACTGAAATCCAATTACAATCCAATTACAATCCAATTTAAGTAAGTAATAGGTCTTATTAATCTCATATTATATTTAACTTATTAACTTAACTTATTTAACTTAACTTATGGTATTTGACCTTAACTTTGACCTTAAATTACAGATTAAGAGCAATAAAAGTTACCCTCGCCCTGAAGGTCATTAATGAGATGGCTGGGTTTTTATGGACTATAATAGTGACCAGAGTAGCTCAGCTTCCGAAGGTTTAGAATCCAAATTATTAATATTGCTACCTCCCAGCTTTGGAAGTATTGAAGCATTCCGTCATATCGCAGTGTGGTGCTCATACCAGACTACAAATATAAATGGAAATATTAACACAGGAGGCCAATAGGCCCATCATACCTGTGCTGTATCTACATCCCATAGTCCCAACCGAATCACACGATCCACGGCTACCCGCATCCTCTAGGGTACCAATCCCACCAGCACCACAAACCCAATCCAAGCCGACATCCACTCAATGGGACGGTCAATCATCCGATATTGTTCAAGAATGCACGTTTAGATTCCGAGATGTTATACCAATGTCCGTCCAGGCCTGAGTCGACCTCGGGGGTGTTTTACACTTGTCGTGTCATGCTGATGGCCATGACCATTGTAACGTTATGTAAATGTGATTATTTTATTAAAACCTGCTTCCTTTTTACGAGGTATAGTTTCAGGATCAGGAGAAGCGTTTGCATTCACAACACACAGGTAAAGGTTTGTCCTGATGCTCGTGATCATGTGACCTCGTTCGGACGAACTTGGGACTCGGATCAGTTTTGTAATCTCCAGGCCAAAGATGTTTAGAACTTCATGGGCCTATTTAGCTGTTCGTCTGTGGTTATTTTTGTTTCTTCAGACAATGCTGTCTTTATGTCCAAGCACAATGGACGCACAAGAGGCACGACCACCCATCTTGTTAGATCACACACTCACCCACAAGTGAGACTACCGTGTTTACCTCGATTACTCAAAAAGATGATTTACATTCTACAAAATTTACACTGAAATTAAATTTGCTACTTTATAAAAAGAGATGCTCCAATTATTGAACTGGCCCTCCTCCTGAAGTTCTCTGACCTTGGGCATGTTAATGGTTTCCGCAAGAGCTACCCTTCCCTGTCCATTGATCTCATCTTCAGAATTTGTTGCATGTCTTCATCTTTCATCCAATTTTGCGACATCATTCTCTGTCATCGTTTCTGCTTCTTTCCTTCCATCTTAACTTCAATCACCTCTTTCAGCAATCCATCCATCTCTTTGATAAATGTGACCAAGCCAGTTTGTTTTGTCTCTTCCTAATTGTCTCAATCAAACACCTATCAATCAAATATCTCAATCTCAATCAAATCAAACACCTCCTATCCTACACTTACGCAAATAACTTCATATATTTTGTGTTCAGCCCATCGAAAAAAGTCAGCAGGTAATGGATGCTTTACTTACATTTGACCCACTCTCAGGTGTTCACCCTTACAACTAGAACAGCACCAGGTAGAGCGCATACCTTCGCCAGGCTGAACAGTTTACATTTGTATCCACTGATAGGCCGGATCTGGATTCGGACATGAACCAAAATCGAATTGCTTGTTCTCGTAACCTGACCAACTCATCCACAGAGTTTCATCCGAATCCGTCCATAACATTTTGAGATATCATGCGATACATCGTTATCGTGCGATACATGCGATACAAAAATATATCGTTTTAGGTCCGATCTCTCAATGGTGAAATATCACTTAAACCTGCTCATAGACAAACAAACAGACATATAAACAAGGATGAAAACATAACCTCCATCCACCTTCGGTAGCGGAACTGACAACATGACGTTTTGTTTGTGCATGCCCACAGAATTAATGAAATTTAATGTCGAGTTTTCAAAGTCTTTTAAATAGAAAATCTCAGATATTGAGGTATTTTTATGCATATCTATAATCTACACTTGAACTCCTTAATAGCAAAAACAACTTCATTGTTCTGAAAAATAAACTTCAGAGTGAAAAAGTGCTTGCGTAGTTATCTTGCACAGGAATTGTGTGACTTTTCCACTGGCGGACGCATAATCATGACGAGCATACCTTTGATATGGCCAGATAGGTAAACCTGAAGAGATGCAGATATGCCTCTGTGGGTGCCGGGTTTCTGGATTTCCTGGTTTTCTGTATGAGATGGTACCTGGGAAATGAGATGGAGAAAAGCATTAAAAAGTAATAAAAGCACCAATAAAATTGAAAATTACATTTTGGATTGACTTGTTGATACCGCCTTGCTCTCCAACCCGTCTGCCAATGGGATCCAAGACCAACTCCACTCTTGGATTACTGACTTCCTCCACTCTCATAGCCAACGTGTGGCTATCAACGGAACCCTTTCTTATACTCTCTCTGTCAGGGCCGGAGTGTCCCAAGGTAGTGTGCTAAGCCTCATCTTATTCCGAATCTTCATCAATGACCTCTCCGATTCTTCCGATTCTCTGGAAACTCCTCATTTGATCCATAAATGCATCATCTCTTTGCTGATAAATCCACCCTCTGCTGTGACATCCATCATACTTCAAAGGCAGCAGCCTCTTCTCTCTCCTCAGACCTTTACAAAATCACAAGCTGGTCAAACACTTGGAATATGTCTTTCAATCCTGACAAATGTCACACTCGATCACTATCTCTCTCCAAAAGGACTGTCTGGCAAACCCTCCTCTCCCCATCTACTTTCTTAAAAAAACCTCTTCAGGAATTTCAGTCATTCAAACTCCTGGGTCATTCAAACTATCAGCCATGGTCTTTCTTGGGCAAACCACATTTCAAAGTTGGCCTCTAAAGCCAGACACGGAATGGGCATCCTCCGTTGTACAAAGTACTTCCTTGGCACACCTGAACTCCTATCCACTTACAACACAGCTTGATGGAGTACTGCTCTCCCCTAAGGGCTGGCTCCCCTGCCTCACACCTTGCTCAGCTTGACATGGTGGAAACTAAGGCCTTCAAGATTAATTGGAGTCTCTCGCGATGAAGCTGAGTCCATTGGCCTATCACTCCACCATCACCGACAGGTCAATGGTCTCTCTGTCTTCTACCGTGTATTTTCTGGCCTTGCACCCCCTGCTCTTTCTGTGCTTTGTCTCCCCTCCTGCCCTCCTCCCACCCCCTTTCTCCCAGATCCACCAGAAACCCCCTCCTAGTGAAACTGCCAAAATCCAGAACGACTGTTTACCTTCACTCATTTGTTCCTTTTTTCTCCCACCTATAGAACCAACTTCCACACTCCTCTTCAATCTCACTTTTCCCTCCAGGCCTTAAAGACAGCTATTCATCATCATTTCAAATCATCCCCCAATCAAAACCATATTTTCTACATCGGTTAAACCACCTCCAACCCTTCCAAAATAGTTTCCTTCTATATCCATCTTGTCCACCCCTTGCATTCCCCTCTCTTCTCATCATTATCAACATCCCTTGTTGTCCATCTCCCTCTATTCTCTCCCTCCACCCTTCCGTTTGCATTTCCCCCTTCTCATTCTACTGTTCCTTTAGTTCTGTTACGTCCTCATCCGTCTGTGCTCTAGTTCTTCCACGAGCCTTGACTATGTACAGAAAAAAACAAAAAGCAAATATAAACTAAAATGCACATTCAGCTCATCTTAACCTGATTATCAGACAGGCAACAGCAACAGGTGATTATCAGAAGCTCTACTTATCATCAGATTATTTTCTCACTTGGTCTTTGTTCATCACCTCAGCAGAGCTCAGCAGAGCGGGAAGATGTGGTCCCAACAGGGCCTGAGCTAATGTATAGAAGAGTGGTTGGTAGACATGAGCAAAGGAATGTACTAAGTGGAAATGGTAGTGAGATGGCTCTGAAGCAAGGACCGCCAAGTTTGAGTAGATGTCATGTGGTCCCAAAGTGAAGATCTGTATTCCTGATGCTTGCAGCATGGACGCTGCTGCAGAAGTATCCATGCAGGGTGCACCAGTGATGATAATTGTACTCTGCCAACACAAAAAAGTGAAATTGACATACACAGACATACACGTGACCATGCAGGTTTTCATTCAGTTGCATGATTACATTTGTCGCAGTTTTGTTTAAGGTCATTCACCTGTGTGCTTTTAATGCAAACTAATTTTTTATCTATATACAGACTTGGCATTTAATATGGAATTTTTTTTTTTCTTGACTTGGGTTTACTTTCTTAACTCAGTATATCAATCTGGTGAGTTTCTTTTACACTTTGGTGATTTATTTGTTAAAAGAACCATGTCACTGATTGTCTGTCGCAGCAAGAAGTCAACAACAGGATTATATCACAGGTGGCGTGGCAAAATGTACGGACAGGTGCATTTGACGATTGGCTTCACAGTCGGGTAT
The DNA here is from genome assembly GCF_964187855.1 of Myxine glutinosa. Classification (NCBI taxonomy): domain Eukaryota; kingdom Metazoa; phylum Chordata; class Myxini; order Myxiniformes; family Myxinidae; genus Myxine; species Myxine glutinosa. Next base: position 210,833,497 of record NC_136264.1, read on the forward strand.
ACAAGGGTTGTTGCGTTCTGTATTAGTGGAAAACAACTGCTGCACATCTCCAAAAGTTATTGCCGCTTCCTCTGGAGATGGTCAGTCAACTCGAGAATTTTGTTTGTCATGGAGTGGTGGCTTTACGAAATTACGGCATGAAACAGCGTGCTATTGCTCGGCAGTATGGCATCACTCAAGGTCAGGTGTCAAAGATCCTGAAACGAAATGCTCAGAGGGGTGTCCCTACTCCAATACCGAGGCCAGGACGTCCCCACAGAACCACAAGGAGGGATGATCGCCAGCTGCACCGGTTAGTCCTCAATGGCCGTACCAAGTCAGCTAATCGGCTTCGGGCTGAGTGGCAGCAACTGACAAATGTGCCTGTATCCAGAAGGCTAGTCGATCAACGACTGGTTCAAGCAGGCTATCGTGCCAGGCGTCCCCTGAGAAAGCCACGCCTGAACAGACAACACCGCCAGCGCCGATTGCAGTGGCCCAGAGAGCACCGTCAATGGCAGCCAGGACACTGGAATCATGTGATCTTCAGTGACGAGTCTAGATTTCTGGTCTATCGTCAAGATGGCCGCGTCCGATTGCGCAGACAAGTGCATGAAGCCTACAACAAAGATTGTATAGTGCCAAGAGTCCAAGCTGGAGGTGGTGGGGTGACCGTTTGGGCTGCTTTTCATGCAGGGGGCAAAACTGACCTGGTTATTCTGAATGGAAACCTGAACCAGTTCAAATACAGGGCCATTCTGGAAGAAACATTGCTTCCATTTGCTCGTGCAGCCTTTCGAGGAAACTTTGTCTTCCAAGATGACAATGCACGGCCTCATCGTGCTCGCATGATCCAACACTTTCTTGCTGACCGTGGTGTAGAGCATATGGAGTGGCCTGCCATGTCCCCGGATATGAATCCGATAGAGAACTTGTGGGCAGAATTAACGCGTCAAATCGACAACTTGGACCAGCAGCCTACCTCTGTGCGTGAATTGCAGCAGGCTATTGTCACTGCATGGCAAGCGATTCCTGTCCAAACCTTGGCAAATCTCGTGAACAGCATGCCTCAACGTATACGTGCTCTCCTGAATGCTCGTGGGGGTTACATGAAGTACTGAACTGTAATTTTACTGTCCGTAATCCCAGTCGTAATTTAACTTTTGTTTTTGTTAAAAAAAATTTTGGCTAATGTGCAAAATAAAGAGATACTTCTGGAAAACGTACAGAAGTTTAACACAGTACTGTCCATGAATTGAGTTCGATATCAGTTTACATCACTTTCAAGGATCAATTTATTTGTTTCGAAATGTCAAATGTGGTTTTTGTTTCTTTTAAAGGTAACTTTAACAAAATCTAGAATAAGTTCAACATAATTCCAATGAACTTTTGGTTCTAAGACATCTTGAAAAGTAAGTTCACCCCCACAAAAAAAATATTCCATATTAAATGCCAAGTCTGTATATATAAAAGAAAGTTTTTGTTTGTTTGTTTGTTTGGCTGCACGCACTAATCTCCTGAACGGTGAAAGATAGGAGGAAACCTCTGAAACAAAAAATGTCGGGACGGGCCTCGGGAAGGTTATAGGCGAGGTGGCGAGGCCGGTCGAAGCCGCTTCGGCCGGGCTGGGCCCATTTCGCAATTAAAAGCTGAGCTGAATTATAGTAGTCAATCTTCTACGGCCGCGAGTAAAAGCTGAATTATAGTAGTAAATGAACGAAATGCGGCCGCGGCCGGATAGTCAAACTCCGCTGCTTCGCAAGGCCGCGTTTTATTCCTTTTTTTAGTACAGAAGATTAAATTCATTCAAAAAGAACCCGGGCAACGCTGGGTGCATTCAGCTAGTCTGAAATAATTTGACATTGTTGTTGAACAACACCTGCCAGTTCGTATATTCAATCGTTATTCAGGTCATTATGCCGCAAGTCTGCTTTAGTGCAATGAAATCTCATAGGAAACATTTAATTTCCTTAAGGAAGAAGATTACACTTGGCAATAACCTGATCTCTTGATGGATTGGGACCCTTCAGCAACTGCAGACCTTGGCGAACTGCATCAGAGAGGTTGCAGGAGCTTCCTGTCGCTTGCTTCATATTCAAAATGGCATTCACGACTGTATCAATGCCGATGTTGGCAGATGGGCCGAGGGCGAACTCGAGCCGTGGCAGAGAGGCCGCCTGGATAACGATCAGCCTATTGTTGGAGAGATCTCTTGGAAGCAGGAGCTGCAGGTTGCTGAGCAGTGCAGCACGAAGCAGCAGGAAATCAGAGACAGATAGGCTTGGTGAATCGATCAGCAGCAACAGGTCACGGGAATTTGCTGCTGTGTATGACAAAAAGAAGGGAAAGATGATATTTGAACTTCGACTCCGATTTCAAAGTATAAGCAAAACTATTAGTAGTTAAGTGTAAAGAACAAAACTAAGAGTTTCCTATAGATTTTTAAACAATTGTACAGGAATGAAAAACAGCACCCACAAATCAACAAAATTACTTTGAGGAACAATTGTTATGATGAATTTTGTTGCAATTCTTGACGTGTGGTGGACAATACCTATCAATTGTGATTGAGGAGATGCTCCTCAAACAATGGAGTATCTCCTAGATTTCCCTCTCTTACCAGAGACTTGTGGACCAGATGATCTGTGTTTTGCAGTAGCTAGGAAAAGTGTACCGACACGAAAAAAAACAATACAAAAAGAAAATACGAAATAGATGCCACGAATGGTGAAATGAGATGTTTCTTATTTTCAAAAATAAAAATGATCAAAATCCATTGAGCCATTGCATTGAATTGAGGGAAACGCTGTATAATTGGCCATTTCGTTAAGTGCTTTTATTACGAAACAGCAACTGCCATTATTACAGCTGTTTTTAGTATTGGTTCCCAGACCACTGTCAATGGCATTACAGCATTTGTGAAACTTCAGGCCTTCTGCAATATGTTTGATTCCAAAGCTGAACTTCCGCTAATGGCTCACACTTGCTGCTAAACTTAATCACATCAACCTTACTCTGCAATGTCTCCTGCTCATTCTCAGTTTCCCCTGGCCTCTCAGATGAGGTATTCTTAAAATTATTGTAACCTGCCTCTCTAGCTGTCTTCAGGAAACTAACAAGACTGTGTCAGGTTCGACTCCAATAGGGTAGATGGGTCTGGCTTGTGGTCTGCCATCTCTTCCACAGACGGGTCTACAATCTTTTCATCTATGGACATAGACAGGGTCTTCGACTCTTTCATCAGTCCATATATTTACGGCTCCGGCTCTCGTGCCTAACATCCTGTCCATGGTATGATTCATGCTGTAATGAAATTTCCAGAAAGTAGGTTTCCTTTGAGTCATGGAAAACTAGCGCATACTTCTGCCAGGCCGAACAGTTTACATTTCCTATTCCACTGATACACCAAATCTGCATCCAGATTTAAACCAAAATCGAATCACCTTGTTCTTGTCATCCAACACAACTCATCCACAAAGTTTTGAAATATCATGCGATATATTATTTTTGGACCCATCTCTCCATGCTGAAGAATCATTTAAAAAATTAAAAGATTCTCGTATCCAGATCTTCACCAATTAATCGAATCACTTTGTCCATGCCACCCATCCACCAAGCTTCTTCTGAATTCGTCCATAACTTCTTTTTTACAGTGTAGCCCATAGGGCTGGGGTTCTTAACCTGGGGTATCCATACCCCTTGGGGGTATGGGGAGCAAAATCTGGGGGTATGTGACTCGTAATAAATTATAATAACAAATTGTAATAAATTCAATGAAATATCAACTTTAAATATATAATAAATATATAACAAGCGAAGAAATAAATAGGGATGAAATCCTAATGATTTTCTTTCCTGTTCTGTTCCTAATTATCCATATGTAAAACGAAGCTATTGAGGTATTTGGAAGTCACACTGGAACCTAATGGGACTGGTAATCAGGCGTGGATCCCTGAACCTGGCCAGTTTTCTGGGTAATAAGTTATCAATTTTCATCCAAAAAATAGGCAATTAAAGTAAAAACACCCCTCAGAATGCACCACAGAGCACCTAGAAATCAAAAAAATTATAGGGGGACATGCCCCCACTCCCCCCTAGCTATGCGCACCTTAGGTGCGCCTTGGTCAGTCAGAAGTCTGGCGAAGGGGGTATGGGGACATCGTGGGCAATCCTTTGGGGGTCTTGACAGGGAAAAAGGTTAAGAACCCCTGCCATAGGGGAATGCCGTCTGGAACTGCAACGGTCTGTATATATGTTCCTCACAAATGTCCACCAATAAGAGCTGAGCATCTGGTCACATGACAGGGTGACATCGTTTAATAACCGTCACAGTTGCATATCTGACTAAAAATAAATATAACAAGCGTTACGCCTAGGTCCCCCGTCGGTGAAGAGATGTGAGTTGACAAAGTGGAAGACGCAAGGTGGCCATCTTGGATTTTGACGTGTCGACCAAATTTTCAATAGCGTTCTCCATTATGCGTAGATACACCAACACACCAGATTAGAAGTTAGTAGTTCGTATATTTTTCAAGATATTTCACTCACAAGGTTCAGACATATATATGGTGGCGGCCATCTTGGATTTTGATGTGGCGACCCAATTTTCAATAGCGTTCTTCCTTGTGCCTAGATACAGCCACACACCAGATTAGAAGTTGGTACTTCGCTTATTTTTCAACATATTCCGCTCACAAGGTTCAGACATACATAGCGGCGGCCATCTTGAATTTAGACGTGGCGACCCAATTTTCAATATCGTTCTTCCTTTTGCATAGGTACACCCACACACCAGATTAGAAGTTAGTAGTTCGTTTATTTTTCAACATATTCTGCTCACAAGGTTCAGACATACATAGCGGCGGCCATCTTGAATTTTGACGTGGCGACCCAATTTTCAATATCGTTCTTCCTTATGCGTAGGTACACCCACACACCAGATTAGAAGTTAGTAGTTCGTTTATTTTTCAAGATATTTCGCTCACAAGGTTCAGACATATATATATGGTGGCGGCCATCTTGGATTTTGATGTGGCGACCCAATTTTCAATAGCGTTCTTCCTTATGCCGAGATACACCGACACACCAGATTAGAAGTTGCTACTTCGCTTATTTTTCAACATATTCCGCTCACAAGGTTCAGACATACATGGTGGCAGCCATCATGGATTTCGACGTGGGTTGCACCCACACACCAAATTAGAATTCGGTCCTTCGCTTACGCACGCACGCACGGACGCACACACAGACAGAGGGGAAAACCATAGTCCCCCTTTCGCTCCGCGGTGCGACGGGGGACAATAACCTTCGGTGGAACGTTTTGGGGTCCCAGCAGGTGTCATAAGGTAGGTAGGAGGTTTCTGAAATTCCTCAACACAATTATGATTTTCAAATGTGATGAACGTGGACCTTGCTCCTGAATCCGGAAGTGAACAGATGATGATGGTTTGCTGGTTTGATAATATCTCAATACAATCGTGATTTAACATTTTATTTTGATACATTAATAACATAGTGTTAATTTGTGATTGGAATGATGAATGATGCTGTTTGGAATGAAAATATAGAGATGTTGAGTTCAAAGCAGAATGATAAATTGTGATGTGTAACAAGAAGAACGAGAACGGCACTCTTTGATGTCACGACATCGACTGATATGCCTCAGCCCACATTAAGATTTAAATGCACAAGATTGATCAAATGATGCAATTGAGGAAAGAATGACAATTTACCAAGAGTTACATGAGCCTCAAGTGAGACAGTTGCTCCCGGTTCACCTTCTTCAGTTGAGCGTAAAGGTGGAGCTGAAATTTCAACAAGAGAAGAGTAGATTGAAGTGTAACAAAGAAAATGTAGAAGGCCGATTGTGACAGCGATAACAATGCAAAGAAGTTTTCAGCACTTAAGAATATTCTCACTTCAGAATTATCATCTCCAGGTCCCCATCTAATCACATAACACCAATTTTCTTTATTTAAACACAATCAGGAGAACCAATTACTGTTTTAATGACCCAAACGTACATGCCATGGAGATTGGTGTCATTGCAAGAACTGACTTACTGGTTGCAAGTTGATTTATCTCAACAGCCAAGGGATTCTGCACAGTTGGTGTTTCCGTGACAAGGATTTGCGGAAGAACAGGAGCAGAAGTTTCAATAACCTCCTCAGTGGTCTCAATGACCTTGTCGACCGAATATGTCAATTTTTCAATCACAGTATCAAGTCTGGAGAAATTGTCGACCAGGATGATGTGTTGTTCATCAGGTGAACTCACAATCCTCTTTAATCGAGTTTTCTCAACATTCCCAACTGCAACAACAAATGTTTTCACATGGGTGTCGATCAACCTCTGCAGAGGAGCTTCAAATTTGTCATTGTTTGTTCCATCAGTGAGTAAGATGAGGATCTGCAAGAAAGAACATCTTTAGTCAGGATAAAATGAGGAGCATATGTCCACAAACAACTTCAAAGAGAGGCAAATGAGAGCTTCTTCACTCATGTCAATGTGTGGCATACACTTCCACTTACAGGAAGAAAAGACCCACCTTAGGAATGTTTCCTCGGCCCTTCGGATGAAACACTGCAGAGAGTGAGTCTTCGGTGGAATCCCCTTCAGGTCTCGATTCGTTTATCAATTTTATGTCCCGTAAGACGCTCATTATGGATGACTTGTCGCTAAGCGTGTCCAGGTTGAACCGAATCTGTGTCGTAGATGTTTTCCCACTCCCAGTGTACTGCACGAGGGCCACTCGAACCTTGCTTGGGCCCACTTCCAGCTTATCCAGAAATCCAGTCAAAAACTCAGTCACCTTCACGAAGTTGTCATCTCCAATATTGTTGGAAAAATCCACAAGAAAAACTAAATCACCTTGTTGGTGCATTTTATGGGCTGAAAAGAGAAGAAAATACAAACTTCGAGTTGAAATGTTGAACATTGGGGAGGGGATATTTTTAATCAAATTGATGTTTTAGTCGGGAAAGGTCACAGAAAAAACAACAGGCAGGATTTTAAAATCCTCAAACAAATTTTGCACAAAACTGAAAGATCTTCATGTGTAAAGAGAGTTTGTAAAACACAAAAGGATACCGACACTGGGATGAAAGAGTTAAACTAAAGGTGCCATTGACAATTAGAAACAGGGAACAAAGTATAATATGATTGAAGGTCACATGACAATGTGAAGATATTTTATGTGACACGGAAATCTGAACTCATCACTGAAAACAAACATCCCGACGATTGTCTTCACATCAAAAAGAAAGTTAAATGAAGTTTAGTCAAAGCGCACGTTTCCCATAAATCTTTACATTATTTTTATTTTTGGAGAAAAAGTTACGATTTTTATTATCGTAATGATAGATATATTCAGAGTATGAAAAGTGTACCTTTTTGAAAAATTATCACACTAAAATACGCCATTTAGTGTCTGTCCGTCTGTCTGATTAATTTTTGATGCCAATACATTTCGTCCTTACTTATCCAATCTCAACCAAACTTGACAGGATGACGAAGGGGTACATATTCATTCGCATTCATTTGCCCCCCTCCCCAAGGGGGTTTTCTCCCCCGAGCGGCTTTTCCCCGGCATTGCCGTCAATGGCATTGCGTGTCGAGGTGTATATCAATGTTAAATTAGCTTTATCGTGGTGTTTGTCCAACAAAGAAGATTTATTGTACCGTTTTTCCAAAGACGCTTTTTCTAATAAAATTAATGATAATCGCATATTGTTAATGTTATGACAAAACAATATTAATACTAATAATATCCCACTTCCCCAAGGCGTTTTTCCTGCAGTGATAACGTGTATAAATAGCTTATAGTTATAATGGCGTTTCCAGGGGAGCAACAGCTTCTACAGGAAGTAAAAATATTATAAACCACAAACATGTATGCTTAGCTTTTTAAACAGTCACTAATGCTCTTTATAACACTAAACGAAGAAATTTGGAGGAATGCCGACATCCGTGAAGTGAGGTTTACTTACAGAACTGAGCGAAGATCTATTGTACTCGATATAACCCACAAATGATGGGTTATTAACATGGCCCTTTCTGCCGCTACCGTGGCATTTTTCGTTGCGAACTTTTGAAACTTGCTCCTGCTGTTTTATACGAAACTGAAAAGGAGAAGCTCGGATTGTGCTCCTTTACAAAGCAGCTAGCTTGCTCTTGCCAAGCCAGCCGTTCCTTAATGGTTTTGAATGGAGTGCTTGCTCAAATGCTTAAACCACTTGGCGATCTCTCCACAATAAACTTGGTAAATGAACACACACCCAATGTTCTTGAGATCCGACCATAGATAGAATGTATTCTAAATACCCCAAAGAGGAATGAGCCTTCTTTCCACTCCCATAGTGAGTGGGTGTACTCGTTATTTTGTGCGTCTTACAGCCCATGAATCACACAATTTCTACATGATTTACACATCACGTGATGAATGAAGTTCTACTGACTTCTCCCTGTAGTCGTCTCATCTTCAGGAGAAATCTGCGGGGCCGTCGCCGTGCCTGGTGCTGGAAGGAGAGGTAAGAGCACTCCAGCAAGGGTTGGTGGAGCTGTGTCCACTTGGATTGGCTCCTCTGTGGTATAACAATACAGTTACCAATTATCTACCATATAACAGAACATGAGAATTGTCTCGTTAACAAGAGAAACACTTCCTTTGAATGAGAAAACACAGATAAGTGAACTACAGTCTGAGAAAGAGTCATCTGCGTGATAAATGGGTTTTCTTGTAAATTCTGCAATCACAGGTAAACACGTGAAATGTCATTTGAAGGAGGAAGATCTGCTTACCGGTTGTTGGAGCCAAAGATGGGATGGAGGTTGCCTGGTTCTCAGCCACAACTGAACCCAAATTTGTTGAAGAGATTTCCACTGTGAGACACAATCAATGGATGACAAATAGCGTTTGCAATGTGTTTGTGTTTTTGATAGAAATAAAACAGATCAACATTTGAAACGATAAACTTTGATCTGATATTTTTAAGTTTGTGCTCAAATAATGACATAGTATTCAACATTTAATTATCGGTGGAGGTTTATATGTTGCCTTCATGAAAATTGACAACTTCCGGCTCTTAGAGATAAAAAGGGAAAGTTCATTGTAAGTTAATTTTTCGAAAAGGTAATTTCATGATAAAACCAAACGGAACAGTTTATGTTTGTATCCATCCCATTGATAGGCTCGATCTGCTGACCTGAACTAAAATCGAATTGGCTTGTTCTTGTAATCTAACCAACTCATCCATCAAGGTTTGTCATAATCCAGCCACAACGTTTTGAAATATCGTGTTATATATCGGTTGTGGCCCCATCTCTCAATGCTGAACAATTACTGAAGAAATTTAAAAATTCTCGCATACGGATATGGATTCGGATCTTAACAAGCATCTAAAGCATTCCTCTTTGTCACTCAACGTGTCCACACAACATCACACTTATCCTGCTCACAGACAGACAGACAGACAAACGGGTGAAAACATAACATCCATCCACCTATGGTGGCAAGGTAATAAATTCCAAGATTAACAAGTGAAATCTAAAATGTTTACATACTTCTCTTGATCAAAAAAAAAAAATCGTTTTGGTCGAGAAATAATTTGTCATATTCCAAATCCATTAAATGGAATGCGAGGAATGTTAATCTGCAAATTCTCTCCTGAAATATGGACTTCCTTTAACAACAACCAAAGGAAACAATGGACTCCAAAGGAATCGGTGGGTTCGCGTTCAATTTTCAGACATTTCCAAGTTAGTCAGCCAACATTCGTTCACACTATTATATTAATCAACCAGAGAGGAAGAGTAGAAAGAAGATTATTTGACATGTTTGTCACAATATAGGGAAATTTAATAATCCATTGGTACATTATCTCAAATACAGACACAGACAAACACCTCACTCACTTTCCTCTGGATTTGTTTGAACCTCCGGAATTATTTCTTGGGCTGAAGTTGTGCCTCCTGTTTCAACAACAACTTCCGGAGTGTGAGGGATTGTCGATGGTGTGGTGCCCTCTTCAATCAGTGTTCCTATGACAACAAATGAACATCAAAAATGTGTTCAACAACACCGATTGAGTGGAGAATGGTGTTTTGAAAATAAGAGAATATTGCATCCCACTGAGGAATGCAGGTTTAAAACATTTAAATATGGAGAATTGTTACTGCAGTAATTTCTCATCGCTGTTTGTGTTTTTGTTTGAAGTGCATGAAATTGCTGAAATATTGTAAGTGGAGAAAGAATGACAAATTACCAACAGTTGCTCCTGGTTCACCTTCTTCAAATGAGCTCAAAGTTGTTGCTGAAATTTATACAAGAGAAGAGTAGATTGAAGTGCAACAAGGAAAATGCAGTAGGCCGACTCGATCAACGATAAATGTAAACTAGGGTGTTCGTAGGACACGATACTTCACGCAGTGTTTAAGTATATCCTTCAATTTCAATGAAACAATCATGTTACAGATCGTTTAAAAAAAATCCGGAAGTTTAGTGCTGTTTAAGAAGTCTTCGGCACCACCCCCATTTAACATGTCCAAGTACTGCAAAACCGGAGGTTTGTGGAAGTGTTAAGAAGATGATTTGTCTTCTGTCGTGTTCACATATATAGAGTCTCCGACTTACGGAGGGGTTACATTCCTGCATTACTTTCGGAAGTCAATTGGTATGAAAGTCGGAAATACTGCCGATAACCCTATAATATGTGTACCTGTACCCTTGTAAATCCAAGTTATAAAAATAAAATAATTTTCCCGTGTATTTTTTCACCTTTAAGTAACTTTATGGAACAAGTAGAACAACACTCAGTGGAGCACATAACTTCCCCAGCCTGAACAGTTTGTTTTGTATCCCAATGATCGGCCGGATCTGGACCTGATCCAAAATCGAATTGGCTTGTTCTTGTCACCTAACATCCACCGAGTTTCGTCATAAGTCATCCATAACTTTTTTTAATGTCATGTTATATATCGCTTTTCACCCGATCTTTCAATGTTGAAGAATCACCGAAAAATTAAATAATTCTCGAATTCGAAACCAGATTAAGCTCTTCACCAAAATCAAATCATTTCGTCCTTGTCACACACCCAATCGATCCACCAAGTTTCGTCCAAATCCGTCCTGAACTTTTTGAGATCCTATCTGATGGTGAAGAAAGGTGAAGGTGAAATGGTGGTGAAGAATTGGTGAAGAATGGTGAAGGTCTGAATGTCCTTCAGGTGTCCGAAGGTCCGAAGTCCGAAGGTCCTTCACCCGAAATGGTGAAGAATCACTTAAAAAATTATACTAGCTGGATCCGAATCCGGATCATCACCAAAATCGAATCATTTTGTCCCTGTCACATACAGTACACTGCCTCTCTGCCAAATGTCGTCTGAATCCATCCACAACTTTTTGAGATATCTTGTTCACAGACAGAAAAACAAAGAGCCAAACAGGCAGGGGTGAAAACATAACCTCTATCCATCTTAGGTGGTGGAGGTAATAATAAATAAAATAATAAGAAGAAGAAATGCAATAATAGAACTAGATGGTATTCATAGAATACTTACCCTGAGCAGTCAACTTGGTGTAAGCCAACTCTTCTATTTTTGAATGTTTCTTTTTTTTTGATCCAATATGGCTGCCAGACCACGTGAGCGATGACATCATCAATTTATGTTCTCTAAATAATTGTCGCATAGATCATGCTCAATAAATTTCAAACTGATCAGACTAAGCGTTGTCCCTGTCGAATTATGACGTCATAATTATGGCACCAATGACGTCATCGCTAACAACACCTATTCCCCATATGGAGTTCTTTACAATGAGCCACGTTTCAATTTTTAAAATGCTGACATAGCACAAATTTTACTTAACTGAAATGCATACCCAAATGTTATATTTTCGTCAAAAATCGTCGGAATTTCGCCAAATCTGTTTTGGTCGTGTGTTAATATACCTCAGCGATCGACAAATCTGAAATCAGAATTTTATTTGAGGTCAAAATGACCCCGTGAGGTCGCTCCGTACTTTGCCTGCTCGTCATTTGCAGTGTAATAATTAATTCCATGCCCACTCTAGAAGACTCTTCTTCCTCACGCAATAACAACTTCTAGCTTCCAGACCGTACATCCAATCATCTTGAAATTTTGCACACATGTTACACTTCATTACCTCTACTATAATATAAAGTTTCATGTCGATCAATGAAGCGGTTCAAGAGTTATAATATTTAATATTGTTGTTTAATTATTTATATCCACCAAACCACGTGACCTATCGCAAATTTCAAAAGGTGATTTTAGTAGACTGATATGCTGAACACATCTGTGAAGTTTCCCCTCGATTGGACCACAAATGAGGGAGGAGCTTGGTTAAAAAAAGTTTATGCTTAAAAATGTCATAACTCCGAAAACATGTGACGCATGACATCATTCTCGTTGACTTTTTTGTTCGTCATGGGTATGCGATTCTGCCTGCAAAGATTGGCCTCGATCTGTTCAGTCGTTTAGGAGAAAATTGGATTTTAGTGGTTTTTCACTCAAAACAATATGGCGTCCGAACCACGTGACCTACGACGTCATTATAATTTTATTTCTGCATCAATTTATACCGAGAAGATGCTCAAGAGCTTCATCCTGATCGGATAAAGTTATTTACTTGTCGAATTATGACGTCATAACGGCGGAACTTATGACATCATCATTCACATATGTTATTCCGCATGGAGAGTTCTTTGCAATGAGACCTGTCTCAATTACTTCTGTGCAGCGGTTTTTGAGATATAGAGGTGCAAAGTTTTTTGTTTTTTTCCAAGATGGCGCCAGCACCACGTGACCTGTGACGTCATAATATTCACTAAAATATTTTACAGTTGGAGTCCCTCCTATTGTGAAAATTTCATGTCAATCGGACCAAAGGTTGCCGAGAAAATGAATGTTTTAAAATGCAGACACACACGTACGTACGATGTACGGACGGACCCGAATGCTTAACCCTGACAAATTTCAATCCTGACAAATCTCACACTCTTACGATGTCTCTCCGAAAAGACCGACTGGACAACCCTCCCATCCACTTTCTGAATAATCCTCTCCAAGAAGTTCTGTCACTCAAGCTTTTGGGTCTCACTATCTGCCATGATCTTTCCTGGGAAAACAACATTTCAAATCTGGCCTCCAAAGCCAGTCGCCGACTGGGCATCCTCCGTCGTGCGAAGTCCTTCCTTGGCACACCTGAGCTCCTCACCACATACAAGGCTTTCATCCGCAGCTCAATGGAATACTGCTCTCCCCTCTGGGCTGGTGCTCCTGCCTCACACCTAGCTCGTCTTCACGCTGTTGAAACCAAAGCGTTCAGAATCATTGGAATCTCCCGTGATGAAGCTACCTCCGAGGGCCTTTCACTTACTCACCGCAGGCAGGTTGGTGGTCTTTCCGTCTTCTACCGACTCCTCTCTGGCCTTGCTCCTCCAGCTCTCTCTGGGCTCTGTCCCCCAAATATTCCTGCAGGTCGCACAAGATCTGCCTGCAACCCTCTTATGGTTAAACTGCCAAAATCAAGACTCTCTGCTCACCTTCATTCCTCTTTTCTCCCGCCTCTGGAACAAACTCCCCCACTCCCTTCAATCCCACTCCTCCCTCCAGGTCTTTAAAACAGCTGTAGACCACCATCTCTTATCTTCCCCCATCCAAAACCTTGATCTTTTCTACCCCCGCTAATTTCACCCCAAATCCTCTTTTTTGAAATACCAACTTCTTTCCTGGAAGTCCGTGGTGTCCTTGTGTTCATACTTGTCCCACCCCCTTCCCACGCCGCCTCCCCCCAAGCCCTCTCCCTCCCACACATTCCCGATGTCCCTCACAAATGTTGTGTTTATGTGCTTTCCCTTCTCTCCCCATCTTGTCTACCGCTCCCCTTTTTATATACTTTGTGTGTTTGTCTGTTTGATTTGTTTGTGTGATAAATGTTAGCTCTTTCACGAGCCTCAATTATGTGTACAAAAAACAAAAAACAAACAAAAAAACCCCCTACCTTTCGCCTCACGAGCACTGGGTAATAAATGCAGAATAAACTAGAACGGCACTCTTTGACGTCACAACGTCGACTGATATGCCTCCCCCCACATTATTACATCATTATAATACTTGTATAAAGTTTGATTTAAATCCATTCAGATGTGCCCAAGCAAGCACATTTTTACTTGACATGACCTTTGACCTATTTTCCCCAAAACTTAATCAGTTCATGTTTCCATCATTATACATACCTGCACCAAGTTTTAATTTAAATCCCTTCAGCTGTTCACAACTTCTCACATTTTTACCTGACATGACCTCTGAACTTTGGCCTTTGATCTCGGGACCCCCAACATCGAATCAGTTAATCTTTACATGATCATACATATCTGTACCAAGTTTGAATTAGATCCCTTTACCTATTCTCAAGTTATAAACCTATTACAGACTTTGACCTTTAACCTTTGAACTCTTGAACCCAAAATCCAATCAGTTAATCATTACATCATTATACATACCTGTACCAAGTTTGAATTAGCTCACTTCAGCCATTCTCGAGTTATAGACCTATTCCAGATTTGACCTCGGACCTTTGACCGATGACTCCAATATCGAATCACTTAATCTTTACATCATTATACATACCTGTACCAAGTTTGAATTAGATCACTTCAGCCGTTCTCAAGTTATAGACATATTACTGACTTTGACCTTTGAACTTTGACCTCTTGAATCCAAAATCTATTCAGTTCTTCTTTACATCATTCTACATGAGTGTATCACATTTCTTTAGAATCCAACACTGGTTCCCAAGTTATCGCAGTGACAGTATTTTTTACCTAACATGAACTCTTACCTTTGCCCTTTGACCTCGTGACCCCAAAATGTAATCAGTTCATCTTTAACTCATTATACATACCTGTGCCAAGTTTGACTAAGCCGTTCTCAAGTTATCGCGGAAATGAAAACCCATCACGGACGGACAGCCAGACGGACAACCTGAAAACATAATGCCTCTGCCGACTTCTTCAGCGAAGGCATAAAAATGGAATCGCATTCCAAAATTAATTCAAATATTAACAAGTGAAACCTAAAATGTTTACATAAACTCTAACTCGTGACCAATAAAAAAACATTTCGTTTTGGTGGAGAAATTAATTTGTGATATTCCAAATTCATCACATGGAATGCGAGGAATGTTAATCTGGAAATTCTCTCCTGAAATATGGACTTCCTTCAACAACAACCAAAGGAAACAATGGACTCCAAAGGAATCGGTGGGTTCCCGTTCAATTTTCAGACAGTTCCAACTTTGTCAGCCAACATTCGTTCACACTACTATGAACCAGAGAGGAAGAGTAGTAAGAAGATTATTTAACATGTTTGTCACAATGTAGGGAAATTTAATAATCAAATGGTACATTACCTCAAATACAGACACCGACAAACACCTCACTCACTTTCCTTTGGATTTGTTTGAACCCCGGGAATTATTTCTTGGGCTGAAGTTGTTCCTCCTGTTTCACCAACAACTTCCGGAGTGTGAGGGATTGTCGATGGTGTGGTGCCCTCTTCAATCAGTGTTCCTGTGATAACAAATGGACATCAAAAATGTGTTCAACAACACGGATTAAGTGGAGAATGGTGTTTTGAAAATAAGAGAATATTGCATCCCACTGAGGAATGCAGGTTTAAAACATTTAAATATGGAGAATTGTTACTGCAGTAATTTCTCATCGCTGTTTGTGTTTTTGTTTGAAGTGCATGAAATTGCTGAAATATTGTAAGTGGAGAAAGAATGACAAATTACCAACAGTTGCTCCTGGTTCACCTTCTTCAAATGAGCTCAAAGTTGTTGCTGAAATTTCTACAAGAGAAGAGTAGATTGAAGTGTAACAAGGAAAATGCAGTAGGCCGACTCTGACAACGATAAATGTAAACTTGGGTGTTCGTAGGACACGATACTTCACGCAGTGTTTAAGTATATCCTTCAATTTTAATGAAACAATCATGTTACAGATCGTTTTTAAAAATCCGGAAGTTTAGTGCTGTTTTAGAAGTCTTCGGCACCACCCCCATTTAACATGTCCAAGTACTGCAAAACCGGAGGTTTGTGGAAGTGTTAAGAAGATGATTTGTCTTCTGTCGTGTTCACATATATAGTGAGTCTCCGACTTACGGAGGGGTTAGATTTCTGCATTACTTTCGGAAGTCAATTGGTATGAAAGTCGGAAATACTGCCGATAACCCCATAATATGTGTACCTGTACCCTTGTAAATCCAAGTTATAAAAATAAAATAATTTCCCTTGTGTATTTTTACCTTTAAATAACTTTTTTGAACAACTAGAACGGCACTCAGTAGAGCGCATACCGGTACCTCTGCCAGGGTGAACAGTTTGTTTTTTATTCCAATGATAGGCCGGATCTGGATTCGGAAATATAATCGGCTTGTTCTTGTCACCTAACATCCACCGAGTTTCGTCATAAGTCATACATTGTGGCGGACACAAAAGCCCACTGGCGTGGTGACATCATTCCACGCACCAAGTGGGCGGTGGCCACGCCCGAGGGGTAGGCGTGGCCTCATGATATACACCGGGCGACTAGCCCGGAACATTTCAGTGTTACAGTGTAGTCTTACAATAAAGACGTTTATATGTTACCGCTTGTCCACTTCCTCCTTGCTCACAAGCAGCGCGCGTAACGCCGCGCTTTACTGGTGACCCTCGACGTTGGATCTGCCGGAGCGATCCTTCCACACGCGACGCCATCGCCATGGCCGACTTCGTCAAACTTCCGGAATTTTGGGAGGCTCAGGCCGAAGTCTGGTTCGTCCAGGCCGAAGCCCAATTTCAGCTTCAGCACCTCACCGGCGATGACACGCGCTATTGCCACGTCGTCGCCTCCCTCGGGCCCGGCACGGCCGCTCGAGTTGTGTCCGTCCTTCGCCACCCACCGAAAGGCCACAAGTACGAGGCACTCAAGCGGCTACTCCTAGCCACGTTCAGCCTCACGGACGACGCACGGGCCGACCACCTCCTGGATCTCCCCGAGTTCGGTGAGACGCGCCCGTCGGTCCGAATGGACCATATGCTGTCACTGTTGGGCGACGAAGCCCCCGGTTCGCTATTCCGGGCGCTTTTCCGTCGCCAACTTCCAGCGCAGGTTCGCCTCGCGTTGGCCGGGACCGGGCTAACGGAACCCCGAGCATTGGCGGCCGAGGCGGACAAGTACTTCGCCGTTTCGGACACGCGGGCGAGCGTCGGCGTGGCCGTCACGGCATTCGACGCTGATGTTCAGCAGCGCGCTGATGTTCAGCAGCACGCTGATGTTCAGCAGCACGCTGATGTTCAGCAGCACGCTGATGTTCAGCAGCACGCTGATGTTCAGCAGCATGCTGATACGCACCTCGTGAACGCCGCCACGCCCCGCCCACCGCCGCGGCGAAAACCGCCACCGCGGGGAAACCCGTCGACTCCACCGGCCTGGCGGAGCCAGCCGCGCTCCTCCAGCTCCACCACCTGGTGCTGGTTCCACGCCAAGTTCGGCCACGAAGCTCGGCGGTGTCATCCGCCGTGCTCCTTCAACGGGTCGGGAAACGCCCGGGCCGGCGCTCAATATTGGCGATGAGCGCCGGCCGTTCGAGCAGCCTGCTGTTCATAACGGACACCTTCTCCGGGCGCCGTTACCTGTGCGACACGGGAGCGCAGGTGAGTGTCATTCCCGCCGGCACGTCAGACAAGCACGCTGCGGGTGGGGGCCCCGCGCTGCTTGCCGCGAACGGGACGCCCATCCGTACGTACGGAAAAACGCTGCCTCTCTCTGCGGTTTGGAGGGCAGGTTTTCCGATGGACGTTCGTCACCGCCGACGTGCCCATGGCACTGCTTGGCGCGGACTTCCTGTGCGCTAATGGGCTCCTGGTCGACGTCAAGCGCAGACGGCTTGTCCAGGCCGAGACGTTCAGCTCGCTCGCTTGTGCGTTGCCCAGCTCAACGAGCGGCTTGCCAAGCGGCTTGCCGAACGATTCGGTTCCGGCCACGTTGGTCTGTACGCTTCCGGCAGCGGACGCATTCACCCGCCTCCTCGCCGGTTTCCCGGCCCTCACGCGGCCCACCTTCTCGGCGGGGGCCGTCAAGCACGGGGTGGCCCATCACATCCCCACCGTCGGGCCACCGGTCTACGCCCGGGCACGCCGCCTCGAGCCGACGAAGCTGGCGGTGGCAAAAGCGGCGTTCGCTACCCTGGAGCGACTCGGCATCGTTCGGCGCTCAGAGAGCGCTTGGGCGTCGCCGCTGCACATCGTGCCGAAGCCCGGCGGGGGATGGCGACCGTGCGGGGACTATCGCCGTCTCAATGACGCCACGACTCCCGACCGCTACCCCGTCCCCCACATTCAGGACTTTTCCGCCCGTTTGGCGGGCAGGTCCTTCTTCTCGAAGGTGGACCTCATACGCGGCTACCATCAGGTCCCCGTCAGGCCGGAGGACGTCCCGAAGACGGCGGTCATCACGCCATTCGGACTCTTCGAGTTCCTGCGCATGCCCTTCGGTCTGAAGAATGCGGCTCAGGCGTTCCAGCGACTGATGGACAGCGTCCTGCGCGACTTGGATTTTGTCTACGTCTACCTGGACGATATCGTCGCCAGCGCGTCCCGCGAAGAGCACCTACGCCACCTCCGCACGCTCTTCGAACGCCTGGGCCAGCATGGCCTGATTGTGAACCCCGCAAAGTGCCGGTTCGGCGCCGCCACAATCGATTTTCTGGGGCACCGTGTCACCAGGCACGGAGCCGTCCCCCTGCCGGCCAAGGTGGAGGCGGTGAAGGGGTTTCCGCGCCCCCGCACGATCAGAGGGCTGCAGGAGTTCCTGGGCATGGTGAACTTTTACCATCGGTTCCTGCCCCGTATCGCCCAGCTCCTGCGCCCCCTGCACGAAGCTCTCCGAGGTAAGCCGGGCAAAGGCGACGTTACCTGGACCGAGCAGATGGACACGGCGTTCACGGGCGCGAAGCTCGCCTTGGCTAACGCCACCATGCTCGCGCACCCGGCGCCCGATGCACCGATCGCCCTCACCACCGATGCCTCGGACTATGCGGTGGGCGCGGTGCACGAGCAATGGGTGCGTGGAGCTTGGCAACCGCTGGCGTTCTTTAGCCGGCAGCTTCGCCCGCCCGAACGCCGTTACAGTACCTTCGACCGCGAGTTGCTCGGACTTCACTTGGCGGTCAGGCACTTCCGCCATCTGCTCGAGGGCCGGGCGTTCACTGCCTTCGTCGACCACAAGCCGCTGATCTTCGCGATGGGCAAGGTCACCGAGCCGTGGTCGGCCCGGCAGCAGCGTCACCTCTCGGCCGTGTCCGAGTACACGACGGACATCCAGCACGTCGCGGGGAAGGACAACCCGGTGGCGGATTGCCTTTCCCGGGCCGTCGCCCACGCAGTCCACCTCGGCATCGACTATGCCCCGGATGGCAGCGGACCAGGCCGCTGACCCCGACGTCCAGGCCTTGCGGACCGCCGTCACGGGCCTACGCGTCACCGAGGTGCCGTTCGACGGCGCGGGCACGGCCCTCTTGTGCGACGTCTCCCTCGGGCGTCCTCGCCCCATTGTGCCCGCGGGCTGGCAGCGCCAGGTGTTTGACGCCATCCACGGCCTGTCCCACCCGGGCGCGAGGGCCTCCCAAAGGCTGATCGCCGACAAGTTCGTCTGGCATGGCCTCCGGAAGGCCGTCCGCGGCTGGGCCAGGACGTGCCTCGCGTGCCAGCGCGCCAAGGTGCACCGGCACACCCAGGCCCCGTTGGCCCCGTTCACTGTGCCGGAACGCCGGTTTGACCACGTCCACGTGGACCTAGTGGGACCTCTGCCCCCCTCGCGGGGTTTCACCTACGTCCTCACCATGGTGGACCGCACCACCCGGTGGCCGGAGGCCGTGCCCTTGGCGTCGACAACGGCGGCCGATGTCGCGCAGGCTTTCATCGCCACCTGGGTCGCCCGGTTCGGCGCCCCCTCAGACATCTCATCCGACCGCGGCCCCCAGTTCACCTCAGAGCTCTGGGGGGCGGTTGCGCAGGGGCTCGGGGTCCGGCTGCACCGAACCACGGCCTACCACCCCCAGGCTAACGGCCTGTGTGAGCGATTTCACCGCTCATTGAAGGCCGCGCTCTGGGCCACCCTCCGCGACGGCGGCTGGGTCGACAGGCTCCCCTGGGTCCTGCTGGGCCTCCGGACGGCGCCCAAGGAGGACCTGCGCGCATCCGCGGCGGAGTTGGTCTTCGGGCAACCGCTGCGGGTGCCGGGCGAGTTCCTCCCCGACTCCACGGCACCATGGTCCGCGGCACAGCAGCGCTCCGCTCTGCAAGAGACCGCCCGGAGGTTCGCCCCGGTGCCAACGGCATGCCACGGGCACCCACCGACGCACGTCGCCCCGGAGCTTCGCACGGCGGAGTACGTCTTCGTCCGCCACGATGCCCATCGGACACCACTGCGGCCCCCGTACGACGGGCCTTTCCGCGTGCTGGAGACCGGGGCGAAGCACTTCACCCTGGACATCGGCGGTACTCCTGACCGTGTTTCGGTAGACCGCCTCAAGCCGGCCCACCTCGATGTGGACCATCCACCGCCAGTGGCCCGACCCCCACGTCGGGGCCGCCCTCCTGCGGGCGGACCCCCGGCACCGCCCAGCCCCGCCGCCACGCCGCCCCCTGGTCCTGCACCCATCCCAGGGGCAGCCAGGGGCATCCCACCTGGCATTCCTGCACCCCGGACGCCGCCGATCGCCAGGGGGCGCTTCGGCCGGGTCATTCGTCTGCCCCGCAAACTGGCCCTCCAGGTGCGCGGGAATTCTGGGGGGGCGCGTGTGGCGGACACAAAAGCCCACTGGCGTGGTGACATCATTCCACGCACCAAGTGGGCGGTGGCCACGCCCGAGGGGTAGGCGTGGCCTCATGATATACACCGGGCGACCAGCCCGGAACATTTCAGTGTTACAGTGTAGTCTTACAATAAAGACGTTTATATGTTACCGCTTGTCCGCTTCCTCCTTGCTCACAAGCAGCGCGCGTAACGCCGCGCGCTTTAACATAACTTTTTTAAATAACATTTTATATTTCACTTTTCGCCCGATCCCTCAATGTTGAAGAATTACTGAAAAATTAAATAATTCTCGCATCCGAATTCATATTCAGCTCTTCACCAGAATCAAATCATTTCGTTCTTGTCACACACCCAATCGATTCACCAAGTGTCGTCCAAATCCGTCCATAACGTTTTGAGATTTCGTGCTGTGTATAGGTTTTAGCCCTCTCTCCCAAAGGTAAAGAATCACTTTTAAAATTATACTAGCCGGATCCGGATAATCACCAAAATCTAATAATTTTGTCCTCGCCACATACAGTACACGACCTCTCTGCCAAATGTCGTCTGAATCCGTCCACAACTTTTTGAGATATCTTGTTCACAGACAGAAAAACAAACAGCCAAACAGGCAGGGGTGAAAACATAACCTCGATCCACCTTAGGTGGTGGAGGTAATAATAAATAAAATAATAATAATAATACGTAATGCAATAATAGAATAAAATACAGAAGAAACTAGAACGGCACTCTTCGACGGCACATCGACTGATATGCCTCCGCCCACATTATTACATTATAATACATATATAAAGTTTGATTTAAATCCATTCAGCTGTGCCCAAGTTAGCACATTTTTACCTGGCATGAGCTCTGACCTTTGGCCTTTGACCTCGGGACCCCCAAAATCGAATCAATTAATCTTTACATCATTATACATATCTGTACCAAGTTTGAATTAGATTCCTTTAACCATTCTCGAGTTATAGACCGATTACAGACTTTGACCTTTGACCTATGACTCCAAAATGTAATCACTTAATCCTTACATCATTATACATGTCGGGAAACGAACCTATATACGCGTATTCTTTCCTTTGCTTAAAACTAATACTCTATCGTTATGAATTTTGAAACTGTAACTTGTAGTAATCTTTAGTTAAACTTGCTATAATTCCTTTAATTGTAACTTTTATAACTAATTTGGGAATATAGCATGTCGTGTCCCTAGTTCAGGGGTTCTTAACCCTTTTCCCCTGTCAAGACCCCCAACGGATTGCCCACGATGTCCCCATACCCCCTTCGCCAGACTGCTGACTGACCAAGGTGCACCGAAGGTACGCATAGCTAGGGGGGACAGGGGGCATGTCCCCCCTAGAATTTTTTTGATTTCTAGGTGTTCTGTGGTGCATTCTGAGGGGTGTTTTTACTTTAATTGCGTATTTTTTTGGATGAAAATCGGTAACTTATTAACCAG
Organism: Myxine glutinosa; assembly: GCF_964187855.1. Taxonomy (NCBI): domain Eukaryota; kingdom Metazoa; phylum Chordata; class Myxini; order Myxiniformes; family Myxinidae; genus Myxine; species Myxine glutinosa. Next base: position 210,855,814 of record NC_136264.1, read on the forward strand.
AAAATGGGCCAAGTTCGGGGATCCGCGCCTGATTACCAGTCCCATTAGGTTCCAGTGTGACTTCAAAATATCTCAATAGCTTAGTTTTACATATGTATAATTAGGAACAGAACAGGAAAGAAAATCATTAGGATTTCATCCCTATTTATTTCTTTGCTTGTTAACAAAGAAACAAAACAAACCAAACTAAACTAAAACATGCAGGTTTAATGCAAGCCGTTTTACTAATCTAGTGAGATTGTTGCTGCTGTTTTCGTGCAATCAGAACATGGAATCCGGGCACAGTTCGTGTCATCGCCACTCGCATATCATCGGACACATCAAGTCGATTTCTCCACTTTGATTTCGGGTTCAATAATGCAGAGAAACCTGTTTCACAGAGACACGAAGTTGTGAAGGGAACCAACACATTCATTGCCCACTTCGCCAAGCTAGGGTAAGCTGCTATCTGCTCACACCAAAACTGCTTAAAATCCAGCCCGGCCTTTCAAGAAATCAGCTTTCTTTCTTTGATCTTCCTAGAACTCGATCAAATCATCCTTCACTAAATCGTTGTCACTCATCGCAGAAATATCAAACGAGGAAGGGTTCTGGATCCAAACGGATTCCGTGCTAAGATCATCAATATCTGAGACGTAACCCTCAAAATTGGTACTTAGGACTTTCAAATGGTCCTTGACTTCTTGAAGTATTTCCCCAGGCAATGCCTCCTCATCTTCTCCATCAAGAAGGATATCGCCAAGGATTGAAAGTTCGTCATGTTTCCGCTTTCAACATGGCGACTCCAAATATGTAATTTCTTCGTGAATGCCACGAACTTTCCCCTGGCTTGAATAATGTCCACATACCTTCCCTGCATCGACATGTTCAAGTTATTGAGGTGTACAGAAGATTAAGAAATTCCTCACACGATACTACTTCAACATACCCAATCAATCAACTTTAGCAGCTCAATCAATTTTCACGGACCGGGTGTTTACGGACACGGATATCCGGGTGTTTTTCACTGACACGGATATCCGGCCGCCCCATTTATGTTATTGCATTATAATGAATGTGAATGCCCTATATATATTTAAATATACTTTGAAAACTTTTAATATCTTCAGATAAGTAGGCTTACTACTCACTTGTTTTGCAAATGTTTTCACCGGAATCAAATTGAGAATGAGGTCGTAATTGCCGTAATTGCCGATATTCGGTTCTTCACCTAATGTCCTAATGGCCTACAATCTCACGTAATATAGGGCCTACATTACGTGACAGCACATTGGCTCAGTGTGAACTTTGACCCACCCTAATCGCTATGTAAATGTTCTCATTGTCATGTCAATCATGCATTGTAATCGCATGCATACGCCCGGGGCGTATAGTTGATTTATTCGAATTTTATTAGAAAATTGAATTTATATTTGTTTGAAATATAATTATACAAATTTAATTTCTTTTGAAATATTTATATTTAAATATATATTTATTATATATATAAAGTTGATATTTCATTGAATTTATTACAAATTATTATTATAATTTATTACGAGTCCCATACCCCCAGATTTTGGTCCCCATACCCCCAAGGGCTATGGATACCGCAGGTTAAGAACGCCAGCCCTAGTTGAACTCGTAATGACCTCTCTTTGCTAATGATGAATTCCTTTCCCATCGCAGTACCTTGGGAAGTGTAAACCACGCGCTGAAAAAGCAATCTATTATGCGTTGGCCTCGTGTTATCTCGCCGCACGACTTTTCTCCAAGCCTGGACTCACTCAACGTTTGTTAGATTGGGTCCGAGGGAGTCCTTCTCCGGGCAAACTGCCGGATCTTACTGATTCTCAAGGTCGTAAACAGCTCTGACTGTCCCTGTCACTGTCTCTGTCTCTCTCATTTTGCCATCTGGCACATGTAACGTTTTATGGCTGTTGTTATCTGATGTTGAAATTGTACATATACGTGCACACCACGACCCTGCTTCAGAGCCATCCCCAGCAAGGTCTCGGGTCTGACCGCTTTGTTGGGAGCTCTCCACGGCCATGTACTTGGCTGTTAAATAAACCAACTTTCTTGAGAACTGAACTGGACTGGATTCCCCGATCTTCCGACTCTGGCGAGCAGACCGACGGCTTGATCCAGGATTCGGAAACCCACATCTGGCGCAGCTAAAGCAGGGGCGACTCAGAAACTCCAGCAGGACGAGCCCTGAGGGTTCAAAGCCGGGAGAAGGCTGCGCAGCCACTGATTTGAATAAAGGTAAGCCATTTGTGCTTGGGGGATATCCTAAATTTCACCGACTCGTCCCTCGATGTTTAGGCTTGAGCCAGCTGGGGTCATCTGTGCTCGATCCGAACGAAATTTACAAAAATTGTAAACATGGGCCTTTTTTACCCAGTGGAATTATTTTTCAACCAAGTGGAAGGGAATTCATCAGAGAAGGGGGGTTTGAGAGGTCCTGCGCGCCTGAGAGCGCTGCGGGTAGGGACCAAGAACTTACCCAGGAAGGACAGCCAGAGAGAAGATTGGTAACACCAAGCGAGGCAAGTGAGGCTCTCAGAAAATGGGTTGTACTGACAAAATACCCTGAGGGAAATGGCCAGAAGGAAGGATGAAGCGCAGCTACCAGGTAGGCTTGGTAGGGCAGTGGAAACTACAGGGTCAGGTCAGGTAGAGACCAGGGTCAGGAGAAGGAAGACGAAGCAGTTAAACAAAATACTGCTAAACAGGCCAGTTCGGGCAAGGATAGTGCTCAAATTCCAAGGGAGAGAAAGATCAGGCAGACAGAATCCAAAATAACACGATGCAGGAGCTGAACCAGCAGATAACTCAGAGATTAATGCCAATGGCTCATTGTGCAGATCCGGAAACAGGACAGGTGATCTTGAAAAGAAAAGGTAGGCCCACGGCAGGGGGCCAGGTAGAAAGACAGGAAGGGCATAAAGACAAGTTTGACTGTTGTTTGTAGCAGGACAGGACCCCCGCCACCCCACCTCCTTCCCCCATACCCCTCCCCCTCCACTGCTCCCTCCGCTCCCACTGTCCCTCCCCTCCCCATACCCACCCCCACCACACCTGGACTATCTCCTGGCGAGTACCTGGCGCTGCCCTCCCGACTCACCCCTTCCCTGTCACCCCATCCTCAACTTCCCCCCCCCCCCCACCCCAAATCAGTCCTCCCCGGCATGAATGGAATGATTTTTGGTGGAACGAATGAATACATGATGTCCGATAGTGGTTTGCCTTCCTTCGTGTGTACTTGTGTACTCGTGTATGAAGGAGGTGTAAATAAGTGTGGAGTTGTGTATCATGGAGCGGAGGGAACATGGATGAGGATTGTTGGACAAGATTGTACAAAGAGACAAGATTGTGTGCGACACAAGTGTGCTCAGGTGTTTGACAGGTCACGTGGTATGCGAGTGAGCGAGTAGGTGTGCAAGTAATGCGAGTGTGTCGACACCACTAGGTGTGTGTGCTTCGAATTATGTGAATATTGTGAATATTGTCATGATGTGAAGGTCGTGTACAACATGTACATATTTTTCCAGTCACAAAAGTGGACAAGCATTCTTCGACATCATGTATCATGTATTTTTTATTCATTGTACATTTGTATTTTGTGATATATTTTCCATGTATCATGTATCATCATATTGTCATCATGTATGATTGTTGGAGGTCAGAAAATGATCGGGGATAGATTTGCAGTGATATCTTGCGGACAAGGTCTGCAGGCTGTGGAAAGTAGTCGTGAGAGCATGTCGTGAGGTTGTGGTGTGCTCCAGGATGCAGCGTGTCGGCCGGCCGGATGATTGTGACCTCGCCTGTAAATAGGTGCGGAGGATTTGGGGCTATGTTTCGCCTGCTTGAAGTGTGGGGAAATCCGTGCCGGGTGTTTGATGTTTGAGAGATGCCGGTTTTAACGTCTATCCGAGGGTCGACGTCCTGGTGGTGTCCATTGGATTGAGCCACAATTGATCGTGATGTTGCTTTAAATTGATCGTGGCGTCGAGCGATCGTCGATTGTGATAAATAAATAAATGCGGTCAGGTTGTTAATGTATATTGAAATCGGAAATGATCGGGCGCTCTGAGCGGCAATGTGATTGAATGTGCGATCCTGGTGATGTAACCAGCCGTCGGAGATGTACTGTACTCCCGCCAGAGGCCCGGAGATCGCTAGAGTTCACGCGTGAGGCAGGAAGCGCTCCGTACAGTGCGAGATATCGGGCGTCTATAATCCGGCTTCTCGGAGGCTTGGGTTGAGGGATCGCATGAGGACGGGTCATCTGCCCTGTATCTCCCTGTGTCAATCGGGCATCCACACCAAGCTCGGCATCAACATGGGGAGTCGGTGGGAGCCTTGCGCTCTCCAGGTCGCCTAAGGAGGGACGAAACGGCCCGGGCTGGCAACGTTGCAGCGGCAGTTGGGGTAGAAATTTGGAATTTGTTGAATTGAATTCAGAATATGGAATTTGTTCAGAATACCGGCGATAGCTCACCTGCTCTTGGCGAATGACAATTGGGATCTTTTTCGTCCACCAACTATATTGGCAGTAGATAGGATTCCCAGTTTTAATGTCTATCCGAGGGATGGAGCACACATTATGGAGTATCCCTGCCTAACAAGACATGGATTTTAATGAGATTTGTAATGGGATCAGGATTCAAACCAAAGCCAGACCCCTGTCTCTCTGTTCGTCGGCCCGTCGGTTTTTTTTGTCTGTGGACAGGGCATCTCAAAAGGTTGTTGACAGGTTTGGACAAAACTTGGTGGACTGGTTGTGTGTGTGCAACAAGGAAGAAGAAGAAGCATATCGATTCTTCAGCTCTGGATTTTACCAATGGCAACCATACAGAGATAGGGACACATGAGTAATGTTGAAAATGCAGAAATCTTCAGCATTACCTTGGAGTTTTTCTTTCCCATCTAGCCGAGACGATAGTAAGGAGCACACAGCAGATTTATTCGTTAACGTCGATCTGCGGGTTCAGGAAGTTTGCTATAGCAAATAGGACACCCAAACGTCCATCTTTGTGATGTGAAAATGATTGGCTGGAGGGGTCACATGGGCTGGAGACTCCACATTGAAAATTACCTTTGCGTTTCAACGATTTGTCAAGGGAGATGTAAATATGGAACCTCTCTGTTTGCCCGTCTATCTGTCCGGACACGGAACTCGATGGACACGGAACAAGATGGGCTGAGGTTGTCCAAGCAATGGTTGTGTGAGTAGTGGATGGAATTTGACCTTAAAGGGTGGTGGTGCTGATTGTGCCGGGCAGTCGCGTTGTGGTGTTGTGGTGTGTGATGTCATTGTGAAGAACGCCGGGTGGCGAGTGTGGAGATGCTGATCGGCCAGGATGTTGCGGATCTCTGTTTATGTTGTGGCCTTGTTGTTCACAATGATGTCATGGGTGCTGTGTTTGTGGTTGTGGCATCGCGGTTCGACGGGGACGGCGCTTGGTATGGTTTTTTGGAGTTTTGGAGGCATCTTGGCCTCTGGGCAATGGGAAAAGGGACGTCGTGGTTGTTTGCAGCGGTGATGGTGTGACTGACAGCCGGCAGGCGTGCTGGGTAAATGTTCACCACCTGAATGATAACGTGTTGTCTTTATGTGCAAAACTAATGAAAACTGTCGAAAGTGTCCATTTACATGTCACTTGGTTCTAATCAGGAACTTGAGGAGGAAACACAGCCCCCACCCAAGGTGGGCTGGTCTACCAGGTGGTCACCTGGTAGGTGACCGAGAGGGCAGGTGTGAATCAGGACCGCGAGTGGGAAAGACAATTCATTAACCCCATACACATAACCTCCCCCTCCACCAGGCCGAAACCGGTATGGGTGCGAGCAGTAAAGGGGGTCGTCTGTCTGGAAGCATCAGGAAAGCTTGAAATGGAAATATCCAAATGTGCATGTATACATAATATGTATACATAATACCAGGAACTAAACCAGTACACATAACCGGCCCCATGATCTAAAGGGTACCGCTTTGAGACAACACCACCACTATAACAGCCATTACCTTCGCCACGCAGGGAGGCCCAATGGACTTAGAGTGTCTAAAGGGATGCCAGATTCCCCCCCACGGGGCTATGTGGGTGTGCGGAGAAAAAGCATACCCTTATTTACCAGATCAGCGGGGAGGACGTTGCTAACCGGCCACGGTAACACCTGAATTGGAGATGGCAAAAGAAGTCCAGGACTTATACCCTTCGTCGAATCGCTAAAAACGCCAGACGTTACAGGACATACCATCTAGGGGCCGCCATAAGAGACACGCCGTGTGGGACGAGGACAGGCAGACCACTCTGCATGGCCACGGTTGGGAAAAGGCAGTGGGCTTTTTCTGCCCCTTTTGTGGCACGGTAATGAACAGCTATCGCTTGGATAAATTGTCCTTGGCCCGAGAAAAGGTAGCTAACCAAACAGCACAGGTGCATCAGGAGTGGGGGAGAGGGGGGGAGTGTATGTGGGATCATAGAAGGAAAATGTTGCACTTGGATCCCGGATCTGCAGGAGGGCGGGCGTTCAGGCTGGCGATTGATGAGATTAGGAAGGTGGGCTTGGGCCTGATCAGAGATAGGCTAGATCGCGAGGACCTAGGGATAACCGCTTGGTTCCAATCCTGGGGTGGGAAAATAGTAACGTGGGTGTTAACCGCTATAAGAGTGATCATTGTGATTGTGCTGTTACTGATTCTAATGAAAGCTCTTGTGCTTGTGTGTGTGAGAAATGTACTTTGCAGTAGGGAGACCAAAGGAAGCGCCGGCGAAGGCTATGGTCCTAATCCACCGATCCGAACGAGTACTTGGACGACGCATCTTTAGACAGCAATGATTGCTTTTCCCCAAACTACTCCCAACTCGTGTCAGTTAATTCCCCATGTATGTCTCCCCTTATCCTAAATGAATGTGATTTTGATAGCTTAGATCCCTACGGGGTTTTTGACATGGAGGACATGGATTTTCTCTATGCGATAACTGCACAAGTACAGCTGGAAAACGAGCCGTTGGAGAATGCATCACTGAAAAGTGGGTCTTACACACACACACACACACACACACACACACACACACACACACACACACACACACACACACACACACACACACACACACACACACACACACACACACACACACACACTCCAATACTTCATCCGGATTCATTATAGCTGCTCTTGTATATGTTTGCTGAGCACACATTACCTTCCAATGTCTTTGTTGCTCAGCATCCCGTGCAAGTCTGTGTTAACGTTCGTTGGCGGTCTCGTTCTGTTCCCTCATTATTTAATTCATTTTGGAGAGAGGATTTACAAACGCGAGTGGCGACACGTAAAGGATGCTCCGCCCTTCTCCCCACGTGCAGAGTACCTAATTGGAACTTGTTATGGTGACTATGTCTAGAGAATGAAACATTCCGACGATATAAAGAATACAGCTCAAATGGAAAAGTCCCTTGGAAAAAAGTATTTTGGGCGGTGTATGAGAACATTACATTGCACCTTTGTGTCTCAGCAAAACCAAAGTTACTCTTTTAGTTACAGCATGCAAAATGACATTTTTAAAATTAAAGATTTCAAATAAGCTTATTTAAAGTGTACGTGGACATAACGTATGAAATAAGAACAGAAAAATATCTCTCGGCAATCTCCCATCTGTGATTATTTATTTATTTTACACTTGTGAATTACATGTCCATGCTCATGTGAAATGGAGTTTGTTTATTAATCCTGGATGTGAACACGATTCACCCTAATATAGATGTTTGTCACAATGTAGGGAAATTTAATAATCAAATGGTACATTACCTCAAATACAGACACCAACAAACATCTCACTCACTTTCCTCTGGATTTGTTTGAACCTCGGGAATTATTTCTTGGGCTGAAGTTGTTCCTCCTGTTTCAACAACAACTACCGGAGCGTGAGGGATTGTAGACGGTGCGGTGCCCTCTTCAATCAGTGTTCCTATGACAACAAATGTCCATCAAAAATGTGTTCAACAACACGGATCGAGTGGAGAATGGTGTTTTGAAAATAAGAGAATATTGCATCCTACTGAGGAATGCAGGCTTAAAACATTTAAATATGGAGAATTGTTACTGCAGTAATTTCTCATCGCTGTTTGTGTTTTTCTTTGAAATGCATGAAATTGATCAAATATTGTATGTGGAGAAAGAATGACAAATTACCAACAGTTGTGTGAATGTCAAATCCAACAGTTGCTCCCGGTTCACCTTCTTCAGTTGAGCCTAAAGTTGGCGCTGAAATTTCAACAAGAGAAGAATAGATTGGAGTGCAACAAGGAAAATGTAGAAGGCCGATTGTGACAGCGATAACAATGTAAAAAAAGTTTTCAGCACTTAAGAATATTCTCACTTAAGAATTATCATCTCCACGTCCCCACCCAATCACGCAACAACAACCTTCTTTATTTAAACACAATCAGGAGAACCAATTACTGTAATAATGACCCGAACCTACATGCCATGGAGATTGCTGTCATTGCAAGAACTGACTTACTGGTTGCAAGTTGATTTATCTCAACAGCCAAGGGATTCTGCACAGTTGGTGTTTCCGTGACAAGGATTTGCGGAAGAACAGGAGCAGAAGTTTCAATAACCTCCTCAGTGGTCTCAATGACCTTGTCGACCGAATATGTCAATTTTTCAATCACAGTATCAAGTCTGGAGAAATTGTCGACCAGGATGATGTGTTGTTCATCAGGTGAACTCACAATCCTCTTTAATCGAGTTTTCTCAACATTCCCAACTGCAACAACAAATGTGTTCACATGGGTGTCGATCAACCTCTGCAGAGGAGCTTCAAATTTGTCATTGTTTGTTCCATCAGTGAGTAAGATGAGGATCTGCAAGAAAGAACGTCTTTAGTCACGATAAAATGAGGAGTATATGTCAACAAACAACTTCAAAGAAAGGCAAATGAAAGCTTCTTCACTCATGTCAATGTGTGGCATACACTTCCACTTACAGGAAGAAAAGACCCACCTTAGGAATGTTTCCTCGGCCCTTCGGATGAAACACTGCAGAGAGAGAGTCTTCGGTGGAATCCCCTTCAGGCCTCGATTCGTTTATCAATTTTATGTCCCGTAAGACGCTCATTATAGATGACTTGTCGCTGAGCGTGTCCAGGTTGAACCGAATCTGTGTCGTAGATGTTTTCCCACTCCCAGTGTACTGCACGAGGGCCACTCGAATCTTGCTTGGGCCCACTTCCAGCTTATCCAGAAATCCAGTCAAAAACTCAGTCACCTTCACGAAGTTGTCATCTCCAATATTGTTGGAAAAATCCACAAGAAAAACTAAATCACCTTGTTGGTGCATTTTATGGGCTGAAAAGAGAAGAAAATACAAACTTCGAGTTGAAATGTTGAACATTGGGGAGGGGATATTTTTAATCAAATTGATGTTTTAGTCGGGAAAGGTCACAGAAAAAACAGAACAGGCAGGATTTTAAAATCCTCAAACAAATTTTGCACAAAACTGAAAGATCTTCATGTGTAAAGAGAGTTTGTAAAACACAAAAGGATACCGACACTGGGATGAAAGAGTTAAACTGAAGGTGCCATTGACAATTATTAGAAACAGGGAACAAAGTATAATATGATTGAATGTCACATGACAATGTGAAGATATTTTATGTGACACGGAAATCTGAACTCATCACTCAAAACAAACATCCCGACGATTGTCTTCACATCAAAAAGAAAGTTAAATGAAGTTTAGTCAAAGCGCACGTTTCCCATAAATCTTTACATTATTTTTCTTTTTGGTGAAAAAGTTACGATTTTTATTATCATAATGATAGATATCTTCAGAGTATGAAAAGTGTACCTTTTTGAAAAATCATGATTGAAAAGCAAAGATTTTCGTGTGTTTTACAGCCCATAAATCACACAATTTCTACATGATTTACACATCACGTGATGAATGAAGTTCTACTGACTTCTCCCTGTAGTTGTCTCATCTTCAGGAGAGATCTGCGGGGCCGTCGCCGTGCCTGGTGCTGGAAGGAGAGGTAAGAGCACTCCAGCAAGGGTTGGTGGAGCTGTGTCCACTTGGATTGGCTCCTCTGTGGTATAACAATACAGTTACCAATTATCTACCATATAACAGAACATGAGAATTGTCTCGTTAACAAGAGAAACACTTCGTTTGAATGAGAAACGTAACACTTCGTTTGAAGTGAACTACAGTCTGAGAAAGAGTCATCTGCGTGATAAATGGGTTTTCTTGTAAATTCTGCAATCACAGGTAAACATGTGAAATGTCATTTGAAGGAGGAAGATCTGCTTACCGGTTGTTGGAGCCAAAGATGGGATGGAGGTTGCCTGGTTCTCAGCCACAACTGAACCCAAATTTGTTGAAGAGATTTCCACTGTGAGACACAATCAATGGATGACAAATAGCGTTTGCAATGTGTTTGTGTTTTTGATAGAAATAAAACAGATCAACATTTGAAACGATAAACTTTGATCTGATATTTTAAAGTTTGTGCTCAAATAATGACATAGTATTCAACGTTTAATTATCGGTGGTTTATATGTTGCCTTCTAGTCAGGTTCAGTATGTCCAGATTTAAAGTTTCGTTGGATTTTTTGGGGGATTTGGAAAACTATATATTTTTGGAAACTATATTGTATAGTCAGTCAGAAAACCAATGTTGCTATTTGCACAGACTCTTGTATGGCGGCCATCTTGGATTTTCAAAATTGCCACCATAGAACTAATTTTTCTCAATATCTCAGCTTCTAAATAACAGAGCTTTGATTCTAACGGCTAAACATACATTTTCAAGGACCCGAATCCAATGGTAACAAGTTCGATAAGCTAGACATGACCATAGAGCTCCTATGTGGCGGCCATCTTGGATTTTTCAAACTGGCCGCCGTAAAATTGATGTTTCTCAATCAGGAACATTGAGAATGTTTGTTGTTGTTGTTGTTGTTTTGAACTGTTTGTTGTTCTGAATTTGTTGTTTGTTTGTTCTGAATTGTTCTGAACAATCAGAACATTTCTCAATCACGAGGGAACAGCAAGATTCCAGGTTGGGCAGGATACAACTCGCTCTTGTCTGAACGCCAGTCCATGACTCGGGTTGGTGCCTTGCCACTACTTCCAGAGGTGGCGCATGAGTGGCCAACCCTACTGACCGTGATCATGCAAGCCAGTCAGCTCAGGATGTTGGCAGTTCGTGAAGATCATCCCACTGTAATTTCATTTGACATTTCAAAATGTCAAATGTAATTCTGTAATTTCAAAAGACTTTCCATCTGTAATTTCAGATGTAATTTCAAAAATTTCCATCTGTAATTTCAAAAGACTTCAAGAGTCAGTTTGGCCTGGAAGGTGACAAGATCACAGAACATCATGACCTTGGTCCAAGTGCAGTCAAGAGGGAGCATGAAGCAATCGACAAGATCAAGGCTGCGATACTGAGTCACGGGAATCCATTTGACACTGAAGGTGACAAGCTGCACAATGTGATAACGAATGCTTACATCCCAGACGAGTATGTACCACAGATCTTGAACATTGATGTCACTGGTCAGAAGTTGTATGAAGACTACGTGTCGGAGCGTATCAATGGAGATGTTAGCCTCTGGGCACCAGTCAAGAAGGAGAACAACAAGATGTTCACGTCTGGGAACAAGAGAACCACAGTGAAACTCAGAGACAGGACTGTGGATCTGAAGGAGACTAAGGAACTGTACGGAAGGCTCATGGTCCTTGCCAAGTCAAACAGAGACGTCAACCAGAAATATGCCATCGGAAATTACGAGTTCACTGTGACACCAAGAGCACTGTTCGCTCCAGATGGGATAATTCTTCCATGCACTGACAAGTCGAAGTTAATTCATCTCCTCGACAAGTTAGCAAGAGCAGAAATTCACCCCGAAGATCAGCAGCAGACACCAGCTGCAAGTGTTCTACAAGAAGATCCAATGGACACAAGAACTATGGCATCCACAGCTAGTAAACCTACAAGTCGGAAGATTGCACTGGTGGATGGGATGGTACTTGTGCATAAGCTGACAAAGAAACCAGCCACTGTAGTGAAAGTCAACGATCTGGGTGAATGCTTCAATGACAGACTCATGTCTCTAACAAAAGATTGTGATGAGATCATACTGGTCTTTGACACGTACAAAAACGATTCTCTGAAGAGTGCTACCAGGGCTAAAAGAAGGCAAGGAAAGGATGCAGTTCAGTATCAAGTCAGAGATGACACCAACATCAAACACATCCCAATGAACAGATTCCTTTCTCATGACAAAACAAAGGCTGATCTGACGGACTATCTGGCAGCGAAAACTCTAGAATACAACAGTCACTCATCCAAGTTGATCATCACGTCTGCTTCAGGGCGTACTAGGAGCAACAGTGACCTGCTCTTCGAGGACAACAACCATGAAGAAGCTGACACCCTGTTGATCCACCAGGCCGTGCTGGCATCCCAGCGAAACCCACATGATGCGCAGTTGGTGTTCTTCTCTCCCGACACAGATGTCCTGGTACTAGTCATAGCAAACTATGACCTATTGCTGAGGAATACATCCATTTCCATGGCCTCTGGAATACTTCAAATAGAGCCATTGTGGACAGCTCTAGGGGTCGAAAGAGCAAAGGCGTTGCCAGCCTTTCATGCTTTCACAGGGGCAGACAACACTGGGAGGTTCTCTCGAATAGGCAAAGCAACCTGGCTGGCTGCATGTCTACCTCAAAGCAAGTGAAGATGTCATAGACACCGTGCGAATGCTTTCAGATGCAACTGAAGTGACGGAGGACATGTTGTCCACACTAGCTAACTTTGTATGCGCTGCTTACTCTCCAAATGGCATCCACATCGACAGCATCCCCGAACTACGATGGTATCTCTTTTGCAAACACATGGCAGAAAGTGACAGGCTTCCTCCTACTCTTGGAGCTCTCAAGCAGCATATCCTTAGAGTCCATATCCAAGCCAGAGTGTGGGGTCAGGCAAGCATTGCTCAACAGGATCCTCAGCTGAATCCCCTGCAAAACGGCTTTTACAAAGACATGGATGGACAAGTGAAACCAACCACAACTGAGGAGCCTCCAGCCCCCAAGGCCATCATTCAAATGGTTAGATGTCAGTGCAAAACAGACTGTTCTTCATCTAGATGTTCCTGCAGAACAAACAACTTGGCTTGTACAGACCTTTGTCAGTGTGACATCCAGTGCCAAAATGATGAGGACTCTCAAGATGTGATGAACGAAAGCGATGATGAGGATGATGATGACTTTACTCAATGATGAATCAAAGCTCTGTGCTCTTTAGAAGGTGAGTTACATCAGTTTTACGGCGGCCAGTTTGAAAAATCCAAGATGGCCGCCACATAGGAGCTCTATGGTCATGTCTAGCTTATCGAACTTGTTACCATTGGATTCGGGGCCCTTGAAAATGTATGTTTAGCCGTTAGAATCAAAGCTCTATGTTATTTAGAAGCTGAGATATTGAGAAAAATTAGTTCTACGGCGTCAATTTTGAAAATCCAAGATGGCCGCCATACAGGAGTCTGTGCAAATAGCAACATTGGTTTTCTGACTGACTATACAATATAGTTTCCAAAAATATATAGTTTTCCAAATCCCCCAAAAATTCCAACGAAATTACATCGTGAACCTGACTATTCATGAAAATTGACAACTTCCGGCTCTTAGAGATAAAAAGTGAAAGTTCATTGTAAGTTAATTTTTCGAAAAGGTAATTCCATGATAAAACCAGACGGAACAGTTTATGTTTGTATCCCATTGATAGGCTCGATCTGGTGACCTGAACTAAAATCGAATTGGCTTGTTCTTGTAATCTAACCAACTCATCCATCAAGGTTTGTCATAATCCAGCCACAACGTTTTGAAATATCGTGTTATTTATCGGTTGTGGCCCCATCTCTCAATGCTGAACAATTACTGAAGAAATTTAAAAATTCTCTCATCCGGATGCGGATTCGGATCCTCACTAAAATCTGAAGCATTCCTCCTTGTCACTCACTCAACGTGTCCACACAATATCACACTTATCCTGTTCACATACATACAGACAGACAGACAAACAGGTGAAAACATAACCTCTGTCCACCTTTGGTGGCAAGGTAATAAATTCCAAGATTAACAAGTGGAATCTAAAATGTTTACATATTTCTTTTGATCAAAAAAAAACATTTCGTTTTGGTCGAGAAATAATTTGTAATATTCCAAATCCATCACATGGAATGCGAGGAATGTTAATCTGGAAATTCTCTCCTGAAATATGGACTTCCTTTGGCAACAACCATAGGAAACAATGGACTCCAAAGGAATCGGTGGGTTCCCGTTCAATTTTCAGACATTTCCAAGTTAGTCAGCCAACAGTCGTTCACACGATTATCAACCAGAGAGGAAGAGTAGAAAGAAGATTATTTAACATGTTTGTCACAATGTAGGGAAATTTAATAATCCATTGGTACATTATCTCAAATACAGACACCGACAAACATCTCACTCACTTTCCTCTGGATTTGTTTGAACCTCCGGAATTATATCTTGGGCTGAAGTTGTTCCTCCTGTTTCAACAACAACTTCCGGAGTGTGAGGGATTGTCGATGGTGTGGTGCCCTCTTCAATCAGTGTTCCTGTGATAACAAATGAACATCAAAAATGTGTTCAACAACACGGATTAAGTGGAGAATGGTGTGTTGAAAATAAGAGAATATTGCATCCCACTGAAGAATGCAGGTTTAAACTGAGGAATGCAGGTTTAAAACATTTAAATATGGAGAATTGTTACTGCAGTAATTTCTCATCGCTGTTTGTCTTTTTGTTTGAAGTGCATGAAATTTATGAAATATTGCAAGTGGAGAAAGAATGACAAATTACCAACAGTTGTGGGAATGTCAAATCCAACAGTTGCTCGCGGTTCACCTTCTTCAGTTGAGCTTAAAGTTGTTGCTGAAATTTCAACAAGAGAAGAGTAGATTGAAGTGCAACAAGGAAAATGCAGTAGGCCGACTCGGTCCACGATAAATGTAAACTTGGGTGTTCGTGGGACACGATACTTCACGCAGTGTTTAAGTATATCCTTCAATTTTAATGAAACAATGATTTTACAGATCGTTTTTAAAAATCCGGAAGTGTAGTGCTGTTTAAGAAATCTTCGGCACCACTCCCATTTAACATGTCCAAGTACTGCAAAACTGGCGGTTTGTGGAAGTGTTAAGAAGGTGATTTGTGTTCTGTAGTGTTCACATAAATAGAGTCTCCGACTTACGGACGGGTTACATTCCTGCAGTACTTTCGGAAGTCAATTGGTACGAAAGTCAGAAAATACACCCGATAAGCCGATAACATGTGTACCTGTACCCTTATAAATCACGTTATAAAAATAAAATAATTTTCCCTTGTGCATTTTTTAAAATCTTTAAGTAACTTTATGGAACAACTAGAACGGCACTCAGCAGAGCGCATACCTCTGCCAGGCTGAACAGTTTGTTTTGCATCCCACTGACAGGCCGGATCTGGATTCGGACCTGAACCAAAATCTAATCGGCCTGTTCTTGTCACCGAACATCCACCTAGTTTAGTCATAGGTCATCCATAACTTTTAAAATCTCATGTTATGCATCGCTTTTCACCCGATCCCTCAATGTTGAAGAATCACTGAAAAATTTAATAATTCTCGTTTCCAAATCCATATTCAGATCTTCACCAAAATCAAATCGATTCGTCCTTGTCACACACCCAACCGATCCACCAAGGTTCGTCCAAATCCGTCCATAACTTTTTGAGATATCGTGCTATGTATAGGTTTTAACCCTATCTCCCAATGGTGAAGAATCACTAAAAAATGATACCAACCGGATCCGAATCCGGATCATCACCAAAATCTAATAATGTTGTCCTTGTCACATACGGTACACGACCTCTCTGCCAAATGTCGTCCGAATCCGTCCACACCTTTTTTAGATATCTTGTTCACAGACAGACAAACATCCAAACACAGGCAGGGGTGAATACAGAACCTCCATCCATCTTAGGTGGTGGAGGTAATAATAAACAAATAATAATAGTAATAAATAATGCAATAATACAATAAAATGCAGAAGAAACGCGAACGGCGCTCTTCGACGTCGACTGATATGCCTCCGCCCACATTATTACATCATTATAATACTTGTATAAAGTTTGATTTAAATCCATTCAGCTGTGCCCAAGTTAGCACATTTTTACCTGGCATGACCTCTGACCTTTGACCTATTTTCCCCCAAATTAAATCAGTTCATGTTTACATCATTGTACATACCTGTACCAAGTTTTAATTTAAATCCCTTCAGCTGTTCACAAGTTCTTGCATTTTTACCTGACATGACCTCTGACCTTTGCCCTTTGACCTCGTGACACAAAATCTAATCAGTTCATCTTTACCTCATTATACATACCTTACCAAGTTTGAATTCGATCACTTCAGCCATTCTCGAGTTATAGACCTTTACAGACTTTGACCTTTAACCTCTTGAACCCAAAATCGAATCAGTTAATCATGTCATCATGATACATACCTGTACCAAGTTTGAATGAGACCACTTCAGCCGTTCTCAAGTTTTCGACCTATTACAGATTTGACCTTTGACCCCAAAATCGAATAACTTCATCTTTACATCATTATACATGACGGTACTAAGTTTGAATGATATCTCATCAGCTATTCTCAAGTTATAGACCTATTACAGACTTTGACCTTTGACCTCTTGACCCGAAAATATAATCAGTTCATCTTCACATCATTCTACAAAAGTGTACCAAAATTCGTTAGAATCCCATCACAGGTTCACAAGTTATTGTGGTAACAGTATTTTTTACATAACATGACCTCTGACCTTTGCCCTTTGACCTCGTGACCCAAAAATCCAATCAGTTCATCTTTACCCTCATTATACAAACATCTGTCAATTTTGACGAAGAACCGTTTAGCCGTTCTCAAGTTATCGCGGGAACAAAAAGCTATCACGGACGGACGGACGGTCGGACAGCCGGACGGACAACCTGAAAACATAATGCCTCTGGCGACTTCTTCGGCGAAGGCATAAAAAGGGAATCACATAACAAAATTAATTCAAATATTAACAGGTGAAATCTAAAATGTTTACATAAACTGTAACTCTTGACCACCAATAAAAAAACATTTCGTTTTGGTCGAGAAATAATTTGTGAGATTCCAAATCCATTACATGGAATGCGAGGAATGTTAATCTGGAAATTCTCTCCTGAAATATGGACTTCCTTTAGCAACAACAAAAGGAAACAATGGACTCCAATGAAATCGGTGGGTTCCCGTTCAATTTTCAGACATTTCCAAGTTAGTCAGCCAACATTCGTTCACACTATTATCAACCAGAGAGGAAGAGTCGAAAGAAGATTATTTAACATGTTTGTCACAATGTAGGGAAATTTAATAATCAAATGGTACATTACCTCAAATACAGACACCGACAAACATCTCACTCACTTTCCTCTGGATTTGATTGAACCTCGGGAATTATATCTTGGGCTGAAGTTGTTCCTCCTGTTTCAACAACAACTACCGGAGCGTGAGGGATTGCAGGCGGTGCGGTGCCCTCTTCAATCAGTGTTCCTATGACAACAAATGTCCATCAAAAATGTGTTCAACAACACGGATCGAGTGGAGAATGGTGTTTTGAAAATAAGAGAATATTGCATCCTACTGAGGAATGCAGGTTTAAAACATTTAAATATGGAGAATTGTTACTGCAGTAATTTCTCATCGCTGTTTGTGTTTTTCTTTGAAATGCATGAAATTGATCAAATATTGTATGTGGAGAAAGAATGACAAATTACCAACAGTTGTGTGAATGTCAAATCCAACAGTTGCTCCCGGTTCACCTTCTTCAGTTGAGCCTAAAGTTGGCGCTGAAATTTCAACAAGAGAAGTATAGATTGGAGTGCAACAAGGAAAATGTAGAAGGCCGACTGTGAAAGCGATAACAATGTAAAAAAAGTTTTCAGCACTTAAGAATATTCTCACTTCAGAATTATCATCTCCATGTCCCCACCCAATCACACAACAACAACTTTCTTTATTTAAACACAATCAGGAGAACCAATTACTGTTTTAATGACCCAAACCTACATGCCATGGAGATTGCTGTCATTGCAAGAACTGACTTACTGGTTGCAAGTTGATTTATCTCAACAGCCAAGGGATTCTGCACAGTTGGTGTTTCCGTGACAAGGATTTGCGGAAGAACAAGAGCAGAAGTTTCAATAACCTCCTCAGTGGTCTCAATGACCTTGTCGACCGAATATGTCAATTTTTCAATCACAGTATCAAGTCTGGAGAAATTGTCGACCAGGATGATGTGCTGTTCATCAGGTGAACTCACAATCCTCTTTAATCGAGTTTTCTCAACATTCCCAACTGCAACAACAAATGTGTTCACATGGGTGTCGATCAAACTCTGCAGAGGAGCTTCAAATTTGTCATTGTTTGTTCCATCAGTGAGTAAGATGAGGATCTGCAAGAAAGAACATCTTTAGTCAGGATAAAATGAGGAGCATATGTCAACAAACAACTTCAAAGAAAGGCAAATGAGAGCTTCTTCACTCATGTCGATGTGTGGCATACCCTTCCACTTACAGGAAGAAAAGACCCACCTTAGGAATGTTTCCTCGGCCCGTCGGATGAAACACTGCAGAGAGCGAGTCTTCGGTGGAATCCCCTTCAGGCCTCGATTCGTTTATCAATTTTATGTCCCGTAAGACGCTCATTATGGATGACTTGTCGCTGAGCGTGTCCAGGTTGAACCGAATCTGTGTCGTAGATGTTTTCCCACTCCCAGTGTACTGCACGAGGGCCACTCGGACCTTGCTTGGGCCCACTTCCAGCTTATCCAGAAATCCAGTCAAAAACTCAGTCACCTTCATGAAGTTGTCATCTCCAATATTGTTGGAAAAATCCACAAGAAAAACTAAATCACCTTGTTGGTGCATTTTATGGGCTGAAAAGAGAAGAAAATACAAACTTCGAGTTGAAATGTTGAACATTGGGGAGGGGATATTTTTAATCAAATTGATGTTTTAGTCGGGAAAGGTCACAGAAAAAACAGAACAGGCAGGATTTTAAAATCCTCAAACAAATTTTGCACAAAACTGAAAGATCTTCATGTGTAAAGAGAGTTTGTAAAACACAAAAGGATACCGACACTGGGATGAAAGAGTTAAACTAAAGGTGCCATTGACAATTAGCCACAGGGAACAAAGTATAATATGATTGAATGTCACATGACAATGTGAAGATGTTTTATGTGACACGGAAATCTGAACTCATCACTCAAAACAAACATCCCCACGATTGTCTTCACATCAAAAAGAAAGTTAAATGAAGTTTAGTCAAAGTGCACGTTTCCCATAAATCTTTACATTATTTTTCTTTTTGGTGAAAAAGTTACGATTTTTATTATCATAATGATAGATATCTTCAGAGTATGAAAAGTGTACCTTTTTGAAAAATCATGATTGAAAAGCAAAGATTTTCGTGTGTTTTACAGCCCATAAATCACACAATTTCTACATGATTTACACATCACGTGATGAATGAAGTTCTACTGACTTCTCCCTGTAGTTGTCTCATCTTCAGGAGAGATCTGCGGGGCCGTCGCCGTGCCTGGTGCTGGAAGGAGAGGTAAGAGCACTCCAGCAAGGGTTGGTGGAGCTGTGTCCACTTGGATTGGCTCCTCTGTGGTATAACAATACAGTTACCAATTATCTACCATATAACAGAACATGAGAATTGTCTCGTTAACAAGAGAAACACTTCGTTTGAATGAGAAAACACAGATAAGTGAACTACAGTCTGAGAAAGAGTCATCTGCGTGATAAATGGGTTTTCTTGTAAATTCTGCAATCACAGGTAAACACGTGAAATGTCATTTGAAGGAGGAAGATCTGCTTACCGGTTGTTGGAGCCAAAGATGGGATGGAGGTTGCCTGGTTCTCAGCCACAACTGAACCCAAATTTGTTGAAGAGATTTCCACTGTGAGACACAATCAATGGATGACAAATAGCGTTTGCAATGTGTTTGTGTTTTTGATAGAAATAAAACAGATCAACATTTGAAACGATAAACCTTGACCTGATATTTTAAAGTTTGTGCTCAAACAATGACATAGTATTCAACGTTTAATTATCGGTGGAGGTTTATATGTTGCCTCCATGAAAATTGACAACTTCCGGCTCTTAGAGATAAAAAGGGAAAGTTCATTGTAAGTTAATTTTTCGAAAAGGTAATTCCATGATAACACCAGACGGAACAGTTTATGTTTGTATCCCATTGATAGGCTCGATCTGCTGACCTGAACTAAAATCGAATTGGCTTGTTCTTGTAATCTAACCAACTCATCCATCAAGGTTTGTCATAATCCAGCCACAACGTTTTGAAATATCGTGTTATTTATCGGTTGTGGCCCCATCTCTCAATGCTGAACAATTACTGAAGAAATTTAAAAATTCTCGCATCCGGATGCGGATTCGGATCCTCACTAAAATCTAAAGCATTCCTCCTTGTCACTCACTCAACGTGTCCACACAATATCACACTTATCCTGCTCACAGACAGACAAACAGACAGACAAACGGGTGAAAACATAACCTCTGTCCACCTTTGGTGGCAAGGTAATAAATTCCAAGATGAACAAGTGAAATCTAAAATGTTTACATACTTCTCTTGATCAAAAAAAAAAACATTTCGTTTTGGTCGAGAAATAATTTGTGATATTCCAAATCCATCACATGGAATGCGAGGAATGTTAATCTGCAAATTCTCTCCTGAAATATGGACTTCCTTTAACAACAACCAAAGGAAACAATGGACTCCAAAGGAATCGGTGGGTTCGCGTTCAATTTTCAGACATTTCCAAGTTAGTCAGCCAACATTCGTTCACACTATTATATTAATCAACCAGAGAGGAAGAGTAGAAAGAAGATTATTTGACATGTTTGTCACAATGTAGGGAAATTTAATAATCCATTGGTACATTATCTCAAATATAGACACCGACAAACACCTCACTCACTTTCCTCTGGATTTGTTTGAACCTCGGGAATTATTTCTTGGGCTGAAGTTGTTTCTCCTGTTTCCACAACAACTACTGAAGCGTGAGGGATGGTGGACGGTGTTGTGCCCTCCTCGATCACTGTTACTATGATAACAAATGGACATCAAAAATGTGTTCAACAACACCGATTGAGTTGAGAATGGTGTTTTGAAAATAAGAGAATATTGCATCCCACTGAAGAATGCAGGTTTATACTGAAGAATGCAGGTTTATACTGAAGAATGCAGGTTTATACTGAAGAATGCAGGTTTATACTGAAGAATGCAGGTTTATACTGAAGAATGCAGGTTTAAACTGAAGAATGCAGGTTTATACTGAAGAATGCAGGTTTATACTGAAGAATGCAGGTTTATACTGAAGAATGCAGGTTTATACTGAAGAATGCAGGTTTATACTGAACAATGCAGGTTTATACTGAAGAATGCAGGTTTATACTGAAGAATGCAGGTTCATACTGAAGAATGCAGGTTCAAACTGAAGAATGCAGGTTTAAACTGAAGAATGCAGGTTTATACTGAAGAATGCAGGTTTATACTGAAGAATGCAGGTTTATACTGAAGAATGCAGGTTTATACTGAAGAATGCAGGTTTATACTGAAGAATGCAGGTTTATACTGAAGAATGCAGGTTTATACTGAAGAATGCAGGTTTATACTGAAGAATGCAGGTTTATACTGAAGAATGCAGGTTTAAACTGAGGAATGCAGGTTTATACTGAAGAATGCAGGTTTATACTGAAGAATGCAGGTTTATACTGAAGAATGCAGGTTTAAACTGAGGAATGCAGGTTTATACTGAAGAATGCAGGTTTAAACTGAGGAATGCAGGTTTATACTGAAGAATGCAGGTTTAAACTGAGGAATGCAGGTTTATACTGAAAAATGCAGGTTTATACTGAAGAATGCAGGTTTATACAGAAGAATGCAGGTTTATACTGAAGAATGCAGGTTTATACTGAAGAATGCAGGTTTATACTGAAGAATGCAGGTTTATACTGAAGAATGCAGGTTTAAACTGAAGAATGCAGGTTTAAACTGAAGAATGCAGGTTTATACTGAAGAATGCAGGGTTATACTGAAGAATGCAGGTTTATACTGAAGAATGCAGGTTTATACTGAAGAATGCAGGTTTATACTGAAGAATGCAGGTTTATACTGAAGAATGCAGGTTTATACTGAAGAATGCAGGTTTATACTGAAGAATGCAGGTTTATACTGAAGAATGCAGGTTTATACTGAAGAATGCAGGTTTATACTGAAGAATGCAGGTTTAAACTGAGGAATGCAGGTTTATACTGAAGAATGCAGGTTTATACTGAGGAATGCAGCTTTATACTGAAAAATGCAGGTTTAAACTGAGGAATGCAGGTTTATACTGAAGAATGCAGGTTTAAACTGAGGAATGCATGTTTATACTGAAGGTTGCAGATTTAAACTGAGGAATGCAGGTTTATACTGAAGGATGCAGATTTAAACTGAGGAATGCAGGTTTATACTGAAGAATGCAGGTTTAAACTGAGGAATGCAGGTTTATACTGAAGAATGCAGGTTTAAACTGAGGAATGCAGGTTTATACTGAAGAATGCAGGTTTAAACTGAGGAATGCAGGTTTAAAACATTTAAATATGGAGAATTGTTACTGCAGTAATTTCTCATCGCTGTTTGTCTTTTTGTTTGAAGTGCATGAAATTGCTGAAATATTGTAAGTGGAGAAGAACGACAAATTACCAACAGTTGTGTGAATGTCAAATCCAACAGTTGCTCCTGGTTCACCTTCTTCAAATGAGCTCAAAGTTGTTGCTGAAATTTCAACAAGAGAAGAGTAGATTGAAGTGCAACAAGGAAAATGTAGAAGGCCAACTCTGACAACGATAACAATGTAAAAAAGTTTTCAGCACTTAAGAATATTCCTCACTTCAGAATTATCATCTCCAGGTCCCCACCCAATCACATAACACCAATTTCTTTATTTAAACACAATCAGGAGAACCAATTACTGTAATAATGACCCGAACCTCCACGCCATGGAGATTACCATGGAGTTTTAAAGACAGGAATGCTCACCAAGGGACATACCTATGATGTTTTTTCCATTATCTGAAGTTTCTGGTTCTACTGTTGTCTTATCTTTGTTCCCAAGTTCTGCCAGAGGAACCAGCACAGTTAGTGTTCCATTGTGAACATCTTGTGGAAGGACGTGAGGATTTGCTATGGTGATCTCAATAACCTTAATTACTTTCCTCACTGCAGATGTTAGTTTGTTGATAGCAGCGTAGAGTTCAGAAAAACTGTCCACCAAGATCAAGTGTTCATCAACAGGTAAACTTGCAATCCTCCTTAGTGGGTTTGTATCCAGCTTCCCAACTCCAACAACAAAAGTGTGAACATTCACATCTCTCAACCTGTGTAGAGGAGTTTCAAATTGGCCATGATTGGTTCCATCAGTGAATAAGATAAGGATCTGGAAGAAAGAGCATTTGTCATCATCATAAAATGAGAATGAGGTGTTTCTTTTTGGCGTGTGTGTGTGTG